>NC_027218.1:2874034-3196396 GCF_000981445.1 Babesia bigemina | reverse complement strand
TCGCAAAAAATTTCAGTTGTGACGGATGAGCCGCTGCCACGCCGATAGATGCCCCTCCGGGGGGTTAAGGAACTTTGCCTTAAAAATCGAATATTACAAACGGCGCGCACGCTTACGACTCGTACGCAGCCACGCTAACAGACTTCATTATTACACACTGTGGCGGCTCGCAGGGAACGCTGCGGGGTTGGCCCTGCGCCCGGCTTCTGGTCTTTGCAGATCGCAGGCGCCGCCATCACTGATAAGATGTGCGATAAACGTCCTTGGTAACGCTTGTGTTGAACGCGCTACCCTCATATACGGCTCATTATATTGCCGCTACGGCCTACCGCGACGCCCCCCTCGCCGACCTCGACCACCCCATGAGCGGCAACGACACTGGCGAACAGCTACGGTCGCGCGGTTCACCGCTAAATTTATATATATAAACACGTGTGTTTTAGTCTTTGCAACGTATCATAAAGATAGGTAGGTGGTGACGTTCGGAAGCGATAACGCGGCGCAGGAAAGACAACATGACGGTCGCTGGAATGAAATACAGCCTCATCCCGCGGGAGAACCTCGTGCTTATTTACCAGTACCTCATTAATGGTAGGTGCCGCCACCACGCGCCGTTGCGAGGTGGATTCGCTGCATTGGCCTCATCCTTACGCAGAGGGTGTGCTCGTCTGCCAGAAGAGCTCCAAGATTCCTATGCATCCGGAGATCAACGTGCCGAACTTGCACGTTATGATGACCATGAAGTCACTGAAGTCGCGCAACTACGTCGTCGAGCACTTCAACTGGCAGCACCTCTACTTCATCCTCACCGACCAGGGCGTAGAGTACCTTCGCACCTTCCTCTACCTCCCTCCCACGGTGTTCCCCGCCACCCACTCGAAGAAGCCGGCGACTAAGGCTGCCATTAAGGAGGAGGCCGCATAAACCATCGCTGTCAATCTTTCGCAACTTGTTTTCACTGTCGGTTGTGGTGCCACCGGCCGGTGTCGTAGTTCTGTGAAGTGTCGCGCGTTGCAGCCAGATTCGCAACACGCAACTCAATGTATGTGGAAAGTGTGTTTGTTGGGTGCTGGTACAACTGTGGTTTCTGTATTGCTTGACCCGGTCAATAGATACGTGCCAGGTTGGAAACGCAGGCTTTGCTGCGCGTGAGGCTGTCACCTCAAGCTATCCGCATCTGGCCGATTTCTACGTAACACAGAGCTGGAAATGGTATTAAAACCATTCGCTTATTAGGCGGACGTGGCATCCGCAGCTGCATAGGGTGATGCCCAGTGGACTACGTGAAACTGAAAAATAGTTCAAGTGGAGGCGGTGAATGCACGGCGAATGTGTTGGTACGGGAGTAACGGACCCTAAAAGTATAAACCAAAGGTGTCGCTGGACAATGATACAACGAAATGACACGGCCATCGCGATTTAGGTGACACGTGCTCCACGCGAACGTACCAAAGTCCTTCAGACGAGAAGGCGGACTAAGGATCAACATACATCTCATCGGCGATTATTCCACCGACCAGATTACCTGTGGATGCGTCTGAACGCCGAGGGGCTTGGTAGTGGTGGCACAGAGCTCATAAACCACCTTGAGGAGATGACCAGCATGCCCACGCCATACCGAGAAGCGAACACCGCACCTGCAGCGATTGCGACACGAAAGCCGTTCGTATTCGACGCTGAAGACGGCGGACCGCATGTTCTTGACTGCGGCCTGCCACGCAGCTGTGCCGTGCGCAGCACAGCAAGCAAGCGGTACAACAGTGCGATGAAAATATAACACAGGACACATCAATGATCACGCCCATGCGTGAATATCGCGCTGCGGATGCCGAAAACAGTGCATGCCATAATAGGTTGCATTGCTACGTGATGGCACGTATAGGCATTTATACGCCTTGCAGTAGAGGCATTCCTCAGGTACGCAACTAGTACGCTGCAAACCCGAAAGAATGCAGTGGAGATCGCCCGTCGACATATGGAGGCAGGAAGCAGTATATGTCGTGATTCATAAACTGCGAGCCTCCATAATGTCTGCAGGGCGCTTGAAGATAAAGGCGTGACGTTGGCACAACGCCACGCCGAACTGCGCCATAAAAAGATTAAGTAGAAGTTCAGCACCGTGTTTGGCTTCATTCTACGGCGGCAGTATCGTAGGGAGGTTTGGTATACATAAATCTGGCTAACTACATTCCGTGGTATGCAAATATCTCGTGAAAATCCGTCAAGCCAACCGATGGTTGTTCCGGACTCAAACCATGTTTAGACCCGCTTTTACAGGTCGCCTGCATTTAGTATTCAATAGAAAGCCCAAAAACCGGCCAGGTCGTAGATGACACCCAACACGTCCTGATCCATGCCGCTCAACGCAGCGCGGACTTCCGAACCCGTCATCTCAGGGCGCCTCTGCCGATCCGTGTAACCCAGCGACGACATTAGATTTCCCAGCTCCTTACCGGCCGCAGAGCGTGGACCTCCGAGAGTGGCATCCACGCCGGCGTGACCCAAAAGGCGCAAACCAGCGTACAACATCGGCGCGATACCCACCAAGACACGTGCGCAAGCTTCCGGGCTTTTAGTGCACGATGTCTCCCATGTCGCATTCGGGTGGTAGGCGGATTCGTATGTGCCTTCGGGTTTGACACCATCCAAGAATTGCTCAGCGGCATCCACGAAACCACCCAATTCCTCCGAGATGTCCCCAGCATCCAAACCCTTAGATTTTATGACGTTGTCATAATCGCTCTCGGCGACGGACAAAAACCATTTGGCGATCAAGCTGGATTTGTTCATAGGTTGCTCGAACCTCTGCCTCATCTCCTTAATGTAAGGCATGTCCTTAAGCTCCTCGCGGTCGAAGAAGACCTTAGAAATAGTCTTAACCCTCTCAAGACCGCGCAATTCCATCTTTCCAACGGGCTTGTTTCCAAGGAAGTCGTAAAGTGCGACGCCCATAGCCTTCAAGTTGTTTTCAGCATCAGTTCCCTTCAGGGCGATCAACCAGTCAACAGCCTCCTTGAGGTTGCGAGGAACCTCCGTCAACGAATAGTACACCATTTTGAAAATATTAAAATAAAAAATTAAATATTAAACGTGTATTGTCTATTGGCAAACCGACGTTCCAGCAGCCGTGTATTAATGGCGGGTGAGGACAACCCAACCGTCGTTGCCTTCTAATACACATGCACTGTACGGAAACATAGATACCAGCGTAGACACAAAATACGCAGAACTCCTATGGTTTTATCGTGACTTAACTGCCATATCTCCGCCATGTCTAGGCCATTAACGTCACATGCAGTGCGCATAACGCGAGTCAACGAAGTAGACAGGTTACAGGCAGAATGGCGAATATAGAGTCTAGAGATCCTAAAACAATTTGTAGCTGTATGTGTATGTTTTCAATATCGCGATAAATAGCTAGTAGTGTCGTACGAAGCATACGGCGTCCTGCGTGACCTGCTGGTTATAAACACAGTCACGATGAGGAATGCAGGATCGCATCCACCCATATTCCGTGATTAGCATAATTGATGTTGCTCTTAGTTGACACCATAATAGTTTCTAGCGCCTCTCGGCGTATAACTAGAGCGCCTCGCGACATAAATTCGCCTTCCTCGCAAGACACCAATGTTTGCGGCTGTTATCAGCGCATGCTGCGGAATCCAGGGCGCAATCGTCTTTTAGATTACTGTCTGTGCGTGGGCTATTTTGTGTGTATGTATATACCTATGATACTTCCGTTTTGGACGAACGCGCCGGTTGCTTACTTAACGCCATCTCTGCATTGAAGATGTTTTGTCTCAGACCCTGTAACTTCGACACAGCGTATCAAACAGTTTGATGTGATTTAGAATTCAGCCACGGTAGTCGATTTCGGGATTCCTGAACTGCCGTTGACTATTATATCACACCAATGTCTTCATGTATGTTAACTTGCATTTCAACAAACGTAACTACGCCACTTCATGCCACCACCATACCACTACCAAGTCACCAGGTGCGACACAGTGTGGCATTATGAGTTTCGAAGTCACTGCAATGTCGAATAAAATACCCCGTGACCACGCCGTCCCGTAGTTACGTCAGACAAAGTCCCCGCATCACCCAGATTGACGTCCACAGACGTGCCACGTAACACACTCCGGACGCTTGGGCACTTGGCGGATGAGAGAACACCTCTCCCACGCCCACTACTCGGGCGGCCAAGATTGGCATGCAATGTTAATTCGGCAATGAACTTTCTTATCACGTTAGCTGCTAGTTGCCAGTTAGGTGGGATAAGTGATGGTGGCTGCTGGAAGTCTGTTGAGCTTTAAATGTACTCTTCAAACAGAAATACACATTTAGACTGCCTTCATCGTCTCATCTCGTATGCGCAATCCATCAGAATGCAGCTCTGATTTATCGTTAATATCTACAGCTACCAGATGTATTGAGGCGTTATTTTATCAGCATAAGTTGAATCACATAACACGCACCTGTAATGAAAGATATAAGAATGCGAATTCTCCACTCAGATTGCCCCTGTTTTCATGAGAGTTGCAACTTTTTCGGGTTTACAAATAACTAGCTGACCATGTTTGCGGGGGCCCACGAAGCCTCTGCTAGGGTGCAGTCTGGGGTTACGACTTCGAGGCTTATCACGATGCTGACAATATATGCCACCACCCTGAAGATTAACTCATACATAGGCAAATATTTACCGAGATTCGCCCATATAGGGTGAAATCCACACGGTCTAGCCACCCACTCCCACCGGTCGACCAACATGCTCAGGCACCGCCGCAGCAGTTGCTCATCAAAATTGGGGGCGTCAGTGAAGTCCAATTCCAGGTACCACATATTGCTCTTTGTCGCGTGTTTATGGCATTGCCAAGGCGTCAAATTGCGAGCAGCGATGCAAATCTACAAATTGCACCTTCCTCATACCTGCGGTAGACAGTGCCCAACTAAATGGTTGTGACAATTAATTCCACAGCACAGTCTTCACAGGGTCCACGGCCGTTCACACTAGTTACAAAAAGCTACGACAACACCAGAACATGTCGTTAGACTGGTAATTACAATTGCAACACTCTACCCAAAGCAATGCTCTCACTGAAGATACAACCCAGCAGATCGACCAACGTGACGTATGACAATTAAAGTCTGTAATTGCCAAATGGGTTACCGAGTTTCATCTACTCATTACTTGGAGTAGTAGTTCTCGATCTGGATGGTTGATAGGACTATGCGCTTAACGGTGGTGCAGCGGCACTCCAATGGCGGCGTCTGGCGCAGCTCCTCCCCAGGTCCTATATTATCACTGTCGAACTTTAGAATGATGAAGTGGTTGGAATGTGATGCTACCAAAGACTGGCTGATGTCACTCAAACTCTTTGCTTCACCCTCCACTAACACTTGGTCGAAGCAGTTGGGTGGGTCCAGGACGTACGGTGCTGGGCAGTAGAAAGCCGCTTCTTTAGCGATCTGAATGTCGATTTTGCAACCAATTTCTTGCCCTTCCGCATTGTAGAGTTTGGGTGTTTCAGGCTTGAACAGCTCATCCAATTCGTAGGTAACACCGCAGCCTTGCATGTATGGGTCTGTCATCTCTACATCAATTTGAACTACGTTCCACGTGTATTCCTCTAACGGCGCTATAACCTGGGGAATAGTATCTGCATATGCACCATCGTTGATTGGACCAAAATCTGATTCTGAGAGCTCCTTACCGCAAACGAATGTCATCGGTACATATTCCGAGTGACCTGGATCCCTGGATACCAAAATTGCGCCGCTATTGGATTTGATCATCAAATCAGTATATTCATCCGTATATTCTGGCATAATGATCTCTAGTCCATATTTTGTGCCAGCGATTCTATCTTCGTTTCGCTTTGGAATCAGCATATCTCCTTCCGCTATAGTATATACTGTGTAATGGTAGTAACCAGGACAATATGGGAACCAGGTAGGTGTTGCGCCAGCGTTATTCCCACCGTTGTACAATGCGTGATCCACAACACACCGCATGAAGAATTCTGTGCCCGAATGTAGTTTTATAGGTCTCTGGGGCATGTTGTGTAGCATTATTGACCGCATAGGATTGGAAATGCCGTACAATAATGCCACTTCAGTCAAGGGTAGTAATGAGTAAGGCAGCAACCTTTGATATGTGTATTCGCGACGTACTGTGTACGTATACTCTTCATGACGGTTGGATCTCAAAATAAGTCTGGATGTCTCGTATCCACGTACATCAACACAACTACAAGCGTGACTGACGGGGATATTTTGGAAGCTCATGTCGAATACTTGAAATCCTCGAACGGGGTAAAGTGTGGCATTACGTACAGATGTAGGAAATGGCGCAATCTTATTGGACGAAAGATCGTATCCTGTGGACTCGCAATTGTTTGGAAACAGCTCCTCATTGGGTCCGCATTGAATGCCGGCTTGTTCCTCGCCCCTCACGACATTTAAAAGCCATTCATATGTTTCCCCTATACCATTCCCCATGTCCTTAATTGCAAGAGAGCTAACGTCCTTTGCCGGATCAAACACACCTAGTTTCCATCGGTCACTACCAATAATATTGTAGCGATACGTAGGCGCAAATGAAACGTTCACCACAGCGCGTAATTTTTCGAGAACATTTTCGTTCCTAGATAAGAACGTCCAATGATATAAAAACGAGTTTAATCCACTTCGTAACGCCAGAGGTCTGTCCATACGGTACTTTAGCTTCACCTCTCCTCTCTCCATTTGTGAAACATCTACCTCGATCGCGCCGCCAGTAAATGCTTCGTAAATCAAGATTTCGTCGTAATCATTGATGTCATGAATTGTTTGTAGTTGACGTAGCGTCAACTTTGTGTCCGGCTTGAATTCACTTTCATATGCATGTGTAGATGGAAGTTGCGAGTATGGGACTCTCAAAGCATCCTCGTCAATATCGTCAACATCTTCTATGTATTCATCGCCGATAGCAGTCGACTTAACTGTCTGTTTTGGCAACTTTATGGTCAACGTAGCACCCGGATGTAGCAACGCTGAACACCAGGTGCCACGAATAGGCTTGAACCTGTTACGGGCAATCATGCTAGCTATGTCACACACGTATTCAGTTTTCCAACGGACCTCTATCCTTGCTTTCACCCTACCCGTTTTCGTATCTATGCACCGGCATTCGCCGTTGAAGCGGGGTAATGCTACGTCATTAAAATATCTAGCTGCCACCCAAGGCTTATGAGCATTAAAAGAACGATACAAATATGGTCGAGGAGCAGCCATCACTCTGTCTTTGTTCAGGATGGATTTCATGCAATCGTTCGGTTCTATTCTGCCTTCGCAAACGAAACCAGTACGTAATGTCGACATAGGATTTACTACACAAGAACGTGTGCCAGTGACAGGGTCTACAGTCACGTCATTATCTGGAGCAAAGAGTTTCGAGGGACGACTTCCACAGCCTTGCAGTAATTGATGATTAAGGCCTCTGCGCAAGAATACCACACCCAAGCCCTTCCCTATTTTAGATATTTCGTCAACCAATGACGTTGTTGGATCAGATAAATAAACTTCTCTTTCATCGATCTCCCGTAGGCGAGCAAGTTGGCCTTGCAGCGCATCACTCAATACCACATCCCTAGGACCACAGATGAATACCAAACGTTCTTCAGTAATAGCATATATATCGTCATCCATTAGATCAATATGCAAGTCTGTTTGCAACTCCTTTGTCGCTTTCCAACCATATGGGCGTGGTGCTTCGGTGATCACTACCTTCGAAAAAGGGACGGAACGAAATTTGCCGTCTTCAATCACGTAGGTTTTGAGACTGAAGTTGTGATCAGCTGTTGGTTGGGGATGCCATACGTACTCAGTTCCGTTGACTTGGCGTGGGCATGCCAGAGTTGCAATCCCAATGTTATCCATGTTTATATGGAATGCAACCAGGGGATTGGTATCCAAAGAGCTCATACCATTCATGAAATCATATTCCACTGCGCATATGAATTCAAGCAACTGGAGACTTATTGCGCAAAAGGCCAACGGGACTCTCATCAATTTCGCCATGTTTATCATTTGAGTCAGAGGCTAGACAAAAATAATCCGCAGTAAAATGGCCTTCCACCAACCTATAACGCATGAGTATATGCATCTACTACTAAGTAGGGCTAGTAATTTTTTGAAGCAGTGGCAGAGAAGATCCCATCTCCCCAGCTAGCTGGCCTGTTACCGAAGAATTAAAAACAAATAAACAGGACTAAAAATTGAAGTCACTATATTGGACAGCAATAATTGCGTTCTTCTATTGAAAGACATTTATATGTACACTATAACACTAAAATTATTACATGAAGCATCGTTGCGCTTCCCGAGAAAATTCTCAACAAGACACCCATTATTGGCGATACATTATCGTCACAAGGCTATCACCATTCTCCATATGGCGATAGATAGCGCAGATAACCAGGTGGAGTAGATGTAATAGGAGCGTGAAAGGCGCCAATGCTTTTTAAAGGATCAGACGATGCCCATGGTTGTACCACATGTTGTGACGTGGAAAGGAATCGTGAAACGATATTATAATATGCGTCTACTAGCACTTAGCATCTCTTATCGCATAATGTACTACATCCAACGGGATGTTAGAGCTACAAACCCATACGTTGCGAAGAGTGACGTGAAACCAAGGTAAGAGTACGACTCTGTAGCACACCTTCTGACACAAACTGGATATATGCCCGCATGGATGGCACCAGTTAGGATCGCCAACATGACTACATGGATCCCGCAACCTTTATCAGCGTGAGGCGGCAGCCCCGCAAAATCGAAAATTGGCCCTAGGCACGTAGCCACATAGTACACTATGAGACAACATAATAATAAAGCGTGAGTGACATTAATGCAGCTGTGTTAACACAAGAAGATGTTAAGTTCGAGACAGACAAGCATGTAGTAGCCTAAACGGTTAGTTCCCCTGACATTAGACATCAACATGAGCTACAATTAAAGTGTCTATTCGCCAAATGGGTTACGAAATGTAAGTTGAGTATTACTAGGCGTAGTAGTTCTTAATCCGGATGGTGGAGAGAACGATACCCTTGGTGGTCACGCAGCGGCACCCCAACGGCGGCGTTTGGCGCAGCGTTTCCCCCCGCCCTACGAGCTCGCTGTCGAACTTTATAACGACGAAGTGGTTGGAATGTGACGCTACCAATGACTGGCTAACGTCACCCAGGTGCTTCACTTCATCTTCAACGTAAACTTTGTTGAAGCAGTTGGGTGGGTCCAAGAGATAAGGACCTGGGCAGTAAAACGCCGCTTCCTTAGCAGCTTGGAGGTCTATCATGCATCCGATTTCTTGTTCGTTCTCATCGTAGATTTTGGGTGTATCACGTTTGAACAGCTCATCTGTTTCGTAGGTAACACCGCAACCCTGCATATAGGGGTCAGTGGTTTCCAATTTTATCTTAACGAGGTGCCAAGTGTATTTCCCCGATGATTCTGTGATGTTGGAATTGGTAGATGGGTTACCGGTGGCTGTAGACAAATCCGATGTTGTGGGCGTCTTGCCGCATACAAATCTCATCGGCACATATTTCTTGTGAAATGGGTCTTTTGATATTACTATGGCGCCCATAGGCAACTTTAACATCAGTTGTTTATATGCAGGTCTCATCTCAGTCGTTTTGCGTCTGACTTCCAGGCCGCCGGACGTTGGAACTACTGAATCTTTGTGCGATTTTCTAGTAAGTGTACGCCCAAGTGATGTGTGGACGACAGTATAATGGAACTCATCCAGTTGCTCTGGCAGCCATGTCGTTGTGATATTTCCAATTCTTCCAAAGCCCCTCAACTCAGGGCCAACTCCACAATGCAATGACAACGTTGTGCCTACTTGTAGTTCAATGACATGTTTGGATGTGTGCTGCATCACAATCGATCTGTTCGATGTGGGTCCGTCAAGTAACAATTTTACGTTGTGCCAAGGCAGCCATTGGTATGGAAGGAGCCTATTGAACCCCGTTCTAAGAAGTACTGTAAATTCCTTATGCTCTTCCTGGCTGAACTCTAAAATAAGCCTGGAAGTTTCGTATCCACGCTGATCGACACAGATGCAGGCATAAGTGAAAGATCCGTGTTGGAACCACATGTCGAATAATTGAAATCCTGGGATAGGGTATGCAGTCGCCTTGAACACCGTGCTGGGCAACGGCATGATGTTATTGGAGCGTAAATCGTAACCTGCATATCCACAATTATCGGGCAATAACTCTTCCTCGGCAGCACAGTTAATACCCGCCCACAAAATATGCGAAGTTTCATTGAACGTGCACTGATACGTTTCACCTATCCCATTTCCCACCGATTTTGTTACGCAATGTTGCTTGCTAATCTCGCGGTCGAACACCGGTTCTCGCTTTCGGTCGCAAGCGACGATATTGTAGTAATGAGTAAACGCAAAGGAGACATTGACAATTGCTCGTGTTTTTTCTAGCACATTATGGTTTCTTGATATCAAACTCCAATGATAAAAAAATGAATTCGTGCCGCTTTTCAATGCGAGGGGCCTGTCCATACGGTACTTCAGCTTCACCTCACCCCGGGATATTTGTGAAACATCCAGTTCGATGGCGTCACCAGCAAGGGCTTGGTGATACGGGATTTCGTCGTTAAGATCAGTACGACGAATTGATTTCATTTGACGCAGCATGATCAAGTCGTTAGGCAGAAACTCAGTTTCGTATTCATAGACAGATGGCTGTTGGGAGAATGGGACAGTAATGACATCCTCTTCTATATCTTCGTCGTTGTCTTCCTCGTTTTGTTCAATATAAAATGTATTCACTAGCGTTTCTGGTAACCGTATCGTCAAGGTGCTGCCCGGATCAAGCACCACCGAACACCAAGGCCCGCTGATTGGTCGCACCCGATTGCGGAATATCATACTTGCTATGTCACATTCATATTCGGTTTTCGGACGTATCTCTATTCTGGCTTTCACTTGATCTGTTTCGGAATCAATGCACTTACATTCACCACTGAATGGTGGCAATGCTAGGTTGTTAAAATATTGAACTACCACCCATGGTCTATTGTACTTGAAATTCCAATGCGCATGTGGCTCTGGGGCAATTACAACGTCGCCATCCTCGTTTAACAGCAATCTCATGCAATCGCTGGGTTCAACATTACCTTCGCAAACAAACCCTATGGGCAACCTGGACATGGGATCCACCACGCATGAACGTGTTCCGGTTACGGGGTCTACAGTCACTTCATTGCCCGCAGCAAACAGTGGCGAGTCACGGCTGCCACAACCTTGAAGCGGCAGATTCTCACGTCCTCTTTGGACGAGCACCACACCAAGCCCATTCCCAATCTTGTCTATCTCCTCAGTCAGCGGCGTTGTTGGAGTCCATGACATCGCTTGCATATGGGGGAAGCCGTCGAGGCGATACAGCTCACGTTGCAGCGTATCACTCAACACCAAGTCTCGCGGTCCACAGATGAATATCAAACGGTTTTCAGTAATGGCAACCAATTCGTCTATTGAAATGCCGAAATGCAGTACCACGCCCGATTCCTCGGATTCCAGCCATACGAGATTATTGCTGGATTCAGTTCTAATCACAGCCGACAAAGCAACGGATTGCAGCGCACCATAGCCACCCACGTACGTGTTAATTTTACCGACCTCAGCCGACGTTGGTTGAGGATGCCAAACATATTCCGTATCGTTGACTCGGCGTGGACATATCACAGGCGCAGGGACAAAGTCATCGATATCGATGTTGCAGATGGCGAGCGCGTTGGTGCTAAGTAACTCGGGTGGATCCCCGAAGTCGCAAGGCAACCAGTCGAGGCAGCCAATGCTAGGCAACAACATTGCGCAGATTGCCCAAAGAGCCCAGGTGATTCTCCCTTTGGCCATGGTGATCGAGCTTGCTGTATATAATCTACGAGACGCTATTAAAGAGAACTGGTGACATTCTATAAAGATTTTAAGGATACGCAAAATCACAAAAATGTTTTGACATTTAATTCTTTGTGACAAGGAAGGTTGACGAAACCCCACACCAACCGCTAGCTTTAAGCTGTCGTGGAATTTTCTTTCGCCGTTCAAAGTGGCATAATCAGTAAACAATTCGGATAGCTTCGCTAATTACTGCTATGTTATTAGTGTCGGCAAAATAGGAACATTGATTTTTCCTCTCTTAATTCGACGAGGAGTATCCTGTATGGTGGACAACCACAATTGTTTGCAATAACATCGGGAAAATACCACTATGGTGGAGATAAGGATTACAAAACATGGCAGTTTGATGTTGACGGATACGTAGAGTAAGAGAAATCTGAACATCAGTTGAAGGATATTAACGGTAAAGGGTTAAAACAACAGACGAGATTCAAGGTGGCGTCCTAGATTATGAGGAACATACAATGCTAAGGAGTTGTGGCGCTGGAGACCGAACGGAGTGGAGATATTCACGAATAACATCAGTAAGATACGGCGACATCACTGTGTGGAACATGAAGTCCACAACAACAGCATGAGGTACCATCATGTTAACCGCGAAAACTGGGCCAATCGAAGCGTAATCACGGAGGGGACTATACAAAGAACTCAAGGTCACCGTGCTACGGATAAATATGCTACCGTTAGCGCCTGGCGTATATAACCAGCAGCCGAATTGTCAGTGTAGCAGAGAGACAAAGGCGATCGAATAGCGTCCATCTCGCCACGTTATGTGAATAGCATGTGATTATTGAATTATTATGACAATCCAACAAAATCAATATATATATAATCTGTTTGTGTTGGCGGCTTTTTAATCTAAATGGCCGCATACACCGCCCAATAAAGTTGGGCCGTGAGACCTATCACATGGTGCTTGAGGTTTGAAGCTACGGAAGACCGGAGGAAGAGCACAGTGATTTTTCATCAAAACCGATCTCCGTTGCACTGCGCAGAATCCAGATGAGACTATGGAGACCCCAGGGCCCATTTAAAATCCCGTGCTCGCGGCCGAGTACGAACAGATGCCAATGCAACAGACGAACCATTTATAAATAATAATACTATTTACATGACGCCGGTTGGACCGTGATGGCACCCGCAGCTTGCTAAAGGGTGGCTGCTGTCAGTAGCAAAAACTGATTTGAAGAGTAGCGCTGTTGTCGGCATTTGCAGCTGCTCGGCGAAATTTGAGCGCCAGCGCTGAATAAAATGCACCTTGTTCCCGGCATATTCAATGTATGCGGCGTGTAGTGGTGACAATTTCTTGAGTTGCATATTGGAAAAAAGCCTTTGGGCCAAAATTTGTACAAATTAAATAGGGCCATGCTCTTACATGACCGACATGATGAGGGAAACAACGGCCACGGTCTCCTCGAAGGAACCACTGAGGCTGAAAACGAGCGTGTTCGGGTCCTCCGCGGGTGCAGTCGTGACGTAGCACTTGGAGGCACTCGTGATAGACATTGCATCTGCCGCCTTTGCCGCGGGGACGAGGATGTTGAGGTTGATCGGGTAGCTGTTGATTGTAGGGTTGCTCTCCGCAACAACAGCTGCGGTAGCCATGTTTAGTTGAATCTCGTTTTCGTGTGGGATTTCGTAGCCCATATCCGCCATCGTGTGCACCGTCTCGCTGAGGTCGACGGCGCATGTTTCCGTTTGAGTCTCCGAGTCGGTGCCCTGACGCAGCTGGTGGGACGGATCGGGAGTTTCCATGGAAGTCTCGGAATTATCGTCGATTTTCTTGGGAGCAGACTCAATGGCCTCTGCGGCCTCTTCATTTCCAGACATAGCATTTCGCTGCACCGCCCTATTTTTGGGCAGCATCTTAGGATTGAACCCGTCAGGACCGGGGTATGAAACGTGACAGTAGTCCTGAAGGTCTATCGTTTCCGCAATCGAGTTGGCGATGGCGCCTACCAAGGCCTTGACCTTGGATTTCACGCCTTTAATCACAGCGACAATCTCATTGTGTTCTGTGCTGCTCTGGAAGAGTGTAATTGAAATGATATCGGCATCGGAGGTATCGCGTATGCGCTCCATAGCTGTTTTCGCAAAAAGTGGAAGCACAACAAGAACCAACATCCGGTCAGATTGAGTGACTGTCGCCGAGTGCTGAGCAGCGTATTTCGAGAGCATGAGGTCGGCTATGATGCAAGTGGCCTTAACAACAGCCGCCGTTGTTCCCTCCAAAAACATGGTACGCAAATCCGTCTTCGGGTAAAGCTCCCACGGCATGGACAACAAGATGTCGTCGATCTTGCTTTTGCGCCTGAACCAGTTGAATCCTTTGCCCCCGCGGCCGATGATGGTGCCAGACACCAGTTGAGTCGCAAGGATCTTAAGGAACACGTTCTTGCCTTTGTTCTGATACACAGGTGCCGTCTCACGCTTTGGCGCGGCTGATTTCCACGCCGACTCTACCATGTGAATGAGCTCCTTCTCGAGTGAGGCAGAAGGGCTGCGCAGTGTCGCGGAGTCATCCATCATGTCGCGGTAACGTTCAAAGTTCAGGGATTCCGTGCTATTCGAGTTCCACGAGGACAAGCTAGTGCACCCTTCACCGTTAGGTCGAGAAAAATAGTTGTACAGGGCGCAGCTAGACTTATCGGAGTCGATACTGAGAGAGCGCATGGAAGCGTCAACCTTGGTTGTCACTTCCGCAGGTGATTCGGCGTCTCGTTTGCTCTCCGCTCCGCGGCGCAGTTCAGATGAACCATTCCTCCACGGCGCTTGTTCTGAAAAGCCAACGACTGTGGCGCCGTCGCTCGTGGGAGTCCGACGACGAAGGCGAGTGTCCTCAGCATGCGAGAACTTCAGGTCCACCGCGTTGAGATACCTGAACTCTTTCGACGGGTCGGGGCCCACTTTGAGGTTATCCGCCATCGTGTTGTTGGCAGGATTTGTTTCAACGAGAGGAATCATGTCTGCAGTTGAAGCGTGTTGCCGTCAGTGAAGATGTTTGCGAAAGTGAGCTCGCCCGGCAAACGGTATTATAAATTTTTTGCAGCTAATCCCTTCGCTCGATATTGTTAATTTAAATATCGTCCCGAGTGAATAAGGGAATGGGCCTCGCGTGATAATGGTAATTCTATGGGCCACAGTACAGCGGTCGTCAAAAAATTCCAGGCAATGCTCGCGTGATGTGTAACCACAATATCCTAATTATCCGGTAGTTCTTTCAACCTCAAACTTCGTGACTGGGATAAATAATCATAGACTCGCTTCCGGTCCTCGGTTCCTGACCCCTCAGTGTCGCGGAGAATGCGCCGCCCGCAAACCAACCGCTCAAGGTCCACCCCCGCACATAAAAACACTGCCACACCTTTCACGCACGATATACGCCCGCATGTTTAGAGAGATGATGAAAAATCCGACGCCCTTTTCGGCAGCCGATGTAGGATAGATGCTGGCGGTTCGGCGTCTGGAGTGTGATAATTTTGCGTGACTCACACCGCCGAATCCTACACAGTAACAACCTAATACATACACATGAAATATTCGGGAAAACAACAATGTAATGCAGCTCGCGATCGCAAGGACTCGCGCGAGCTCAATGGTGGTAACAACGACGGCGGGGTGTGGTACCACGAATGCAGTCGCAGATCCTACGCAGAATATGGAAGTAATGACTCTGCCATATACCTGTTGTTATTTCGCCGATGTGGGCAACAATTCAGCGGCAAAGCTGTCTTTAGACGCAGCTGTTGTCCTTGTGGGAACAACGTTGAACTGCACCGGGTTGCGCCTGAAAGATCCACGCAGCGCGCGCAGCGTAGGAACGAAAGCGGTCAAAATAGACCGTCACTGTAACGTAGAGACCGGTCTTTTAAACAAAAGCCGCATTACCTTGCGAACGACCCGCCGTTTTGAGCAGACTTTACGTCCCATCTGCGACACCTGATGTCGCCGCGCATCGGCGATACGCGTCAATGCTTACACGTTAACATCCTACACGGCGCCAATCCCGAACACATTAAGCCGCTAGTGTCCTTCCTACAATTCAATTTACACCCGCACATTGTTAACTTGTGTCCAGCGATAAGGTAAATTTTACAGTACCGCTGGGCTTTACCCCTTCTGCTGCCAGCATCCACTACATGAAGGATGTAAACCAAACTTTGAGCCCTTAGGCTAAGCACCAGTGGCGCAATGGATAGCGCATCGCTCTCCTAAAGCGGAGGTTGCGGGTTCGAGTCCCGTCTGGTGTACTCTTTTTTCGAACAAGGCTTATACAGCAACATTATACCGGTTGTAACCCTACGTTCAGTGCTTCATTTGCGTCAGTACAGACGACGATCCATGATTACCGTGGCAATATTGCCCTCCGCCAGGGGGAACGTGTCGGGGAACTCGAACGCAATGCCGTGCTTGTGCATGGCAAACAGTGCTCCTCCCAAGTCAACGTTGCGATGGTAGTCGTTCCGGTCGTTGTAGTGACTGTAAATATCTTGTGATAACACCCTTGAGATCACGCTAATGTCAAATTGATTGCCCAAGGCGCGAATGGACAGCAGCAGCGCGTTGTCGTCGTACGCCAAGTCGGTAACGCCTGTAACGCCGTGTCCTCGCAACTGCCGCGCACTCACCAGACTCTTCTATGCCCTTGACGATCAGACGCCACAGGTGGGCGCTGCCCCGCTGCGATATGCCAAAGTGATTGCGGTTGGCGCGGCCCAAGATGTTGTCGGTGACGTGACGCAGCACACGCGTCAGGGCGATCTGCCGACTCCTACGCACGATAACGCAATAAGCGCCATTTCAATTACCTAGACATACAGGGAAGCTCTATTGCGATTGTGTTTGCGATGATAGCGTCGGCGCTTCCTTCGTACATCATGGTCCCGCACTGCATGAGCGTATGCAGGCGACCGTAGATACCCGACGCAGTGCCGTTCTGCAAGAAGAACTGCAGATCCCGGTCAAATTTCTCTCGGCACCCCTCAGCCTGCAGCTTCAGCACGATCAGATCGATCACGGTGAGCACCAGGTGGCGGATTATCTGCGCAAGCCGGCCGTCGTCAGACGGTGCGAGGCTGTAGCATGTGATGATGTCGTAAAGGTCGATGTCGGATAATTTCATCTGGCATGTGATCCACCCTGCCGCGCATTGAGACCGTAGACGGGTTCTGCACTTACCAAAGATCAGAAAGAAGGCCGCAGAACCCAAATGAGACGGGAGGTTCAGACCATGCGCTACATGGATCATGGCATCGTCGATCAAATCGCGCTCTTGGAGCATCTCCAGAAGCCTCTCATCGTCAATGCCGAACTGTTGGAAGTACCCGGCTTCGAACAGCCTGCCCAGAAGTTTGCCATATGCGTCACGGCCAGTTTGGATGGTCTTCGACTTCCGGGACCGTCGCAGCAGCCGTTCCTCAGTAAGATTAGCCACCAGTCGCCGCGTATGCGACTCACGCAACAGCCGCAGCACCTCTGCTGCTGCGTACGGTATTTCAGCCATTTGTGTGGATTTTACAGTAAATGTGTAACGTGGCCGTGCACCACAGCAGCGCACATAACGTTACCGAACGCGCGGCGGCACGCGAACACCGAAGCATCAAAAGACATTCTACACAATTTTAGATAGGACCAGTTTGTATATGATCAAAAACAGGCAGAAGCCCATCACCAGTGAAGTGACTGTACGGTTGCGCAGCAGGACGTAGTTGATGTTCCTCTGCAGCTTCTGGATGTCGAACAGGTGTTCGTGCACCATCGTATTGACGCGCGCGTAGATGCGCGCCATACGTTCGTTACCGCTGCGCAGAACGCCTAGGTTCAGACTGGCCTGCTCCGTCAGCGACTCCACGTCCATGATAGCCTCCACGACAACCTTGCCGGTGTTTACCGCCATATCTAGCGGCTGCGATGAGTGCCGGTTGTCTCCGAACAACGTGAAGCTCTGGTACCGCTGATCGACCTGCTTGCCCAGCAGGCGGAACTCGTCAGTCAGCTGATCGAAAATTCGGCGGTAGCGCTGAACCTGGCAGGCGAGCACGCGGTCGGTGGAAGACGCAGACATCTTGATCAGATCTCCGATTCTCGCGTTCGCAGAGTCGAGCTTGAGACGCGCTCCCTGACGCAGGTCGATGACCTTCTGCCAGTCTCCCTGCGTGAGAGACTTGTTTTGCAGGCTCTGCTGTATCCGCGAGAACGCGACATCGATGTCGCCCTTGAGCTTCGCCAGGTGCGAAAGCTCCGACGACTCGTCCGGGGAGGCAGCGCCGCGGCGCGCCGCAGCCTCGTGCCGCTGGAACGTCTTCAAGTACTCGTCACTCGTAGACTGCACATCGAACCCCGCCATTTTGCACCGCAGCCGGTAGTGCGAAATCCCCGGCTGCGCCCGGGGTGTAAATGAATTACACTGGTCGCCGATGTTCCCCATGAGCCGGGGGAGAGCGCGCCTCGGACGCCGACCCGTAGCGCCACTTTTCATCCGGAGATCTATACGTACTCGTGGCGCCGTAATAGCGCAGTAACTCAACGCCGGAGACCCTCTGCCGGCAGGATGGCGGAGTCCTGGTCCGAGGTGTTCTCGCGAATCCCTCCGCACTTTTGGGGTCACATGGGCATATTCTTGTCGCTAGGCCTCTCTGTGTTAGGCGCGGCATGGTAGGTTGTGTGTATGATGCGAGATACGTGTTTTTCATGGATACGGCGCTGCACATTGGCTCTCGCCTTGCCAAGTGCCGCTGACGCCGCATCGCTTCCGCAGAACACTTATTAAACGCGCCCATGCGTGTTAAAAGTTCGGTTACAGCGTGCCTGTCGGCGGCTAGTGGCGTGTTCACAGTGACTGCGGTGTATCCGGAGCACGCACGTTTCATGGCCGTGGCAGCACCGAAAATGAACGAGGCTAACTTTTGTGCAGGGGCATTCTACTTTGTGGGCCATCTATCATGGGCGGGTCGATCAAGGAGCCCCGCATCACTGTAAAGAACCTTGTATCAGTCATTTTCTGCGAAGCGGTGGGCATTTACGGCCTCATCGTTGCCGTGCTGCTTGTGAACGCATCACTGCACTTCACCGCCATTGAGTGCCCGAAGGACTTCAAGGCTGATCTAACTGTCACTGGGAAGTATTTCGTCGAGGTGTACCGAGGCTACTCCATGTTCGCCACCGGACTCATTGTCGGACTCTCGAACCTCGCTTGCGGGTTAGTGGTTCTTGCAGCGAAAGTCACACGTGATCAGCGTCGCTGTTGGTTCAATCGGTAGTTCTTGCGCGCTCGCGGATGCCCAGAAGCCACAGCTCTTTGTAAAAATACTCATGGTGGAAATCTTTGCCGGCGTGCTAGGTGGGTTGCGGCGACGAAATCTTAATTCGACCTAGGCCTCTTCGGAGTCATCACCGGAGTCGTTCTCATCAGCACGGCGCCGTAAGGCCGAACCTTTTAACAACACATCGCGAACAATCCTAATAACAGCTCACTTTTCACATAAGCACTAGTAGGGTGTGCCGGGTTGCCCCCGCCGCGGCCGGCCGTGCCGCTGCCACAGTCAGTTATTCCACACACCAAAATGAGCACCAGGGTGAAGCACGGCAAGGAGCGCCAGGATAAGTACTATTACCTGGCCAAGGAGCAGGGGTACCGCGCGAGGTCCGCGTTCAAGATTCTCCAGCTCGCAAAAAAGTTCAACATCTTCGAGAACTGCAAGTACGTTGCCTTCCACGCCGCAAGCGTGGCGTACTAATTATTTGACAACGATGCAGTGTGCTGGTGGACCTCTGTGCCGCTCCCGGCGGTTGGCTTCAGGTCGCGGCCAAGCACCTTCCGGTGTCCAGCATCATCATCGGCGTCGACCTCGTGCCCATCCGGCCCATAAAGGGCGTAATCACGATACAATCGGATATACGCACGACGAGGTGTCGAAACCTGATATCGCAAAATCTCAAGGTAAGCTTGACGGGCCGGCGGCACAGCTCTTTCAGGGAGCCGAGGTGGATGTCGTCCTACACGACGGAGCCCCCAACGTCGGTGCCAACTGGAACCTGGACGCGTTCAACCAGAATGTGCTGGTGTTAGAGGCAGCCAAACTGGCTGCGCACGTCCTCAAGAAGGGCGGCATATTCGTGACCAAGATATTCAGGTTGGTTGCCCAGGCAGCAATTCGCTGACGTTGCGCAGGTCCGCTGATTACAACTCGCTCATATGGATGCTCGGCAAGTGCTTCGAGCGCGTCAAGGTGACGAAACCGTCCAGTAGTCGTAACGTTTCGGCGGAAATCTTCGCCGTGTGTATCGGATTCCGTACCCTCAAGGCACTCGACCCCAAGCTGTTCAACTGCGAGCACGTCTTCATATCCCAGGGCCAGGCGGCAGAAGAACAGGAGGAGAAGGAGACTGCGAAAGTAACATCTCTGAGCCAGCTGCTGCGGCAGCGGAAGAAGGTCAACAGAGAGGGGTATGAGGAGGGCGACGACTTCAGGGAGCACAGTGTGCTCGACTTCCTGACCTCGGACAATCCGCCGCAGATGCTTATTTCAACAAACCGGTTCACTTTCAAACCAAGGAGCGGGCTGGATGAGGAGGCGTCCAAAAAGGACGCCGCCCTGCTCAAGGCGGTAATGGCCAGCGCGCTGACCACGGAAGAAGTCAAGCTGCTCTGTTCCGACATTAAGGTTGCCGGGCGTGCGGACTTGCAACACCTGCTCAAATGGAGGCAGAAGATATGCAGGGAGTTATTCCCTGCCGACAAGGACGCGAAGAAATCTAAGGCCAAGGCCGAGAAGCAGGATGGTGAAGACGATGCCGTTGTCGAAGGCGACGGTGAGGAAGGGGCGGAGCAACCGGAGGCTGAGGAGGATGCGCTGCGAAGGCAGCAGCTGGAACTTGCTGATCGCCTGAGAAAGGACCAACGCCGCTCTGAACGTAAGAAGCGCAGGGCCCTCATGAAGCATAAGAAGGCAATGGCAGCCAACTCAGTCATGCTCACTAATGACCCCGAGCTGTTCTCCTTGAGCGTGCTGAAGGGGCACGACATTGATGAGCTCGACAAGTCGAGCGATGACTCGGGAGATGATTCGGACAAAGCCGACAAGGGAAAGGATGACAAAGCGTCGATCCACTCCCGCGTCTCAGCAGCTAAGCGCTTCGACATCCCCTCCGATTACAGCGACACGGATTCGGACGATTCAGACGCCGATTCCATGGACTTGCAGTTTGAAACTGACTCGGAAGTCGAAGACCTTGAAGACGACAAGGTCCACAACATGGAAGTTGATCTGGAGGTGCAACACGAAATGGCAAAACTCGCTGAATCTGAACGGGCAAAACCTACCAAAAAACTTACTCGTAGGCAGCGTGTCAACATGGAGCGTGGAGCCGAACTGGCTTCGCTGATTGAGAGCATGCAGAGCGAGGCACGGCTGAAGGCGCAGCAGGAAATGCAGGAGTCAGACTCCGAAGACGAGAGCGAGGAGTCCGTGTATGAGGGGGGCAAATCTGACGATGAGGGATCGGACGGAAGCAACACAGATGATGATGAGGATGATGATGATGAGGAGGAGGAGGAGGAGGAAGGTGAAGGCAGCGAACCCGAATCTGACGCCGACTCCGAAGTTGCGGATGACAAGCACTCTGACGATCTCCCTTCAACGAAAAAGGGTGCTTCCGGCAAGGCAGCTGGCAAAACAATTGACCGCAAGGCCAAGGAAGCTATGGAAGATGCGATGGTTGACCGTTGGTTCGACCAGGACATTTTTCAAGAAAAGACCCGCGAGACTGCCAGGAAGCAGAAGAAGAAGGAACCCAAAAAAGCCAAGCCTTCTAAAAAGGAAGCGAGTTTCGCAGTTGTGCCGGCAGTATCGGATGCTGACGCTATAGCTCGTGTGCGTGATGCGGTCGAGGAGGAGCTCACTCGTGACAAGGAGACCATAGCGGAAGTTCAGGCCATTGGGTCTCTCCTGGTGGACAAGGGTTCACGAATGGCGCTAATAGACGGTGCGTACAACCGCAGAACGTTCGACGATGGAGACTTGCCATCGTGGTTTGCGGAAGACGAGAAGAAGCACAGCAACTACGAGATGCCCGTCACCAAGGAGCTCATGAAGCGGTACAAGGCCAAACTCTATGAGTTGAAGAATCGCCCGATCCGCAAGGTGCTGGAGGCTCGCGGACGTCGCAAGATGCGCATGGAGCGCAAACTCAAGAGCGTCCTCCCCCGCGTGGAGGCAATGCAGAACAGCGACACGGGCAAGTCGGACGCTGCGAAGAAGCTGCTCCGCAAGGTGAAGCGCGCGGCCTCAGACAAGCGCGAGAAGGTCTATGTGGTTTCCCGACGTGGCGGCTCGTCTACCTCGGCGCCTAAGGGCGGCAAGGGGTCGCGCAAGGTTGTCAAGGCGGTGGACAAGAGGATGAGGAAGGACAATGTGCGGCAGAAGCAGAAGCCCCGCTCACGTTCGCGCAAAGCTCGCATCCATTAATAACTTTCGATGGTAGATCAACTTAATGATGAGATAGAGTTGGTGCGTTCGCTTTCGTTGTGCGAGTCAATCGACCTCCTCAGCCGAGCCCGGGTGACCAGTAGCCGCAGTAGACTCCCTGTCTACACGGCGGAAGGGGAATCAGGAAATTCTGGGGGTTCAGTGGTGGCTGCAAAAGACATAGGTGATAACTTTTTTGGCGAGACCTCACCGCTACCCCTCGCGGCTGACTCTCCGGTACCTGCGGAATCCTACAAGCCAACAACCACTCGTGCCGCAGATCAAGATGCGCGTATCGCGGCACTGGAAGCAGAGGTGCGCCTGCTGAAGGCGCAGAACGCTCAGTTGACGGTCAATGCGTGTGCCCTCTACAATACGCTGATGCAGCACGTGGAGAAGCTCCGTGCCACTCTGCGCGAACGAGAGGCTGAAATTGCCGAGTTTAAGGCCTCATCTCGGCATCGTGGGTCACCCTGAGGGATTCCAAGGCATGATACACGACCAGCCTTGGGCCGTAGGCAAAACGCCTGCATGGTGACAGCGACGGCAATCCGGCTAAATTCCACTCAGCCGGTCGCTAATTGCGCTAATACAACCGTCCTTACACGGCGCTCATGCTGTGGTGCACCTGTTTAACCTGATTCCGTTGTCTACTTCAATGGTGTTTGCCAGACCAATCGATACACGGGATGTGGTGTTTTGTCCTTGAGACATTCTTGCAGGCCACTTCATTGAACGAATCACAATCTGATGTATGTTCACACAAGATACTAAAGTCACCAATTAACATGAGTAATATCGCAACTTGTACTGAAAGCCATGAGACACGTTGGGCAGCCCTCAAGGCTGGCAGCCTGTAAAAATCGGCCAATACATGCAAGGCGTATACGATGCAGCTATGCAGTGATATTAACATAAGCATATAACCCAAATCCGCTCCTGCATGGGGTAATGCAGTGCGGGAAGATGAACTCGTATATACGGTCCATCATCACACGCCGTTCAGAGACAATATTTCCCATGCACCTGGGGTACCCTATATACGTTCATGAGCAGCATAGTACCTTAATTAGCGCTGCAAATGATGATCGTCGCGCTGTACAGCTGGTGTGACGTGATACGCATCGACTACTCGATGCATTCGGCGTCCCACTCACACCACGATAATCACATATATAAGTGTGATACCGCAAGATATTAGTTTTTACAGGCCGCAGGTGGCACGTATAGTATGTTGGACGAACCCCGCGTCAGGAACATAACGCGGCTCCCTCAGCATCTCATGGAGTCAAGGTCACACGGCGGCGTTTGCGCAAACATCAGGGCGTGTTTGGCGACAAACCCGTCAGTTGTACCCGTAAATCTGCTGAGGCGTACCTGTGGGCTCTACATTTGCCGTGCCGCGCCACAACGCTGTAGGCTGTCCGAGGTGACAGCACGTATACGCACTAGCATTCATTTGGGCTCCTTCTCCTCCTCGATGCGCTGCAGCAAATCCTTGATCTCCTGCTCATCGAGTATGCGAAGGCCATCGGGGCTCAATACGGCCACTTCGATGTTGTTTGCCGATACTTCCATAACCTCGGCCAGCGCCTTTATCGACAGCGTGACCGTCTGTTTGGCGTCCAGGTCCTCGGTGTAGTTCTTCTCAAGAAACTCTTGAGCGCTCTGCACGCTGTGAAACGCCGTCACACACACGTACCGTGGAGGAGCGGCCGATTGACTGTGCCTTCCATGAGGAGTGGATTCCAGAAGGGTCGGTCTGGAAGAGACCCGGCTTTCCATCGGCGTCGTAACCAATGAGAAGCAGCGCTACACCAAATAGACGCACTCCACCGCGGTGTGTGTACTTCTGCAGGCAGATGAATGGGCACGCTACACCATTAGACGCACCTGCTGTAGCCGTGCGATAAACTTGGAGATGTAGCCAACTGACGCCGGCTGGTTGGTGTTCATCCGGTAACGCTGGCATTCTAGCCTGGTCTGCAAGGCTGTTGACACACGCGTGGTTGGCACCTACCTTGTTGATCAGAACTCGTGCGTCGGCATTGAGACCGGCGAAAGCGGTGGCGAGGCGCCCATCGAGTTGGAAAATCTTCTTAGCGCTCCTGCCGGTGTGTGTTAGCAGGAATGGCGTGTCTACCTACTTAGAAATCTGCAACTTCGTCGTCATCTTGCGCTCCGCGGCCAGGACCACGCTGTCGACACCCTTCACGCCGACCACGCAACCACCCTTTTTGACGGTCTCCATCGCATACTCCACCTGCATCAGGTGCCCGTCAGGGCTGAAAACGGTGATGGCACGGTCGTAGCTCATCTTGCGGCGCGGAAACAATATGACCAGGCGCGTCGCGGTTGCGCGTAGGGGGCATCGCCGCGCTCCATAACCTTTAAAAGTTAGCGTGCACATCACGCCGTAACACAAAAATAGAGCGTGCAGGGTGTCGTATATCGCAACAGGGCGCTCGAATCCCGCGCCGCTGAATATTAGCCTGTCTGGCTTCTGCTCCATCCGTGATTGGACTCCATATCGTCCGTCGGCCGCACGGATATCCGAGTTTTGGACAAGTTCAATCACCGGACAAACCCACAATGTCGAGACGTTACGATTCCAAGACCACAACCTTCTCCCAGGAGGGGCGCCTCTACCAGGTCGAGTACGCTCTCGAAGCGATCAACAACGCAAACCTAACCGTTGGCGTGCTCTGCGATCAAGGTGTCGTGCTCGTCGCGGACAAGCCGCTAACCACGCAGCTGCTGGACCCAGGGAAGATTAATGAAAAACTCTACAAGCTGGACACGCACATGTTCTGCGCCGTTGCCGGTCTGACGGCAGACGCCACCGTGCTCATCAACGTGTGCAAGTTATATGCGCAGAGACACCGCTATAGATTCGGAGAGGCGCAGAATGTCGAACAGCACGTCGTTGAAATCTGTGACCTCAAGCAAAGCTACACGCAATACGGTGGACTCAGGCCGTTCGGAGTCAGCTTCCTCTTCGCGGGATGGGATTCTCATATGGGCTTCCAGCTATACCACACGGACCCCTCGGGCAACTACGCTGGCTGGAAGGCGACGGCCATTGGCCGCAACAGCCAGCCGGCTCAAACACTGCTGCGCCAGGAGTGGAAGGAGGGACTCAGCATGGACGACGCGCTCTATTTGGCAATCAAGGTGCTAACAAAGGCAATGGATTCCACTGTACACAAGGCCGATAAAATCGAGGTCGGCATACTCTGGAAGGGGCCATCTGGCGACTCAGAACCCACTGTGGAGATGGTCAGTGAGGACCGCGTCGCCAAAATACTGTCCAAGTTAGCTGAGGAGGCGGCTGCAAAATCGACCGACTCCGCGATTTCCACGTGATATCGGAACTCTCGCATAATCTAGTTATATCTATAATCGTCTGAGTATGCCTGTTATTTATCTTCATTGATGTTTCAGGAGGGAAGTTGAAAAATCACTGAGGTCTCGTCACCGTATTTGTCAATGGATTTGAAGCGCCATTCATACTGCAATATAATGTAGTAAGGTCGTACTCGAGCTGGTGAAAAACGTGAACCGTCGATTCACCTATTCGACGCCGATAGTCTTGTGAGACGTTACTTGTGACCAAATGTGTTATGTTCTACGCAGCACCAAAAACAATAAATACGTTGTTGTGTGAATACGGGCAATATCTGAACTGAATTAGGGTATACTAGGTCGTACAGTGAAGGTTTGTGGAGGCTTGGAATACGTTGATCACTTGTACGTGTTCCAAAACGCTTCGGTGTATACATGGGTTGATGATGGGTGCCACTACATTGACACATGTTCTGATATGTTAAATTTATACGTCAGCTATGTCACGCTACAAGATCTCCCTTGGGTGAAAAAGCGGGGTAGCGGTCAATACCCATCCTCTCGGAAATCTATCCACCTAGAAGATTATTTGTGAATCGGCCGGAACTTTTGGGCGAC
Organism: Babesia bigemina; assembly: GCF_000981445.1. Taxonomy (NCBI): domain Eukaryota; phylum Apicomplexa; class Aconoidasida; order Piroplasmida; family Babesiidae; genus Babesia; species Babesia bigemina. The sequence goes on along the minus strand of NC_027218.1, from coordinate 3,169,996 downwards.
CTTGAAAATGCAGCTTATGTTTTAATCATCATCAGATGGTATTTGTCGGCAAGCATGGTCCAGTATATGAAAATATTGGATCATCACATTGCGAATTCCACCATTTCCCCTCGTCGGCCAAGGGTGAAGGAGACGAATCCGGCAGACCTTTCTTTCCAGGGAGTGCGGTCTACCGCCAATGCATAGGGCATAGCAATTCAGCTCTTTGTGTCCAAAATGCGTACTCCACGCCGACGAACATCACCTGTGCATTTGCGATTGCGGCGAAAGGATAGCGGAAATATTCAGTATACGTGCTACGGTCTACAGTTGCGTTTAGTTATACAATTAAAACGTTCATAAGCGTTGCACTCAGCAGGTGTTCTGCATTTGAGTACAGGCTGTGGAGCTGAGAGCCGCAAAGCAGCACTGCTCTTATCCATAAGGTCCGAAACAGTTGAAACCGTAAATCAAACGCAAGTACCCACACAATATCGAGTGTACTAAAATGAGAGACCGTGCATTCGGGAAAATGCGATAAATTGCTCGGTGAATTCGAATGCAGAGACATTGAGAAGTGTGTTTGCCCTCATGACTGCAGTATTGTGTATTAAACGTGTATACATAAACACGGTATAAATAACATTTCATAAACTAGCAGCGTTTTGTGAGAATTTGTATGACGCTGACTGACAGAGGACACCGACGCATAGATGATGTTTGTCGGAGTAATTTAACAGCCCATCAGCAACACCCAATCAATAGAAAGCCAATACTCCAGCGATGTTGTAAAGCATGATGAAGGTTTCTTTTTTAATACTGCTCAACACCTTGGATAAATCGAAGAAAGACATGTCATGGCGGCAGTCCCATTTTGTGTAACCCCCGGCGGCCAATACATCTACCACACGCTGCCTCTCTTCAAACCATGACCATACGCTGTTAGTGGCTTTGCTTGCATCCGTCAGAGTGAGCAGGCGTGTGTACAACATAGGTGCGATTCCCACGAAGATCTTCGCGCAAGCTTCCGGATCGTTCGAACAGGACCTAGCCCACGTTGCTTCTGAACTGTAAGCAGACGTATGCTCCCCGTGACGCCTTAATGCATACAAAAACTTCTCACAAGCATAGACGACGTTAGCTACGTTGTCTGCGACCTTTTCGGGCTTGGATCCCATGGCGTCAGCGAACTCGCCGGTGTTTTTCTCGACAGAGCCATTGCACCTCTCCAGCATTACGCTTGAGGATCGATGGTGCTTAAGCTCCTTTTGCCCGATGAACCTGTAAGAAACGCGTTTAAGTTCTTCTATGGTTGTCACACTTCTAGTAACAATCGGCTTTTGTCCGAGGAAATCGTAAAGCGCCGCGCCCATTGCCTTGAAGTTTGTCGAAGGATCCGTTCCTTTCAAGGCCACCAACCAGTCAATGGCTTCCTTGAGGTTCCAAGGGTTATCAGCCAGAGAATTGTACACCATTTTGTTATGATGCTTTTAGTCGACTGCTGTTGGTCTATAAAATGTTTGGTCTTATTATGTCGAGCCTTCAAACGGCTCTCAATCCCGGCATAGCACAGGAGGTGTCCACACCTAATAAATGCGCATTTATTGATATTTGTCTACTCTTGGATGCGCTATATGTGCGTATTATCTGGGTGCTATGATGACACGTTCTCCCTGTCGCAGCAAAGTTCATACCATTAACCAGACATGCAGTATACACGGCGCATACTATTGGCTATTTAACATTAAAATGCAAGTCAAACGTGTCTAATCCATGCGTCTTAGTACAGTGTTTAGCTCAAAATCCAGTTTTGAAGGGTCACCTTGGGCCGCGTATAGTATATTACAGAGCCCGCAGCTCCCTGTGTTCACGTCGATGTGAAGGCACAGCCCATTATCTCGCTTATATACACGCCTCCACAGATCGTTTATCCAAACACAAAATTACTGTGTGACATTAGTCTACCTGATGGATGACCCACAACTTCATCTTAAATGGCAATCGTCAGCTACTGAGGTGTATGGCCACCCACCCAGCATTGCTTTTTACTAACAACATGAGAGGGCATGGGCACATTTCGTTTGTAACTCACATCTCGAAATCCCGAGTGTCGAGCGTATTACCCCGTCAACTATGATATGTAGTAGATTAGACATTAGGTCATATGACTTGGTTATGGCGGTGCCAAGTAAAGACAGCGCTGACACATACCCGTGCAACTCGATGCCGAAATGATGAAAGTACGATACAAGCTCCCCGGTGGTGCGCGGCGTCCGCCTGGTGAGGCAGTTGAGGTAGGAGGCCAATGTCAGCAAGGGGTCACTGCCGCCGCAGCTGGGAGTGAGGATGGAGGAAATGACACTGCCCTGTTGCGATATCTCAGGTAAATCATCCTTCCTGAATCCCATTCTTACGCGGCTCTTGCGGCACAGGTTGCACGGGTCGAAGGGGTGCGTCTCGAAGTCGGAGTCCCAGCCGTCAGTCAGGAACGACTGGAGGGGGGATGGCGTCTTGGTGTCACTGCCGTACTTACAATTTTGCCAACCACCATGAGACTTTCCTCGATTACACTGCGCCTTGAGGAACATCAACTGGTGGTGGCAGGCGTAGATGTAGTCACGTAGCTGGCAGAGGAGGCATGCGGGGTCAGCAGCATAATGAAGCTGACTATATTCTTTTTTGAAGTCGAAGGTTGAAAACGCTTTGAAATCATTGTTATGCCTAATTTTGTAGATAACGGTGGCTGAGTAGAGGCACGCCTCGGTCAGTTTGGCGGTGACCATGGAGGCGGTCAACTGGTCGGGATCCCCGGTGACCTCCAACGCATCTGAGAACTCGGAGGCATCTTTGTTAATGTCCTGTAAAATGCTCTTGACATGCTCACTAATCAATCCGATATACCCTTGTGTATTCAATCCCACAAACCAGTGGAGCATTTCCCGGACGGTTTTGGGCGGGGGCAGATGGTCGGTAGCTGGGGGAGGGGAGGTAGGTGGTTGAACGGTATCGGTGGAGGAAGTGGAAGTGGAAACGGACCAGGGGTTCAGGCATTCATCTGTGCTAAATGGGTTTATTACACGTTCATCTGCCTTCCTTGGAGAGTCACGCGGCATCCCGGGATCTTCATAGCCTTCAAGTCCGATACGTTCAGGCGCAAAGTTCAGATCGAAATTAGTGTTAGGCAGGCCTGAGAAGCCTTTGTCCTCTGCAGGTTTTAACTCGTCTTCAAGGATATCAGCTGTGTTGGCATAAGGGTCATCTAGGTCCACGTCGTTAATAGTGCGATCTTCGTAATGAAAGGTTTGGATGGAAAAATCGATTTCGGGGTCTTTGACACGGGGTGTAGGGGCTCGAGAAATGCCAAACTTCGAAGAATTGAAAGCATGGATGCGTTCCGCTTCAACTTTCGCAGCATCCTCAATCTCTTTTTGCTCTGCAATGGTCTTCATTGATTCTTCATGCAGCGTTTGGAGCTTAAGTTGCCGCTGATCATAATCATGTTGAAGTATCTGATGCGCAGAATGAATATCTACATCATTCTTTATCTTCGCATAATCGTAATGTGGCTCTTCTTGCCCATCTAGGGCAACAACCGGTTGACCGTCTAAACCTTTTGCTATGGATTCATTCTCCTCTGCCTCTTTTTGGATATTTTGCAATACTTGATTCACCTTGTTCTCCTCATGAATCCTATATTCTTCAATTTCGAGAGTATCTTGCTTCTGACGTTCTCTCAGTCTATTTCGTTGGTCAATGTGATCGCCCAACATTTTCTGTTTGGTTTCCCAATACAGCTTCTCGGCTTCCTGCTCATTTTTCAATTGCTCTTGGATATCATCATCAACTGTCTTACCGTTAATTTCGGAGTATGCCGGATCAGAATACCACCATGGCTCCTGATGCGCATCAACGTCGTCCGTAGGCTGGGAACCATCTAGTATTAGAGTTGAACCATGCGCTTTATATTGATCCTCGGCCATTTGCTGCTTCTTTTCCTCTTTTTGTATATGCTCACTCCATATTTCATCGGGAGGCCTCCGGTTAAACACTTGAGTACGAGGCGGCAGTTTATTTATTGGATCACAGAATTGTATACCATCCTTGCCGCTAAGCTTCCAAAGATTCTCAAGAGTTGGCTGAACACAAATTTTCTCTGGCGGAATAATTGCCATAGTCTTAACATGATGCCGACCATTTTCATCACCCTCACCAACCCGTCCACCTTCACCAACGCCTAAACCAGAAGCCTTAGATGTGGATGTGGAACCAGCGGAGCCTGAACTACGTTGTTGGTCAGAGCCTGAAGCAGACACGCCATCTGAAGGATCATGCGAAAGTCCAGTACCATTTCCGTCGGGAGTTAACAATGGTGAAGTCAACCCAAGATCGAAATTACTCTTAGGCAGAGCAGAAAAGCCTTTGTCGTATCCATACCAAGCATCTGGATGCTTAATTTCGTTTCTCAGTACATCTGCCATGTTGGCATCAGTATCATCTAACTCCACGTCATGTAGTCGATCCTGGAATGGGCGTTTGGGGACGTCAATAGATAACGATCTTGAGACGGCGCTGAATAGGTCTTCGGCAACCATATTAGTCTTATTAACCTTTGGTGGATGAGATACTAAAACGTCAGGCGGATCTAAGATAGGATCCATTCCAATTTGCGCGCCCGGAATAGGTTCCGTAATCTCAGTTGGGAATGCACTTTTACGGCTCGATCGTATGTCAAAATCGTCTTGGATAGCTGTTTGAGGCCACATTTGGTGGTCCACTACATCCTTCATATCAGGAGTGTCAACAACTAAATTTATTAATGATGGTGCATTTCTTTCAGCATGTTGCTGTGTGGTCGGCCTATATACTTCTACCTCGGGTGGCAGACTCACGACTTCACCTATATCATCCCCATGAAACTCCCGAGCAATCCAGTTGTCGTTTTGCTGCTGAAATACAGCCCGCTTAGCCTCTTGAAGATTGGTTCTGAATTTCTCTTTCTCTCGTTTCTCTATTGCCTTTAGCAATTCTGCCGGCAACTTCCAAGCATCCTTATGCGCCCGCTCCCACGAAATCCCAGGGTCATTGGATTCGTTGGAAAGGCTATCACCATCGAGAGCAACTGGAACGTCGTGTATGGCAGAGTGTGGAGGCCTAGTCGATTCTTTCGGATCATAATACTGCAGTGTTTTCCACTTTTGAAGTTCACGTTGGGCATTCAGTCTTTTTTGTTGCTCAGCCTTTCTTTTCTCGACAGCATCAAATGCTTCTCTTAACCATTGGTCAGTTTCCGCAGCTTTGTTGTTTCTCCGAGCATTTTGTTGCCTAAACTTCGCTTCGATTTCTTTGTGTCTTTCCTGGGCAAGAGAACTTCTGCTGTGCCCCTCATCCCCTTCACTGCCACCGCCACCTTGACTGGGACCAGCAGCGGAGGGTCCCTTTGTACTGGCAGTAGCTGAATCACTCAGATCGTCTGGCCCCCTTGTTTGACCAGCGCCAGAAGCATACCCCTGACCACCCAGATCCTGACCACTACTGGTAACAGGGTCACCAGGTGAAGGAGTGCCTGCACTTGAACCATTTCCGTCACTTTGACCACCCGGTTGATTTGTCGTTCCCTCAGCTTTCTTGCCCTGGTTCTGTGCTCCCTCAGCTTTCTTGCCCTGGTTCTGTGCTCCCTCCGCTTTCTTGCCCTGGTTCTGTGCACCCTCAGATTTCTTGCCCAGATCTTGGTCATGGCCATATTCAGCACTCTGAGATCTAGTATCAGCCGGCTTTGTAGCCTCGACTTTGGTGACTACGGGCTTTGCGGCCTCGGTTTTGGCGGGAAGAGGCTTATCATCATCTTCTGCTTCTACATATTCTAAATCCTCAGGCACCGGCTCATCATCGGACTCCGGCTCATGGTCGTTTTCTTGTCTTACTTGACAAATCGTACCATCCAAAATTCTCTTCAACTCATGCAAGCCCTCATTATTTTTTTTAAGTTCTTCGATTGCACTGTCCCAATCCGATTTCCGAGCTTTATACGAATTAGTCCGAGTTCCAAAATTGTAACCATTAAATGTGAATCCGTAGGGGAATAGATATGTGATGGCAAACTTATTGACGTTCTGCTCCGGCCTAATTCCCGCCAATGTTCTTCTCAACGCCTCTAAATTATTTTTCAGCCACTTTGCCATCTTCGTAGCAATTTTCTCTTTGTTAAGGTATTTATATATTCGCGCATATCCGGTGAAAGAAAATCGGTCGTTTTTGAAAATTTTTTCGAGAGGTCCTTTTAGTTTTATGCAATGGTCTTTTAATTCTAACCAAGAAATACAATTATTCCTCGATTGCAGATTGTTTTTAAAATCTTGCTCATCTTTGACATCTCTAAATATCCCACAGAAGTCTTCCACCAAGCGGATAGCGTTGGCTACGTTCGATGTCTCAACGGAGGAATTCTTCGACACTACCGACGTGACGAAGACATCTCGGAACAGATTGTTGGGATTGGAATGCTTGTCTAAAAGCGTTCCAAGGTCATTTACCATAAGATGACCTTCGGAATAGCCACCTTGACTAATTGGCTTCAGATCGCCTGGATAGAATCCTCCAGGAATAACACCGTACTCACTGCCGTTTCGCGTAACGAAGTACTTCTCGATAGCAGTAGCATGTTGCATAAGTTGATCCGGCTGTCTAACAATCCTAGCGTACAGGTCAAGCATCCCAACCTGTAGGTTCGCCCACTTCCCTCCTCCCACTGCACTGAACCTCCTATCAACCTGATATTGCAAGAAGTACATTACGGAGAGAAATTTGGGAATGCACTGGATCAGAGCTTCTAGGGCTTCTACGGCGTTAATACGCTTATATTTCGCTGGCTCTGCCTTTTTACATAATTTCGCGTGAAACGTATTAACTATGTTGAGAAATTGCGAAAGTGCGTGTTCAATGTCACCTTGTTTTGCTTCCTTATATCTATCTTTAAGAAGCCTAATTAGTCGATTGGACACCCGGCCTTTCATATCATTATTCTTCCTCAACCACTCCAAGAATTCCAAGCACTCTTTAAGAGTCTTGAACTCAGGAACGTTACCCTTCACCGCCATTTTGTCCTCTTCCAATCACCCACTAATTCACTCCTACAAATCACCACTGCCAGCCTCCAGGACTATGTGAACTGGGAAACACAAGAGTCATCACACCTCTAAGGTGACGCCGCTTAATACAGCAGGGCAGACAACTAAGTGGGCTGATTGAAAGGGCTATGAAGTAAGACGCAGAGTGACTACAATACGCATCATACTAAGACAATGACACACCTAAACCATATTGCTAAATTTGCGAACCATCACACGAATCCTATAGACATACCACTCACCTGAGGAGAGAAGGCCTCAAGGCAGCCATGCTGGAGTGAGAGAGTGGAGAGTGGTAGCAATGTGGTATTAACAGTAGGGATTGTAGGTGTAGATTGAGCAGTAAAGACAGACATTTGGTTAAACCTTAGGTGAGGCAATATGTCAGCTCCTAGGTCAACGCGTAGGTCAGTCACTAGGTCAACGCGTAGGTCAGTCACTAGGTCAAAGCGTAGGTCACGCACTAAGTCGACGCTTAGGTCACTCACTGGGTCAGGGTTTAGGTCACGCACTAGGTCTACGCCTGGGTCACCCACTAGGTCACTCACTAGGTCAGCGTTTAGGTCACTCACTAGGTCAGGGTTTAGGTCAGCGCCTAGGTCAGCGTTTAGTTCACTCACTAGGTCAGCGTTTAGGTCACTCACTAGGTCAGGGTTTAGGTCAGCGCCTAGGTCAGCGTTTAGTTCACTCACTAGGTCAGCGTTTAGGTCACTCACTAGGTCAGGGTTTAGGTCAGCGCCTAGGTCAGGGTTTAGGTCAGCGTTTAGGTAACTCACTAGGTCAGTCACTAGCTCACTCACTAGGTCATCGCTTAGGTCAGGTGGTTAGTCACTCACTAAGTCATTGTAATGGGTATACATGAGATCACAGTGGCGGTGAAGGTTACACCGAAACCATCATTCACAACTAATCGACAGAGCATCAAAAGACACAACAAAGCACTTCTAATCACATAATGTACAATGCGTAATTTAACTGCGATAATTAATATCTTAAGTTGAGCAGCTCGTTGGGGTCGTCGTCGAAGTAACTAGCATCGTACAGTGACAGCATCTGTCTGCTCGGGATGAGTAGCGCCTTGACGTCGATGAGGTGAGACGCCTTCGTGGTCATTAGATGTGATCGGATGTAGAGTACGTCCATGCGGTGGAGGAAGGTGTGGAGTATGTACAGGGCTACAAGAGACCACAGCGCAATGAAGCAGTGGAGGAAAGGCATACGGATGTGCCATGTGAGTTGGTCGATTTGATGAAACAATTCAGTGAAGTGGCCGGAGTGCAGCGCCTGTTTGAGTTGTGTGTTGAGGTCACCGCAGCGCATGGCATAATTGTCAGTGACCAGGAGATTTGCGTTGCGATACGTGAATCCGTAACGGTAGAGTGTGGGCAGAGGTCCGGCGCACTGGACGATGGATGGGCAGTGGCAGGTGTCCTTCCCACCGTGGGTGCCGGGTTGGCAGGGGCATGTGGCGCAGCCAGAAGCCGTGCAGTCGATGTTGTCCAGCGCGTGGAGTAAGTCACATAGCAACCCCCATAACTGCCATACCAGGTACATTATCCACGTGATGTATAGCACGGCGTGCTTCTTCGGGTAGGAGTGGTGGGCGTGGAGTCCTAGGGGTTGGAGGTAGGGAGTGCATCCACTGGGTGACTGGCAAGTGGAGTCGTTGAGGAGGCTGGACAACGCATCGTGGCTTTTATGGTCATGGCCGGCGAGCGATGAGATGGCAGTGGTGAGCGTATTGTTGTCATAGCTGCCATGGAGCTGTGTCCATAGTGGGAAGAGGCTGTCGATGCCGTCGGTGTTGAGGTGAGAGATGAAATCGGAGGCGTCGGTGTACGTGCCGCCACGGTGCTCAACACGGTCATGAGGGTCCCACTGCCGTAGCACCTGAGCATACAATGCAAACACGTCGGCGAGTGATGAGGGTGCAGTGGGACACAGCAAAGACAGAGTCCGATAGAGCACGAACAGGCAGGCGTCGGCGTCACGGCACATATCGCCGAGGCGCTTGGCGAGATCCCAGCCGGTGACAGTTATCGAAGCAGCAAATCCCAGGTCCCAGAAGCCGAGCGGAGTGAGGCACTGCTGGCCAAATTCATTGGCTTTGCAGTTGGCACAATCGATGGCCATGTTAACAGCAGTTAGGGTATGCGGCAGAAGTCCGTGACAGCTGTCGGAGAGGAACGACTGGAGCGGCGAGGTGTGCGGGCAGCCGGGATTGGAGGTGGTGGTGGAGGAAGTTGTAGTTGTTGCCGCAGCAGTTGTACTGATACTAGAGTAAGTAGTGAATTGTTTACACTGCCAGTTGTGTGACTGTATCTGCCGACCGTACGTGCACTCCCGCCACCCCCCGACCCGGGTGGTGCTGCGGCAGCACTGGGAGTACAGGAAGTAGAGCACTTTACACAGGCGGCATGCTATATCACGTAGCATATCAAGCAGCTCGGCAGGGTTAGCCGGGTAGTGGAGCCTGGCACGGTTGTTGGAGAAGTCCACCGAATACGGGTAGGCGGCGAGGTCGAAGCCGTGGCCGTTGCCCTGGATAACGGTGAGCAGGGCAGTGGAGCGTGAACATGTTGCTGCGATGGTATATGGCAGGCTCTCAATGCACTTGCCCATGATGGGATCGTCCCTGTTGGGGGTGTCGCCATCGTGGCACCGGCGGTTGAGCAACGCCTTGCAGTGGTCAGGCAGATTGTCAGCAATACGTGTATACTGCAGCCCGGAGAGCCAAGACAGCATGTCTTTGACTGTGCACGGGTATCGTGGCTTAGGAGGAACATAGATGTGGCAGGCTTGGAAGTAGTTGCATAGGGCGTCGTAGAGCAGCGATATGATGTGGTACAAGGTAATTCCGTTTTTTATCGGCTCACCGTCAACCATCAACTCTATGGACACATCTGGAATCGGGGATACTAATAACTCATATATTCCTCCTCCCAGCATATCACACCGCAACTCACCCTGCTGGACAGCATAGTTACTAGACACCCTGTAGCCGCACCGGGTGAGGTAGTTGCCAAGTGCGTTGTCCCTGTCGTCAGTTGTCAACATACTAATATGAAGAGGTTTCCACTCACCTTCACATTTCGTCGCCAACTTGGTAAGCGCATTGTACGTCATAGGTATCCTACTCAGTAACACCTTGGCGTACTTGTGGGCGTGCTCCTCCCTGCACCGCTGCCCCGAGTAGGCGGAGATGTACGTGTTGTAGAACTCAGCGGCAAATTTGTTGAGACCGCGAGAGACAGTGTCCAGCAGCGGAGTGGACGGGTGCTTGAAGTCGGAGGGCACCAAATTACTCAGCGCCTTGGTCAGCCTCTCAACCAGCTCGGTGAGTCTGTCGGCACCGTCATCATAGTCCTTGAGGTAGGCGAGTAACTCGGTGAGCACTTCATATACATCGTTGAGCTTAGGCGTATATGGCTCTTCGGTTGGTGGCAAAGAGGGATTCTTCTCCTTGTTCTGCTCATCGTGCAGCCTGGTGATTTCCCCTGCGACATACTTCTTTATTTGCTCGAACACCTCCTGGAAGGCGGATGACAATTCTGCGACGCTCTGTTCGTCACCTGTTAGATCGGAGCTCAGCGGTCCTTGCAAGTACCTCATGAACCCTTTGTAGCCCACGTACCTATCCCTGTTTATCTCATTTTGCAGCTGCTCCAAATCCTCAGTGACCTTCTTGGCAAACAATTCCAACGCCTCCCGCACCGAGTCCACGTACAGCCTACGGGCCTCCTTGGTGAGTTCCTTGATGCCGTCGTCCACCTCATCGTCGACGTGCTTCCAATGGTCGGCGATGGTGTTCCTTTCTATCTCGTCGGCATCCCTGAGAAAGTCGTCGCACAACCTGATGGCTTCGGCCAGCTCGGTGAGTCGGAGGTTGTCGAGACCATCTTGTATGCCTTTGAGCTTGCCGTCGATATGCGAATTCTCCAGCTCACCCAGATTCCAAGCTAGGTTTCCAGCTGCGTTGGTGATTGCACTGGACATGATGTTAAGATGTTTGGTAATGTCTTTGCCCTGGTCGTTCTTGAGGGACTCCATTTCACGCTTAATTTTCTTAATGCCTTCTTTATCACTTCCACCAATGTGAGTTGTCATAAATTGTAAATTACGGATCACGCCTCTGTTTTCGGGATCGTCGCTGTCCGTGCCCTGCAACTCGGTTCGGAGACTCTGAAGTTCGTCAGTTATCTCCTTCATACCTGAGCTTATTATTTCGGGTTGGTCGGTCAATACACGTTGTTGCCTTTCAAGGTTACTCTCAATATGATCAAAACTCTTGGCATCATGGCCATTCCATTTGTCACCGCCACCTAACCCCTGTTGTATCACATCTCTCAACGGATTGGTAACATGACCATCCAACTCACTTTGTAGCTTTCTAAGTCCGTTCGCAATTTCTCGTTCTGCTTGTCCAATATTTTCGGGATTGTTTTTAAAAGCTTGGTTTTGCAGCCCACTAATTGTATCATAAATGTCTTTAAGATTATTGTTGGTTATGCCTCCACTATTCTTTATCATCTCTTCTAACGTTTTCAGATTCTGCACAACGCCATCTTCAGCTATAAGATCTGGACTCAACTTGTGTTTAGCACTCTTAAGCAGAGTTTCTGTCTCTTGCAGTACACTTTCGGTTGCTTGTTTAATGTTGTCACTTGCCTCAGCCAACTTCGCATTCTGCCCTTGAATCTTACTCCTTATTTTACCGAGACCACTTGCATTACCTTTCCAAGGGTTGTCATCGGCACCAAGCCCATTTTTTTGCAAAATTTCCAGTTGATTGATCACGTCGTTATTAGGATCTCCGTGCTTATCTTTCAACGCAGTTCTCAGGCCCTCAAGTTCCTTCGTAATCTGCTCTACGCCCAGCTCGATTTCCCTTGGTTGTTGTGACACCGTAGTTTGTACATATTTTAGGCAACTTTCTATTAACTGAAGGCCTTTCTCGTTTTCATTTTTTTTCCAAAAATTCTTACTTAAGCCAACTTCCTTCAAATCTTTCAACGTTGCAATGACGTCATTGTCTTGATCACCTTCCAACAGACCTCTAAGTCCTTGAAGTCTTGCTTTAATTGTGTTTATGGTCAGAGCGATTTTATCCGGGTTCACACTAAATTTTCCAGCCCAAAGTCTACTTATCTCGCTAATTATTTTCAGAAGATTTCCGGGTTTCGCGTCACTTATACCAATCTTTCTTCTTAACCAATCTAATTGGTCGATGACATCGTCGGTTTCGTTTTTGTGATTCAACCTGATTCCGACCTGAAACAGTTCATACCTAATATCATCAATGGCCGCGTCAATGAGTTTCGTTTGCTTTGGCAATTCTTCATTCTGATCTTTAAGGTGCTCCTGGATTTTCTTAAGACCATCTACTGGACTGCCACCCTTGCCGTTCCATGTTCCACTAGCCAGACCAGTATTCTTCAAATCCCTCAATGCGTTGATGACAGGAGACTTGTCACTATCACTATCGCTTATCAATTTCTTCTTAAGCACTTCAAGCTCTAACTTAATTGCTGTGACGGCTTCCCCAATTGCCTTGGGTTGTGCTTCTAACGTCCCTTTTTGCACCTCTGCAATAACCTTTGTGATTGCATCAAGGCCTTTCACATCACCCAATTGCTTATCGCCGAGACTTTCTTGAAGTTGTTTCAAGAACGTTCTCAACCCACTACTGTTGTTTATTGATTCGCCCAGATACCCGATCCTTCTGTCACTAACCAACTCGACAATCCCTTCAAGCTGCTTCTTTATTGCCTTGAAGGAATCGGTTATTTGCTTATCTGTGATCGCTGGCCCGACGCCACTTCTCTTACCAACATGCTTATTAATCTCCATCAGCCCCTCATCTCTAACCTTCTCGATCGCTAGTGAGAGTGGCCCATAGACTTTGTCGGTTATAGAGCCAATATATACTTGTTTGTCATATTTCTTAAAATCCTTAGACAGCTTTACTTGGTCTTTTTTACCGTCACTTGTGTCATCCCTCCCAATGTGGTCATTGAGTAATTTTTCAAGTTTCGGTTTGAGGTTTGTTGTGATCTCCTTGTGCGCATTGTGGAAATTCGGCATCGTTTTCTGCAAGTCAATTTTACTTTCACCACTCTGAGTACTAATCACGTTAGCCGCTTTGTCAATCGCCCCCTTGGCCGCATCCTTGACTTGCTGCTTAGCTTGTTCGTTGAAAGTGTCAACGGCGCCTTCCAGCTCTTTGACTGCTGTATCAAGCGGTTGTTTGACATCGCTCTCAAATTTACCGTCAATCCCCTTAACATCCTCCCTCACTTGGTCGATCGCCTTGTCCACGGCTTGGGCTGTGCCGGATTCGGGGCCATCGACGCTAGAGCCGGAGGGTTTAGTTGTCCGCCACGAGGTTATCATTAAGCTTCGTGTTTACGTCAATCACGCTATCTAATTCTTCTGCAACGCTTGCTTTATTGCTGTTGGCCCCCACCCTTGATTTGTCAAGTAGGATGGAATCAATCTCTTTGCTAACCTGCCGAGATGCGGTGGATAGTGCGCATAGGACGGCTTCGGCAGGCTTTAGGGAGTTTCGGCCACGGGCGGGCTTCAACTCCGACACACCTTCAACTTTAGAAATAATGGGAGATACATTTCCACGTGTATTACGATGTATTTTACCATCCAGCGCATCGGCAAACTTCTGGCAAGCGTTCATGACCTCTGTGAGGGTTTGTGTTATTTTCCTGCCGGCGTCGGTGGATCGGCTATTTTGAAAAACCTTTTCGCCTTCTTTTATTTCTACGGTAAGCTTACTCTTCACTCCGCCAGCGATTCCGGCAACATCTTTGGGCGTCTTATCACCCTGCCACTTAAGACTATCCCATACCACGCCATTATACATTAAAACACTGTCACTAACCCACCCCTGAACTATACCGCCGAAATTGCGCCTGAACGCACCAGCATAGCTCTCCATCAAACCGTTCGCAATACCCTGCAAACCTTTCTTTTCTGCCGACCTTTCGCCATTCAGGATGTTACCAACTTTATCTTTAATATGGTCGATGATGTCATTAATCTTCTTGCCTCCTGCATCGCCGCCGTCCGGATTAATTGTTTTGTAAAGCTTCCCAATGGCATCTTTAACTGCTTGGACGTTTTTTTCAAGCGGCGTCTTGATTGCACTCTCAAAATTACTATCAAGCCTTTTCTCCGTCTGCTCCTTAATTTGACTACTCTTTTCCTTCACCTTTTCATGCTCCTCTTTAAGCACCTTCACTTTATCATTAACAAGATTATCACCTTTGTTAAGCCCCTCAATCCTCTCCCTCAACTCCTTCAAATCCTTTTCGACCTCTTTACCCAAATCACCCACCTTCAACTCACTCATCACATCTTTAATCCCTTCCTTGATCTTATCCTTTACCTCCTTTAAATCCCTCTTGAGATCTGCGTCCATGGCCTTTACAGCCTCCAACGCATCCTTGATTCTCTGCTCAACTTTCTGCTTAGCCTCACTAGCGGCAGTCAAAAGTTGCTTGCCCTTGTCTTGTAACTCTTTAGCTTGCGTGAAAATAGTGCCGTCATTTGATGTTTTAACTTTCTTGAGTATCTCATCACACTTCTTGTCTGCCTTGACGATGACATTACTGACGGCATTTTTCCACTTCCCCAAATCCTCAACTTCCTTTCCGAGATTCTCACTCGCAGCTTTAATTGCATTACTATCTTGACCAATTCCTTCAACTTTCTGGACGACAGCACTTTGCAATTCATCATGAACTTCCTGCGCCTTTTTTATAGCCCCGTCAACCACACCCTTAGCCTTCTCATTCCACTGCTGCAGACTCCCAAGCTGGCCGGTAACATGCTTGCTAACTTCGTCTATCTTATTTTTAGCATCCACAATCTTCTTAACATTCTTGCTAAGCTCCTCATGAACTTGCAACTTATCGTACGCTTCCTTTGCCGTGCTCTCAGCTTTCTGGCGAATATCTTCAGCAGTCTCAATCCACTTATTCAACTCCCCAACTTTCTCACTAAGCACACTATCAATGTCCGCGGCGGCCTTGTCAATCTTCTTTCTATTCTCCCCATCAAGTTGCTTCATTATCTCTTCAACATACTTTTTCACTGCATTAATATACTCTTTCGCCTCATCCATCCACGTCCCCAGTTCCTTGACATATTTCTCCAGACTGGCAGTAATACCTTCCAACTTCATTTTAACCTCGCTGACACGTTTCTTCAACAACTCGACAACCGTATGCACTTCTTGTCGAATTCTGTCCTTGACGGCGTATGCCAGCCTTTTAAGCCCACTCTTGATTCTCTGTATCATGTTGTCCAACCTCTTTTTCTGCCCCTTCTTGGACCACCTGCTCAGCCAGTCAACGTGGTTGAAAAAGCTTCTCCTGGCGTTCTAAAACTTTCTCTTCAGCTTGGGGTTCAGGTCATTTATGGCATTTGTGGCCGCCGTCAAGCTTCTAGAGAAGACCCTGGCAACCTCTTTGCACTCCTCCACCAGGGAGACAGCGGACTCCACAGTTCTCTCATCTTCAGCTGGCGTAGATGTTTCCGTTATCTGCAAATCATTTATACCTCTACACAACTCACCATCTGCTTTCACGTATTCCAACACAGTTTCAATCGGCTTCTTGACTCTTTCGTTTGAAGCCTTGACAGCGGCGTTATAGTCCCGCAGGCCAGTGGCCACCTTGGGGATGACGTGACAAAACCCCTTGTGGCCACGCCGCAGTTGGGATTCAAGCGGCACAATTACATCGTCATGCAATACATCTCTACCAGCAGCGTACGGCTAGTTACCATGGACACCACTGAACACGGCATACAAGAATGCCAGGATGGCGTCGCACAGACGCAAGGCGTTGCCATATACAATCCCGGAACCGTCGTAGGTTCCAGGATATTGATAACCTACAATGCTGGCAGCGGAGGCACAGAGATTATGTATAATGCTTTTATGAGGATTCTCAGAGTCTTTCGGAAGAGTGCTCTGAAACGTTGACAATCCTGAAATGACATCGTGGGCGGATGACTCATCTGATGCGGTTCAAGACGGTAGCTATCTTTCAGTGTTATGAACAACATTGTAAAACGGCTTGCAGAGATTGTCGGACAGTGTCAAAGTCCCGGCACAGTGCCGCACCTGGAGGATACAGTCAGTCGCTGCTCGAAGGTCTTCTAGTCAATAGGTCTATCACTGCGACTCCGTGTCATACCTCTTGTAACTCTGACGAAGCTTATCAATAACACATCAGTCCAACTAACTAACCGCCCACCGCCTAACCTACCTTCTAACCGAGTGTCTAATGTAGTTAACCCATTTAGGACGCTTGCTCTTTTTTGGTATGTTGAGCTGTAAATCACTTTCTATATGTGGCGGTGTATTCCAATACGTTCAGTAGTTTGCGAAGCATCGTTGTTTATCATATGGGCTAGTAATTAATAAATATCATCAGTTGAGGTTTTTGTTCATCTGTTAGCTGTATGGTATGGTGTGCTATTTGTTTGATTTGTGGATAGGTAATGAACGCTAAAGACAACTAGTCTAACGTGACAAACGCTAGCCGGCGTGATGCGTGGCGTCGGTGGGCCGCACTTTAGACATCACCAACATTACAACCCCATATCACCCCACAGTAGACTGTCTAGGCGGCCGGGAAGGCAACAACAGCCTGTCTAGTAGAGACGGCGGTGATGTGGCGTGTTATATGCTGGGTGGAGTTGAGACATCACGATTGAGATGTCTGTTGATACGCATGTCAAGGCAAAAAATAAGATTCACATGCATTTATATCACTGGCATATCCGTGGTGCAAGACGCGCGGCTGTAGTATTCCTGGCGGTCGGTTTGATGCCAGCTTTTTGATTGGTCGCAGTATGTTCAGGGGTGACGGCTTGGTGACGTCACAATGCGGGGAGAGGGGAGCTGCCAGGCCGTCATCCCTATGTTCCAGCTCACCTAGTCATAAGCAACCCGAGTTCAGTGTCTGGAGGATGTCTGGACATATCACCCTCATCGTCCCTCAGATAATTGGGGTCATCTGTGTATTCTCCATACCTTCCCCTATGTCACGCTGCGGCGTAGACCAGTTGTTTGTAATGCCACGACGCGTTCCGTTGTTACTCAACAGTTCACTTTGTAGCCCTTATACGTGGAGCATTTAGATGGTAGGCAGGGTGTGGTTGTGATCGGAGGCGCCTAAGAGACTTGGCCAGTCCTATACTTCAGATACACAGGGTCGAAATTTGCAGGCAAAGGTGTACCTGACGGCGTACTGCTTGACCGATTGTGAACAGGATGTCTAGGCACGGAGTTTCGCTTGAGACACTTAAGGATTGTTTCCGTTTTCTGCTGGGGTTGAGAAAAGATAAGCGAGTAGAAGAGGCGGCAAGAGCCCTGCATGGGCGTATTAAAGGCAATTACAAAGACAGTCAGCATATGGGACATCAAATCGTCCCAGAATTGTCTGCGTTTTTGCAAAATGTGTTGGAGTTTTATCAAAAATTGACAAGTTGGGATGCCGCTAAAAATAAAACACTTAATCTTGGAATTATTTCACCAGATGACATCGTCAATGCCCTTGTAGAATGCATTCCGAAGTTCCTAGCGGCGATGTATTATTTGTGGTACAATGTGGATTATGCGTTTGATAGAGTGGGAGGAGCAAAGTGGAGGGATGACTATAAAGGGGTAGACACGTGGAGGTGGGATTGGAAGGGGGTGAGGTGGAGGTACGGAGGAGGCCTGCAAAAGTATCTCACTGCGCAAACTGGCAATCACACATATGACGTAATTCCTGGCGGTTTCGCGACTGGCGAAAGTGATCTTGCTTATGACAATGGTTACAGCCAAGGGCAGGATATGACTACGGACCTTAGAAAAATCTTGATCAAGAATGGTAACAATATTTTCCGCGACATTTTGGTCATTTTGATGTTATCCACAAAATCCAAAGTTGAGATCCAGAATACCGGAAACGCTGTGGCATTGCTGAGAACCTTTTGTCATATTGTGGCTGATGCTGGCACGAAGGAGGAGGCATTAATCAAAAATGCTGTAACTCCGGTTGGAAAATGTATTGAATGGTCGAAATTAAAAAGGCAATGTAGATGGCTTAAAAAAGAAATACAGAATTTTTTCAAAAAAGAAGCCTTTTCGCACACCGGTCACTCTCTCGACATTGAGAAACTTAACCATGCTGAATTCGCGAAAACAACGGCAAATTGGTTGCGGAAACATTTGTTGGACGTGCGTGAGAATCTAGGCAAAATTAACCGTGTGGATTACACTTCCGATATGATATCGCATCGATTTTTCGCTACAAAATATGTTTTCCCTTACGGTTTTATATTTGGCGACACTGGCTATGGAACGATGAGTACGGAATATAAATCTTTGAAACCGATTTGGGGACAAATCATTGCTGTACTTAGCAGAGGTGATGTTAGCGGCCATCTCATAAAGATTAAAAGTATTTTGGAAGGTAGAGAATGTAAAGACGTAAGGACTAAAAATAAATCTTCGAAAATTAAAAAACCAAAGATTATCAAAAATACTAGCTCCGCAGGTCCCGTTATTCCTACAACCAAATTCACCAAGCCTGATTTCACTGTAGATAATAACAAGATAGCCGTTCGAACTCCAAACCAGGGCAAGAAGTCTGAAGATGACGAAGATGAGGATGATAGAGAATCTGAGAGTGGAGATCTTGCTGCCGTTCCCCCAAAACCCGAAGAACCGCCTGACGAGGTTCCAGAGTCCCCCAAGGAAGTTGTGCCGAAAAAGAAAGTTGCTTCAGAACCCAAGTCAACAGAACCCCTCGCCACCAAAACCGAGGTTACTAAGACTGAGGCCGCCAAGCCTGTGGTCACCAAAGCCGAGGCGGCGAAGCCGACTGCCACTAAAACGGAAGCTACTAAAACAGAGGCTGGTAAGCCTGCTGCCACTAAAACGGAGGCCACCAAGACTGAGGCTGCGAAGCCCCAAGCTAAGAATGCTGGAGGAAGTACAGATCAAAATACTAGTCAAAGTGGAGCGAAACCTGGAACTACATCAGTCGGCACATCTTCATCTCCGCATCCCGGTGGTACAGGAGCTCCAGGGCCTCAACGTAATGACGGCCCGAAAGGGCCTCCTGGTACAGGGGCTACAAAATCTTCTCCGCCTAAAGATACTGTTCAAAAGCAACAGTCTCCATCTCCACCCCAACCAGCACAACCCCCTCCAGCCACTCCCCCCGGTCCTCCTGCACGCCCTGGCTCCGGTGTTAAGCCAGGTGGCGGGAGTAAGGGTCCAAATGGCGGTGGTGGTGAAAGTCAGAAGCCTGCTACATCACCATCTCCTGCTCATCCACAGGCACCAGGCGTTCCACCTCCAGGCCCTTCGTCATCTGGTGCCTCTGGTTCCAGTCATGGTACGGGGTCTCCCGGTTACGCTGGTCCAACAGGCGTTAAGGGGCGGGGTGCACCGGGCGGTGGTAGTCAAGGTCAACAGCCTGCTGTCTCACCACAGAATGTTACCACTCAGCCTTCAAGTGGTACATCTTTAGGCCCTGGGTCACCTGTTGCCTCTGTTCACGATGGTGGTGCGGTGTCTTCTCCTGACGCTGGTGAACCGGGTGGTAAGGGGCAGGTTGCGCAGAGCGGTGTTGATAAAGGTACGCAGCCTGGTGCTTCTTCACAGAATGGTATCACTCAGCTTCCAACTGCTAAATCTCCAGAACCTCAGTCACCTGGTGTTTCTGTTCCCGGTGACGCTGGTCAACCTGATGCTAAGGGGCAGGGTGCAAATGGCGGTGGTGCTCAAGCTTCACAAACTGTTGCTGCTCCAAATGCTGTAGCCACTCAGCCTTCAAGTGTTCAATCTGAGAGGTCTGGTACACCTGGTGCCTCTGCTTCCGGTAGTGGTCGGGGCCATGGCGGCGAGGCCGGTTCTTCTCGTGCTGATCAAGGAAGTGGTCTAGAGTCGAAATCAGGTGCAGGTGACAGTGCTACGACATCTGCTGGCAAGGATTCTGGCTCTGGTTCTGGTGTCGATGGAAGGGATGTGGAACCAAGTAATTCTAAAGATCAGACAACTGCGTCGGTTGATTCTAAACGATGTGCTAAGAACTTCATAGATATTGGTGGCGGATCAAAAATTTGTGTACTTGATCCCAAGAAATCTAACCCGCCGATGCGCTATTTGGATCCTCAGAATAAGACTCCATCTGACCCAAACTTTGACGATGTCTGGGAAAAAGGATATAAGAAATCCCTTAACCAGGATATTGATAAGAATATACGAACAAATAGGCGAAAGCAAAATTTACGATCCAGAACTACCGCCACCCTTTCAAGTCAGCCCATCCATACTGCTCCCAGACCTACCTCTCAGACTACCGTTGAACATCCTGGTAATGGACGTAATTACTATGAACCAGGTGGTGAAAGACCAGTGCAAGGGGTTGGGAGTGCATACCGAAATGCCACTGCAGAAACGCCGTTGGGCTTTATTGACGGCACAGTTATACCAAACGATTCCGACATTAAGATAAAAAGGCTGAAAGACCGTATTAAGTTGTTTAATAGTGCCTACAACAACTCATATGCCTTGCAAAAACGGAAAGAGAAGGAAGAAGACGAACAACTGAAAAAAGAATTCGAACAGAAAGAAAAGGAGGCAAAAGAGAGGTGGGAAAAGGCGCGAAACGAAGAAGGAAAGCGTGCAAAAAAGTATGATGACGATGTAAACAGGATAGAAAAGGTGTTAGAACAAGGCAAAATACAGTCGGCCCAGAAAAAGTTGGAAGAGCAAAGAAGGATAGAGGCCGAACGTAAATACCAGGCTGAGATGGAACAATATAAACGTAGATTGCAGCAGCAACGCATAGATTTCGCAAACACGTTTGTTGGAGATGTGATAGCTAATACACCTGATTCACCGTCGTATCAATATGATGAGCGATTATTTCCCCTTGTTGATGGCAATACCATACCATACAAATTTCAAGTCAACGAGCAGCAAATGGAAAGCTCCAAGCTATATGCTAACCAGTTGGCAGCTAAGCGACTTGTTCGTGCTAAGTATGAACAAGAAAACGAAAATGTTAATGAAGCGATACAAGCTGCAGAAGAAGAGAAGAAGAAAGATGAAGAAAAGTATGCATTGGATCAGTTCAAAGGCAGAAAAGATTTTCTAAAAGATCTATGGCGAGTCGAAAATTTCCAAGTTTCACAGCCACAAGCAGATGAGCCTCCCGAGACCGTGGACTTCGATGACATAATTATACATCCTCGCGTTTTCACCACGCCTCCACTGGAAACTCACGATCCGATTAGACTTTCCAACTATATGTTAGAACCGTTGCCATCGAACGTGTTGCTTGAAATTAGTCGTTCTCGGCACGGTGATTCTACATTTAAGCCAGCCAATTTGTCATTTGAATTTCAGAAAAATGATGCATTATCTTCACCAAGATTTGCACCGATTCCCTCTAATATATCCCTTCATATCGCAACGCCGCCGAAAGACGAAAACGTTGAAAATTCAATACAAGACGCATATGGAGCCGGCATCTCCAAATCGTTATTCATAGACATCCCCAAATCTACACTCCAAAACGACACTTATGACTTGGACATACATGACCCTCCACCACCCCCAAACCTCCAACCCCTTGATCCAATAGGCCCACCCACTCCCGCTATCAATCTCACCATCCCACCATTGTTGGATCCGCAGATTCCGCCGCCCGAAGACTTTGATAAAAATGCAATCAAGAGACCGGACATTGGACTGTGCCTCGCTCCCTGGACAACCCATACACCCACGCACGGCTCCACCGACATCCCCGAGACTGAGCTGTTACCCGCCGAGGCACCGCGCACCGTCCGGGAGATGCTCACTTGGCTGGCGGGGATTAAGCACGAAAAGCATCATAAGACTCTAGAACAATGTATTAGCAAGGCATTTGGTGGTTCGCAGAGTGACCCTTCACAGCTTGCACTCTCCATCAACCACACAAACATCAGGCCCAAAGATGTCTTCGACATCCTCCAGCTTACCGCCATGTTTGCAGACTCAGTGCTCTCCGCCATTGCGCCTCGATGGAGAGCGAATGTGTCATCAAGATTTGTGAAGCCTAAGTCATCTGACCAATCCGATGAACCTGATTGCTGCGCTCTCCTCTGCCAGCTGCGTGACTACGTGTACGCCTGCCACTACCAGTTGGAGTTTCTGAAGTCGCAGTGTAGTCGGGACAAACTAAGCGGTGGGTGGGAAAACTATGAGTACGGCAGTGATGCCAAGGTACAATCTCCCCTCCAGTCCTTCCTGACTGACGGCTGGGACTCCGACTTCGAGACTCACCCCTTCGACCCGTGCAACCTGTGCCGCAAGAGCCGCGTAAGAATGGGATTCAGGAAGGATGATTTACCTGAGATATCGCAACAGGGCAGTGTCATTTCCTCCATCCTCACTCCCAGCTGCGGCGGCAGTGACCCCTTGCTGACATTGGCCTCCTACCTCAACTGCCTCACCAGGCGGACGCCGAGGACGACAGGGGAGCTCGTATCGTACTTCCACAATTTGGGCAATTCGCTTCATGATATGTATTTAGATACATTGTCACCACTGGGCACTGCACTCGCCAAGTCACATGCCGACTGTCCCGACTGGGACTATCTTGGTCGCCACGACCTTCAAGCTGTCAAGGCCATCCGAGGGTCCGAGATTCTCACCACCATCCACAACTCCAAACATGACCATGCCGACACTCTGTCTACACTGGTTGGCTGCAGCAGCGACTCTTCCAACTGCCATCCACACTGCTCGCCCATCACCTACCGGGCCTACGCCCTGTACTCCCAGAGCTTCGCCCACACCTACCTCAGCTGGGCGGTGTACCTGCCGGACAGGCTGTGGGAGTCAGTTGAACAGCTTTTGCACGAACTCAAGCAATATGACCATACCAAGTGCGAATCTCTCCACCTGTGTTCCACTGCCTTGCCCCTCCTCTACTCTCACGGGTTCACGCCGCCGGAGGGTAAATCGCAGCCAACACTCACATGTCAACAGGTCATCGACAGGGTACAGGAAATCGTCAACGGCAAGCCTATCGCAAGGCTTATGACCTGCATGGACAATTTCCTCTACAGAGTCCGGGAGCCATTCATCTACACCCTCGTGACACTCTGGTCCACCGCATTCTTCTTCATCGCTAACACGATGCTTTACCGCCTGGACGTACTGCGCATACGATCTCACTTCACGCGCTCCAGGGGGTCTCACGTCATCGATGTCAAGGCGTTACTCACGGACGGCACGAAAATGCCCTCGCTCTACGACATCGACTACTTCGACGAAGACCCTATCGGTCAACTTGTTATTCAATGATTATTACCTCATTAGTGAAGCCATTTCCGATTAATATTTTGTTGTAGTAGTGGTTAGTTGTGTTACCGCAGCATTAACGGCACCATATTGTGGTACCAGCGTGACTACTTCCAGGCATAATCAGACTCATGTAGCCCACTTAAGAGATGATTTCGTTTGCGATGTTTAGTTGTGCGTCACTTGTTACACGTCATTACACAGACACATTGTGTCTGTAATGTGAAGCTGGGGTTATTAGCCACTAACGTGGCATTTGACAACTGCCGTACTGTGCAATATATTAGGCCGCCTATTAAATTAGTGAATGACATGTTAGTAATCTGATAGGTAGCTAGGTGGCGAGCTTCACTGGAGCTCTCCTACGTGATGGCCAGTGGACGGCGTAGTTAGGTGGCATTTATGGCAACAGGGTAAATCACAAACCAATTAACCAAGCAATGTGAATCACTTAGTCACTCATCAAAACAGATATGTAACATCAGTCGTAGGCACTGACACCGTTGTACGGTCTATGATGGAAGGAGTCGGTTGCTCACCTGGGGCCGGCTGTCCTGCATGCCACATAAAGAACTATTTCCGTACAAGGTAACTCATACATCAAAGTATAAATAACTTCAATATACGTTCTACGAGATCATATTGTGGCTTGAATGAGATGTTGCCACTAAAAGCAGCCTCATAAAAATCCACATAGTGGACACCAGACAACCGTCGACGCAGACATGACGACTCTACTACGAGTATAATAACCGTCGACAACACAATACGCGACATAGGCAGTGGATGGTTACAGCTACTTCTGAGATGTGCAGAGTGATAAACAACTTATGTGAATGTTTTTAAAGTCGAATGTGCAAATTGATCGGACTGTTGCAACAAACGCACATGCGGCCGCAGGCTGCCATGTGTCAAGGACAACAGCTTTGATTGCACCCCGCCGTGACAAGAGCATGTAGCTGATGCTGTGTACGGCGCTGCCATTAGCATCTCACTATCATTCCACATCCTGCATGTCATGATACGACAACAGCTTGTACGCACCTAAAAAGAAGCCGAAGCTCACAGCTCCTCCAATCTGCACCACTTGACACATTAAAGTTGCTATCAAACTTACCATAGACACCGGTAAGATCATGAGGTTACGGTGCCTCAGTCCCGTGTATAAACCGGTGATACCGCCGAAGATGCCGCCTACTGCTCCCCCCTGCCGTGAATGCCAGCGCAACTCTTTATGACATACCATTTTAAAACCCATTTTAACGCTCGCGAGACAGTTTCGTGCTCGTGGGTTTGAGGTGATTCTGTCCAAGAATCCCTGGCCCGTAGATCCGGAGTCACCGTATGTATCGGATAGGCTGCGCAAGCTGCATATGTAACCTTCAACACAACCCACGTATATCCGGAGTAATCCGTGTTGTCGTAGTCTGCATGCGAATTAACGCCTGAGTTAGGGTGCGAACTTATTGTTACCTACCAGTCACTTTCGGCGGCGCGGAAAACCCCTTGAACTCAACGTCGGAGTTACTGGCTACCTTTACACCCCTCGGGGCCTCTGTATACACTATGATGAGCCGCTCCACCACCGTAACTTACTCGGTGGTGGAGCAAATGGTCCTCCAGCCGGTGGCGGTGGGACCTGCTCGTCGTACTTCGACGTCACCGGAGGCTTGATGGTGGTTCCGGACCCACCGCTGATATATTGCCTGCAATGAATATGACATTTATTAATCAAAGCGATAACGGCGAGCTTCCACTGTCGTCGGACGCTGCGACCGCTGGAAGTAGACAGCGACATACCACATGGTAATGGAGTCCGGTGTGTAGGTTCAGAGAGCTTCTTTGCACCGTTAGTGAGCACAGCGGGCGGTGTGTATGTAGAATCTTGCAATTTTGTGACCGTAAGGCGTCGTCACGCGTTGGAATAGGCTCCCATTGCACCACACCCGGTACACTGCGCAGCGCCGTCAAAGACGGTTGCTTTTCACTTTGCCCCTAATTTTGAGAACCGTTTGTTCTCGAAGCAATAATGTCGTAAATTCGCTGAAATGTTCGGCACTGCTTGGCTGTCGCGGCTCCAGCTGCGCAGCGCGCCAAGCCTCAGGCTGCCGTTTAACCCGGGCAGGCTGCGCGTGCTGTTGCCGCGTATGCGACTCGCCCGCTTGATAGCGTCCGTGCTCAACCGCGAATGGCTTCTGACGATAATTGGCGCCCTCACGTTGGCGCTATGGCTGTATTACGAGCTGTGTTACGTCGCGCTTGTATGTCCTTACTACACGGGGTCCGAGCTGCCTTCTCTCCTAGACAAGTTCCGTACTATTGGCAAGACGTACCGTCCAACGTTTTACATGTTCGCGCCCTACTGTCAGTGGATGTATTTGTCGTGTTTCTGCAAGATCACTCGCCGTTATCGCATTCTGCTCGACACGGCTGCCGAGGCTAGTTCGCTGTCCATTTCCTTCTGCGCGAAGGTTGGCAGCGCGTTGCTGCGTGCCGTACTGCGTTGCTTCCTCTTCAGACGAATATACCGGGATCAGGCAGAGGTGACCGTGCGCGAATTCGTGGAAGCGCACAACGGCGCCGTCGTTGTGCTGGATTACTACCTGCCACGCTGGGCCACCAACTTTTGCTCTAGCTGCGGGAAGTTCAAGCAGCAAAGCTGCTGGTGGGCGGGGTCTTCGCGAACCAAGGCGGCCACTGCAGGGTCCGCATATCCGCAGACCACGGACGAGGCGGAGTCGTCCCGACGTGTGGTGAATACACAGCTCGAAGCGCCCAACTTGCATGAGATCCGGGCGCACGAAGGTGCGCATCAAGACGACGTACGGAGAGCGGAAGTCGCTCGTGACGTGCCTCTTCAAGTTTCGAAGGACGTCTTGAAGTCGCCCAACCTGGACGGCAGCGCTCGGTCGTCTGACCGCGATGAGCCTCTGGATGACTTTTCGTTGTCTGGAAAGCCTGTGCCACCATCCGATGCAAGGAATGCCGAGGATGTTGTTGGCCCTCCTCGCAAACTGCTCCGCGGAGTTATCGCAGTCATTGGGGACGTCAGCATGTCGTACAGCGTCTGCAACCAGGCGCTGAACTGTAACTGCGGGCAGCCCGTGACTTCGGAGGAAGAAACGGAGCAATTTGCGTGCACAGGATGTGAAACATCCGGCCTCGAGGACAGCAAGGGGCTGAACTTAGACCCCCCCGGCCTCCCCGTTGTGCGCTGCCTTATCAGTGACGCGCTGGAAATCGGTTTCGCTTGCGTTCAGATCCATCTAAACGTGAATCTCGGCATGGCCAGCGAGGCGTTCCCAACGTGGACGGGTCTGCGTTGCTTCCCAGTGTCGCTGTACAGCGACGCGCTTCTCGATCTGAACAGTGGCCTGAAGCGCATAAGCGAACGTTACCCCAGCCTCCCACTGTGCTGTGTCGGCGTGGGCTTCGGGTCAAACATCTTGATGGAGTACATGTCCCTAGGGTCAGCGGGCAAGGCTGTTCCGGTTGTGTTTGACCCGTCGCAAGATCCACAGAAGCTGCTGATAAATATGGCCGACCGGAGGTACACGATGATGAGGCGCGGGCAATCGACGGACCAGTACGACAGCAACGAATCACGGAGCGACAGTGACACCGAGTCCCGCGTATCCAGGAAGTCTATTGAGCGTCGTATGGCGCAACCAGTGGCCAAAGCGCCCGTGGAAGTCGATCAGGACGCACCCGAACAAGACTCGGGTGTCAGCTCGTCGGCAAGGCTGCCGCATACTGCGGACTCTCTTGCTTCAGACCCCCGCCGCATGTCGGAACCTGTGAAAGCGGTTGCAGGGCATGTATTCAGCCCGCCTGCACATTCGATGACACAAGACATGCAGCAGATCCTACAGAATCCAGACGACCCCAACTACGAGTCGTTTGCGTACCTCAGCCAGGTGATTGGGAAGATCAACGCGAGCAACAGCGCCACGCCCAGACCCGTTCCGTCTGCCGCCTCTGCGAACAGCGCGGTAGTGACCCCCAGGGAGGGTCATTTCGGTTTCGACGAAGAGGCTGAGGAATGCACGTACGAGACCAGTGTGGCCTACCCCCCCGCGCAGGAAAGAGAGGTGGTGTTTGACACGAAACGCATTTCCGCTGCGGTGTGCGTGAACCTGAACCTCCGCACGAGTGGCAATGCGCTGTACAAGTCCACGAGGCAGCGGCAGATACACAACCAGAGCATGTATATCCGCCACTGTTTCGCCGCCTTCAAGCACCACCTCATCGCGCTGGTGAGGGAGGTGCACTGCCACCGGGCGAACGGGTCGCTTCAGAAGGAGTGTTACCTGTACCGTTGTTGCCACTATACACGTGCAGTGGCGCGACAGCCATGGTCCCGTCGCGTCTTGCTAGGGCTGCGGCAGCCCATCGAGGGCTTCCACACTGTCGCCAGGCACTACAGGATCGAGCACCTTCTGCTGGCCGCCCACCGCGAGTATCGTATGTCGTACCGCCACATGAGGCGTCGTGAGTCAGGTGAGTACGTGAACTACCGTGCGGGTATTTTCAAACGCTTCGGCGCGCGTGCCGCCATGGATTTTAAGCTGTGCGCGCTAATGACCCTCCGTTACGTCTACAGCCACACGGGCCACGACAACCGAGGTCGCGTGGAGACGTTATCGGGCAATCCGACGTACAAGCTGGTGAACAAGCGCATTGACACTAACCTGCGCATCGGCCGGGCGCACTTTTACGGCGGCATCAACAAGCTGATAAACCAGGGCAGCCGCCGCCCGCAGGACCCCAAGGTGCACAAGTACATAGCGGAGCTGATAAACCGCGAGTACACTCGGAATGTTGCGAACATCCGTCGCTACTTCACAGCGATTACCCTGCCGACTCTGCTCATATCCTCGCTGGACAACTCGATGTTCTCGTGGGAGGACGTGGACATTTTCGACGTGTTAAAGAACCCGAACCTCGTGTACTACATATGCAAGAGCGGCGGCTACGCGACTTTCCTTTCGGGTGGGTTAAATCTATCGGATGCGCATTAATGCAACTGCAGGCTTCTTCCCCAACACGTGGCTGAGTCGCCCCGTCCTCGAGTTCCTCGACGAGATGTCGAGCCGCCGAGTGCTGATATGACCCTGGAGGGGCGCTATGGAGCGGCCGCGAGCCGCAAGCGTTCAACGCGCGAAGGCGGGTAGTGAACAAGTGGCAACAAGCCATACACGGCCACACAGCGTTTCACAACGCCTTGCACTGTAAAACAGCTGGCGAAACATGTAATGTAGTGTATACACTGTGGAGACACAGCGCTGATGGCTGTCCTGGTCGGTGCCTTGGCGCACCGGCGCGGCGGGGATGCGCGTTTAACCACAGCTGCGCCCGAGTTCGCCCATTTGCGCCAGCGTACGGTGAACTACACACACCGCTGCACGTAGTGTGTACGGTGTTTGCGCTCCTGACTGCTATTTTTTTTTACACATGTCTGGCCCGAAGCGGGTGTAGGTTACACGGTGTTTCCAGCGCGAAGACGCGCCCAGTCCAACGCAAAGGCACGGCGGCTATTCATATTTAATTTTTGGCCCAACCTCCCGGCAGTACGTCCTAATGGACTGCGGCGAAGCAGTATGACCGTTCATGGGGGCGCCGCCGCCACAGGTTCTCTTGCGTAGTGACAGTTGCGCCCGTATTTTTATGTGTGTGGTTATGCGTGGTGGTATTGCTGGTGGCAGCCACTTCTTGCGTTGATGCGTACCGTCGGAGTGTAACACAGGCGAGCTTGGCTTTTGCGAGTGCCGCCTTCCGACCTTCTCCGCGCGTCGGACCAGCCTCATTGAGCACGTTCCCGCAACCACCTTCGCCACAATGCCAATGAACGTTTTTAGGCTCGCGGGCGACATGTGCCACCTGGCCAGTCTGATCATCCTGATCCTCAAGCTCAAGCTCTCCAAGAACTGCCTAGGTATTTCGAGCCGTATGCAAGAGCTGTACTTCATCGTGTTCGCGTCCAGGTACCTGGACCTGCTATTCTACTACATCAGCCTGTACAACACCGTCTTCAAGGTGCTGTTCCTCCTAACGACTGCCTACACGGTGTACCTCATCCGCTTCTCCGCGCCGATCGCACAGACGTACAACCGCAAGATGGACCGCTTCCCGTACGAGAAGTACCTGCTGGGCCCCGTGTTCGTGCTCGCGGTCTTCACGACCAACAGGTACCGCGTGCTCGACATCATGTGGACGTACTCCATCTGGCTGGAGAGCGTGGCGATCCTGCCGCAGCTGACCATGCTCTACCAGCAGCGTGAAGTGGAGAACATCACCTCCCACTACGTCGTGACGATGGGCTTGTACCGCGCGCTTTACCTGCTCAACTGGGGTTATCGCTACTTCTTCGAGACGCCGCCCTACATCTGCAAGGTCTGCTGGATCGCCGGCATCATCCAGACGGCCCTGTACGCCGACTTTTTCTACTACTTTGCGAAGTCTAAGTGGTACGGAAAGCGGCTCGTGCTGCCATTCACTGGCGACGTGTGAACACCATGAGTGAACTACGTTAATTTAGTTAAATCTTTGACAGATCGGCGTCCGCCGCAGTCTTGCGTTTGACGAGTGGGCGTGAAAGTCGCGAGCTGAGGGGCGTCATCTGGGCTGCGAGATCACTCACTTGCATACGAAACAGAAGACTCGGTACTTCCCCTTATCGTCCTTTTCCGAGCAGTACACTGCCGCGCTGTGACGACCAATGCCGGCATAAGCTTACCCGCGAAGCAGCATGGACAGAGGAACGCGATGTCCACCGTGCGATAATGGCAGTAGCACACCGCCGTGTTGCTGAAGTCGAAGGGCAGCTGCGTTGAGAGTTGCTCCGAAACAGCCTCTGAGGGCAGGAACCAAAACTGCATCCGATTTGGCGCGTGTAAGCTGTTTCACGAATGCGCGAACATGAACAACGGATTCACCACTGCCATGATGCATGACAACTGGCATGATAAAGCTAAATAGAAGTGTGAGGCGTTATGCCCATTATCCCGGAACATACAAAACCGCCACATGGCACATGCATGATGGCATCAGCGTCACTGCGTCCAAAAATCTGTGACTGCACTCACCATTATAAGCTGCAGCACCGACTGCTCGTAGTTCTCAGCATCAATTTCCGATTGCAGAATCTTCTGCAGATTCAGGTACTTGGCGTTGGTGATATCGCTCAGCTGCTCCAGGATGCGCTGCGTCTGGTGAGCGTACATGACGGTGGTACCTACGGAAGACTGGCGGAATGCGCACGTGTTTATGGATATGCCCTGCCCCGCGGTGAGTATCCACTGGAACTTTTGCTTACGGATTTAGCGGCTGTGAACGCCACGTTCATCAGCCGTATGTACTGCGCCCGGTAGTCCTTCGCGCCGGACACGTCGAATATGATTATACGGCGGCCGTACCCAGCTCCTGTTAACCGCAACCGGTTAAGATCTGACGGCAGATGATAGACGCAACAGAACCAACTCACACAACAGCCCCATAGATAGGGCGGTCGTTAGTTGTGGGTCGCCGGACGATGCTGACCAAGTGTCGATGAAGTCCAGTATCGAATTCCAGATCCGCAGCAGCAACGCGGTCACTCGTTCGTCCTGAGACCGGTCTCCCCCAAAACAGGACGTGAGCCAGTCTGTCGACAGCACTCCCTCGTATATAATGCGGCTGTAACAGCGTGATCTTTTGTTCTCGTATGACCCACGTTCCAGAGCTGTGCACCCCGATGACGCAGCAGCGGCTCTGCGCCGACATGTAGGCGAATGTCTTCAGGAATCGGTGCAGAAGGCTGTACAAGCCGCAGAGCTGCAGCCGCGGCTCGCCAGGCGCCAGCGACCCCGTCCATGCCACCGGCGTCAGGTCCAGTACCACCACCAGGGCGTTCTCCGAACGCAACGTGACCTCGCCTTCAGTGGGCTCGGGCGCGTTGAGGCCGCCACTTAGCGGTTCCGCGGAACCAGTGGCCGCAGGCTGCCCCTCGAGGGGCCTCTGCATCCTCACCGGCGCACAACGGCCTTCCTACGCCACACACTACCACTTTTCCACTACAGTGAATAAAAGCTACAATTTACAGTTGTCACGGAGCGGAATCCCCGCACTCGAGCAACGCCTGGTGGTACTGCGACCTGCGCTCGTGAAGATCTAGGTGTGCCTGATCCCGGAACATACGCAGACAGACCAGGCAGACGGAAAGGGATTTAACCACAGGGGTCCACTTCTTGTTTCCTCCCTTTTCTTCCGCTATTTTCTCGGTCGCCGGTCGGTTGGCTATGCTGTCTACTTCCATGTCGCATTCGTCGTCGGAGTGGTCGCCAAGATCGAAGGTCATAGCGACCTCTGGCGGTGGCTGGAGGCCGTATACAGGCCTTGAAGCGGAATTTGTCAAGCCATGGCGATCCTCTGACCCCTGATGCGTCTGGTCCACTTCCTGAACACCCGGTGGAGAATGCTTCTCCACTGTGTTTTGCGGCACACTGTCCGGAGACTTCTGCGCCGTTTTTTGGGTGGTCTGGTTGGTCATTTGCGCCGCCTTCAAAGCCGCCTGCAGCAGCCCTGCCACGTCGCCTTGAGTTTGGTGCCGCTGGGCTTCGTTCGAACTCTGACTGTGGTCGCCTTGTGACGCTGGGTGGGCAGTGACGATTAGAGAGCTGGTGGGTTCGTCCCACCTATAGTAGTCCCCACCGACAGTGAAGTAGTAACCGCTGGCGGCGTCGTAGTACACGCCCAGCCGGTGGTCGTAGAAGTAGTCCGAGTTAGGGTCGTACGTCATTTTCGCGGTGTCCGGTTTGCCACTCGTCACCCAAATTGACCTGCATGTCCACGCGTCCAGGTATTGCTTGGAACCAGACGGCGCGTTAACCGATTGGCACAACTGCTCCAGAGCGCCCACATTGGTGGTCTTGACCTTGCAGGAGCGGCACTCCTTGTTGCCAATCTGCCTGGACGCCGGCTCCTCGGACAGCGCCGCCGCGGCAAAGGTCTCAGGGTGGTACTCGTAATGCACGCGTAAAGTGTTCATGCGCACCCCCTTGAGCAGCTCGTCCGCCACCTGCTTCTCGCGGGAACGGACCACGTCCAGCCGCAGGTATACGTCCTGATACTGCAAAAGAGCCGACTGCTTGTCACCCATGGCCTCATTGAATGCGTTGACAGGGGTAGCCGAGGAAAACTGACAGAACATGAACCCTCGCCGGCTTTGCGGTTGCGGGTCGATCACGTAGACGCACCTCTGCAGATGCGCCGCGCCTTCGGGCACGCTGCCACAGACCAGCAGCACCAGCTTCGTCGGGTCTGCTGCCATAGGTATGCCTTTCAATACCACCCACGGCGAGACATCCGTGACGTTCGAGAGGATAGGCTGCGACTGCACGCTGACCGCATTCTCCACGAGCAGGTTCATCTTTTGCAGCTGCTCGTCGGAAGGTTTGGGTTTATCGCACGTGAGGCAGGCTGACCGTCGTGCGAAATTCACAAATCGGCAGTCGGGGCATATCCAGTCGCATGAGAGGGCCCTGCGCTTTATCATTTCCTCGAGCTCCTGAAAACTGCCGTAGGCTCTCGGGACCTCGCTGACGGGCTTCTCGGCGTTGACGTCCAAGGTGTCGTACTCCACGTAATACTCCGCGCCATTGAGTTCGAGTTTGCGGCTCTTGACGCACTCCATGAACCTCGCGGCGTTGGCTGGTGACGGGAAGGTGACTACCGCGAAATGCTCTGTTGAGGCCCCGAAACCATATCCGTCTGGGTTGACCTGGTGCTGCATATCGGCGCCTTTGTACATGTCACTCATGCCTCCGTACCCGCTGTGGCAGGATTTCACAGTCACCGCGTTTGGCGCTGATGTACCGTTCTGTATGCAGAGATCCGACACTGCAGACTCCACATCCTCCCCGGAGATGGTGGGCGGCAGTTTACGCACCAGGATAGTCGCACTGTTCTCGTCAGCATTAGTGTCGTTGTACCCACGGCGTGGCCGGTCATACCCATGCGCACCGCCACTTTCCCTGGAGTCCTCCCTGTTCTTGCGAGATCCGAACCCTTGGTAACGGGGTTGCTGGTACCAGTGTTCCTTGTCCGTTGACTCGTGATTCGATTGCCTATTATTTCTGCCTCCAATGTTTGATGCGTGAGGGCGGTATTCATCACTACCGCTGCCATGGTTCCCTGTGGATTGGTGTATTATGCGCTCTCGGCTGTCGACATACGAACCATGCCCATACTCGAAGCCGTTCGTTGTGCCACCGCCCCGTGACACGTATTCACGAGTTCCATCACCCGAATGCTGTTGCTCGTGGATACTGCCGGAATACTGTGAATTGCGTGTTTGTGAATCGTCAGCCTCACGGGAGTCGTGTTTGTCTAGACGCCGTTCATGATCCCGGCTCATCACGCCGTCGTCATCCCTGCCGTCATCCCGTGAGCCTTCCCGATTGTCATCCCATTGATGTTGGCGATTCGACGCCATGTCACGTCGTGGCACGCTCCAATCCTCCTCTGAACCGTACCTCCTAGAACTCCTGGAAGCAGAGCTGTGAGTTCCCGAGTTATCATAAACGGGCTCCGTTGCGTATTCGCCGTGTCGATTATCTTCACGTGAGTATCCTGAATCATAGTCCCGGCCTCTGTTCCGGTAACCTGGGTAACTGCGATCGTAGTCGCTCTCCGTCCGGTCACCGTCCCGAGGACGGTCATCGTAATGATGGCTGTAACTGTCATAACCACGGTCGCTGTCACCATAACCCCTATCACGAGTGCCACCACTGTATCGTGATTCCTCGTAGCTCCTGCGATATCCGTCGCGTTCATGGTCCCGATCACGGTAGTCGTAGCCACGATGGCCGTATTCGTAACCTGAACTACGGTCGTCGTAGCGCCGATCCCGTGGTACTCGAGGGTTGTCATGGCGATAGTAGTCTCTATCGTACTCGTCGTGTGGCCTTTCTCGTCCGTCGGAGCCGCGACCGCGGTTGCGATCATCCTGCTCGTACCAGGCACACATCCTTCTAGGACCCTTCTTGCGAAAAAGCCTTCACGCAGATACTGATAACCACAGTGACCGCGAAGGCCATGATGTAGTCGTTTATGGCGATCTCTGCCGCCATGTCGGAGGCATTAGCTGGTCCTAAATATCCGGGCGGGTGCGGCGCGGCAGCTCGTGCCGTTGACTAGTGCGACAACGAAGTGCCAATCGCAATTGCCTAAGTATCGACTAGCGGCCTTTTTTCTTTATGAGCAGATGTGTTGGGTGAGGTTGGAAGACTAACAACGTCGTGACAACCTGCGCCCCTTGCGTGGGACCGCTGTACACCTGCTGCCATCTTTGCTCGCCTCCACGTAGACAGGGCGGAATCTCGTCCGGGCACCGGAGAATTGCGCCGGGGCGGATAGGTAGTGTTCCCACAGTCTCGCAATCGCGCCGAAATGGGAAGCACGAAGGTGACGTCGCGCGACGCCTCCGCGCCGGAAGACTCCGAGGCGGCGTCCCCTTCCGAGTCCACGCAAACGCCGAGGAAGCACGACTACTTCACCGACGTCCTGTTCAGCGACTTGGAGCTGTCTGAACCGTTGCTGAAGGGGCTCAACGAGCTCTCCTTCGAGCGCACCACTGAAATTCAGGCCAAGTGCATCCCGCATCTGCTGCAGGGCAAGGACGTCTTGGGAAAGGCCCATACTGGTAGGTGGTTGGCTGTAAAGTCTCTATTCAGTGGGCGCGCGGCCGTTGCAAAAGGCTGGTGTAGATAAAAGTTGCATCAGCACCGGATTTGCAGCGGGTATCCCGCAGCAATCCATGTCGTTTCTCGTGCCAATGCTCCTTCGTAGTCTAACATAACGTCGGCTGTTGTAGTGGAGAGAAGTTGTGTCGTTGTGTTTATTGGGTTTGCATTTTTGTTCAGCTCCTCATACATGATCAGGTTCTGGTAAGACCTTGGCATTTTTGGTGCCCCTGGCGGAGGTACTGTTTCAAGTCAAGTTCCTCCCCAGGAATGGTACTGGCGGTCTGATCATATCGCCCACGCGTGAGCTCAGCGAGCAGATTTTCTCCGTCGCCAACGACGTCTGCAAGTACCTGCCGCAGACCATCGGTATCGTGATGGGCGGAACCAATCGCAAGAACGAAGCGGAGCGTCTCACTCGCGGCGTGAACATCCTCATCGCAACTCCCGGAAGACTCCTCGACCACATGCAAAACACCAACGGTTTCCTGTACAAGAACCTGCTGGTGTTCGTGATCGACGAGGCCGACCGCATCCTTGAGATCGGGTTCGAAGAGGAAATGAACCAGATCATCAAGCTGCTGCCAAAGAAGCGCCAAACGTGCTTATTTTCTGCGACTCATACGTCGAAGGTCGAGGACATGGTGCGCCTGTCGCTGACCAACCCGGTGTTCGTCCAGGTAGGGTACGAGTCGCTCGCGTCTAAATTGCGCAGGCGTGCTCCAAAGACGTCGCCACGGTGGCCACGCTGGAACAGGGATACGTGGTATGTGAGGCCGAGAACAGGTTCATGCTGCTGTTCTCTTTCCTGAAGCGTCACCTCGACAAGAAGATTATGGTCTTCTTCAGCAGTGGGAACTCCGTGAAGTTCCACGACGCCCTTTTGAATTACATAGACATACCTGCCAAGTCCATCTACGGCAAGAAGCAGCAGAACAAGAGGTCTGGCGCGTACTTTTCGTTCTGCGGTGCCAAGGTACGTGTATGCGTTTGCCTCCTCATTGCAACGTAGTCTGGGATCCTGCTGTGCACGGACGTGGCAGCCAGGGGCTGGGATATACCCAAGGTAATTTGCGCGCGAATGAGGCACATGGCACGCAGGTCGATTGGATCGTTCAGTACGACCCCCCAGCAGACCCCCGCGACTACATCCACCGTGTGGGCCGTACGGCCAGGGGCGCCGACGGCGAGGGCAAGGCCATCATGTTCCTGATGCCGGAGGAGTTGGGTTTTCTGCACTATTTGAAGGAGCTGAAGGTTCCGCTGAGCAAGTACGAGTTCGAGCTCAGCAAGATCGCAAACGTGCAAGTGCAGCTGGAGAAGCTGGTGGAGAAGAACTTTTACCTCAACCGCGCGTCCCGCGAGGCGTACAGGTCGTACTTGCATGCGTACCTATCGCACAGCCTTAAGGATATTTTCAACGTGCACTCGCTGGACCTGGTGAGGGTGGCGCGGTCGTTCGGTTTCTCCAACCCGCCTAAGGTTGACCTCAACATAAAGCACGCCGACCGCAAGAAGCGACCGCGTGAGCACACTGAGAGCGAGGCGCGCCGAGAGCAGCCGTCGGCGAATCTCCTGTCCAAGAAGAAGGCGGACAAGCGCCAGTTCGCGCGCTAATGAAACACTGGTCATTTAACTTAGCAGTGTTGACATATTGAGTTTACGCTTTAGCGCCTCAACAAGCCGAATTCCTTCGTTCATTATCGGCATAAGTTCGCCGGTCTTCATTTGTATGTCTAGTAGGTAGCTCATGTACTTCATTTTGTACAGCTGCATTGCAAACTGTGGCTGCAGCTTGTGTTGTGGCGAATTTTCTCGCTTGCAAAAGACTTTGTACCCGGGCTCGAATCTCCACTGGTAATCTAGCTCTTTCAAGGTTTCTGTGAGCTGCGGCACTATGAGGGCAACACACCAGAGGAACCAACCACAGTAACACACTGGGATTCCGATTTAAAGCCGGGGAGCCCTATGTACCATCGCGGTTTGAAGCGGCTGCACTTTAGCGTCACGGCGCTTGCGGGTTCCAGGTCATCGTCTTCTGGCTTTTCTAGTAGGATCGGCTCGTTTTCGCCGGAGTCCGTGCGGTAGTTGCGATAAAAAGTGAGTGCCGGGCTGCTAAATCCGGAGATGTATGTGGCCGCGTTTGGGCCGCTCCCGTCGATTGTACAGCCGACGAACCACGGATGCATCCTGCTTGGGATGATACTACGCACATACCAAGAACCTACAGGATCTCCTTCATGGTAATCCGTGAAACGGGATTGACGTCGATCATGCGCCTTAGGAGGGACTTTGCACTTTCCGACAGGTGCGGAGGCTCGTGATATTTGCCCAACTTGATCTTCATGAAGAGTATTGACATTTCGTCATCGTCGAAGGGCAGGCACCCGCAGAGGAGCACGTAGAATATGATGCCACAGGACCATACGTCTACCTCTGGTCCCGAATAGCTCTTGCCACAAATTACTTCTGGCGATGCGTAGTTGGGGGATCCGCAGGGTGTCTTCAGGCACGTCCCGTAGCTGCAGGCGTTGACGGTGCGCAGGTCGTCACGTACCGCATAGAGTTCGAGAGTCCGAAGTCTCCAAGCTTGACGTCCATGTTTCCGTCGAGCAGTACGTTTTCCGGCTTGATGTCTCGGTGGCAAATCTGTGCCCCATGACCCAGTGGGCATTTCAACACACCATTTTGCTGTGGCAGAAGTGCACTGCAGAGAGGATCTGCCGCATGATGCGAACCGCCTCCGGTTCGTTCAAGCGCGAGTTTTGCGATATGTAGTCGAAGAGTTCACCTCCTGTGGGCATAAAGTGACCGATTCAGTCCAAGCTTGCTCAACCCACCTTCAACGTACTCCATGACGATAAACACAGTCGTTGGTGTGTCGATCAGTTCATGTACGTGTATTACATGCGGGTGACGCAAGCCGGACATAGCTCGGATTTCTCGAGCTAACTTGTTGAGAACTCCGGCTCTCACGGTCTGCCCTTTTTGTATGATCTTCACAGCGACACGTCGCCCGGTTTCGCAGTGGATTCCGACTGCGCCATTTCTACACGAACGCACGGCATGGACTTACGGCGCACCTTCCCGAAGGAGCCCACTCCAAGAGTACCCAGGAGCGCGTACCCTTTCACTACTGTGATATCGCCCCGCCGCGGCTTTATCGTCGTTGTAGCCTGGGAGCTGGCTGCGGCGGCTGGTTCGCCAGCACCCCAGTTAAGCTGCAACATTACGACAAGTTTGGTTTGTTTATATGTAGTTTACCGTCTTTCGTAGTGGTTAGGGCCGGATCACACCCGGTTCCCTCATCTGTCGCGTCGTAGTGGGGAATGTGTCCTCTTAGAATGCTCTAAAACGGCCAATTGTTTGTTTAGCCGGAAGCTATGCAATTGTACCGATTGGGAGCGGTCTGGGAGTGGGCTACATGGCCCGCTCGAGCGTCTCAGATCCGAAATCTGAACGTGCGAGTAACGTCGTCACCAATGCCGATGAGCTCCGCAACCGTTGATTCTAGCGACTCGCGAAGCCACATTATAACTGCTAGGAGGTCAACTAACCGCGCCGGCGTCAGTGGCTACAAATCATGCGTCTTTGATTCGCAATGCGCAAATTTCGTCTATGCGCATCGCCAAGCCAATACCAACATAAACAGCTGCAATGCCGACCGGCAGCGAGATATTTTGGGATCCGATGCTTTGAAAATGCTAACTTCGTTACACCCTTTGTCTCGTCCAATCGCCGGGCCTCGTTGCCGTGCCTACGAAATGCAGCGCCGCCGCGTCACGACGAACCGAAACGATAGGCCCGGTACGGAGTGGAGACGACGCGTGGTAGGCTGCCAGCCACTTCAGAACTTAAAGGTCGGGCCGTACAAACGTGGCAAGTGGTTCGTGAGCTACAAAGAC
The DNA here is from genome assembly GCF_000981445.1 of Babesia bigemina. NCBI lineage: Eukaryota > Apicomplexa > Aconoidasida > Piroplasmida > Babesiidae > Babesia > Babesia bigemina. Next base: position 3,130,893 of record NC_027218.1, on the reverse strand, counting down.
GACCCCGGGAGCTTCATCACCAACATTCTCATCTTGTTGGTCACGGGCTACTCTATCTTCACTATGTTGCCTGGTATGCGGCCGTCAAATGCTTTCTTTATAAAAATACGCAGGTGAATCGATGAGTGTGCGGAGGCAGCGCAAGATGCGCCAGCTGCTTCTCGACAACGCCCAAATGACCGAGGCCGACCTCGCATACATTGAGAACTACCGTCTGCCCGAAGACGGTGACTCCGGATGAGTGTGTTGGATGTCGTAGACGTCATGTAACGTCGATGTGTGCGGGTGTGGCATGCACATTGATGTCCGTTATCGCATAACCTGGTATACCGCTCAAGGCTACACACAGAGTCAACTGCACGTATTGCAGTGTGTTTACTGGGGTTTTCGGCTCCAAGGTGCAATATTGCGTCATTGCCATGAATTTGAACCCTTATGTGTAATGATTACAATGCGCCATGTTGGGTTACGTCAGGAGTCAAGTGGCACCATGGCGCCTGTTTCGTCGATGGTTCCGCTCGGCCAGCTGGAGCTGCCGGCTGCTGCGTAGCCCGCAGTAGCTCCGATATCGGACTGGTTTGCATATTCGGGCGTGAGACGGGGCCACCTGATGCTGCAGAGGTGCTCGAGCTTCAGTTTCTCCAGCACGCTGAGGCCTTGAAAGGATGCGATTGGGGAGCACACTCCATCGTAACTCTTAACAACTGTTAGGCTGCAATACAACCACTTACAGTCGGGGCTATGCAGACAGTGGAGGCGACTTTGGTCCACTCCAATGGGCACAGCTTTGAGTCGTCGATCGGCGTATCGTTCATGCAGGGCCAGCTCGCATGGCAGCGCCATGCGTAGTCCTCACGCGCCTTGCTGTCCATATCGTCGAAGCTTTTGCGCTTCTCACAGGGTCCGTCGTAGTCGGCGGGTGCGGTGCAAACCTTTTCCGAGTCGTCCCACGACCATTCGTTCGGGCACGGCAGGGAGTAATTGCGCCTGCACTGTCCGATGTACCAGAACTGTTTCAGGTGCTCCGACGCGAGTCCGACGAGGTCTGAAGCAACGGTTTGGCGGCACAACTGGCGGCGGCCTTACCTAGTCCTTCCACTGCTCCATGTTCGAATTCTTTGTACTCCTTCTTGGCCTCCTCCAGCCCCTGCAAATAAAGATACAGCACTCGCTAAAATGACGCCACTACTAACATTTTGAAGAGCGTTTTGGTACAACTTTTCGAATTTCTCCTGGCGCTGCAGGGGTGTTAAACTCCTACTGTGCCAGACGTACCTTCTCGTGGGCAGCTTTGGTGTCTAGGTCTGCTTCTTCGCTTTCGCCCTCCTCCGCCACTTCTTCAACCTGCTCCGACAGCTCTTGGACATCTCTGGAGTGTTTTGACGCCCATGAAACGGCACACATCGACCTACTTGGTGATTGCCTCCGCCGGGGTTTCCGGCGGCGGCTCTGAGAGTACGCAGTACCCGGGGAAGGCCGCCAAGCCCACACACCAGATTAATATGCGATATACTTGCATTTGTGATCAATTTATGGCGTCTTTGCATCGCGATGAACGGCGCGTCGTGCCTGCCTTCCTCGATGTTGTTACACACTACCTATGGGGAACGACATCACCTCTACCAGCCACAAACAATGCCGCCATGCTGAGCGGTTCGGTAGGCGCAATAATTAGCCTCTGGGCTGTTTTGTCGACTCCGGCGACACATAGCATTTCGCAGCAGCAGAAGCTGTCGCCGTTCGGCCCGGTATGTCTAATGCTTGAATATGTCGTTTAAATGCCCACACACGTGCATAGAATCGATGCAATTCGCTGTGATATTATATGTCTACACCAGAGCAAGCTGCATACTGTATCAGGGCATGAGGAACGCGGTCATGAGTGGTATTCAAGACTCTGCTGACTTCGCCGTCAAGATCCACGTAAGAGGCACTAGACACTAGACATATCCACTCAGCCACCTGTGGAAGATCTAGATGAGACTCTGAAGTCTCTGGGTAAGTTCGCTTCGCAATGTGCACCGCCACCGCCTTCAGATGGGATCATGATGATGGAAGACGCCGAGCGCCGTGCGTCCAACGAAGACTTCGTCGACGCCGAGCAGCGGCTCCTGGCGGTTCACAAGGCCAAGATTAGGTCGGTTAATGTTCATGGCGTGCTTATACGGCGTTGTTCACATGACTTGGCTGCTCTGTTTCGTGGCAGTTCGAATCACCGCTCATGCGCCGCAGGGAAATTGTGGCAGCTGCAATGGAACCCATACACGCAATGGTAGGCTCAAATCCGCATGTAATAGCATGCGCAGTTCCCCGTGAAATTTCAGGAGGTCATGGAAGATGACAACGAGCTTTAACAGATCGTAATGTTCGCAATCGCAATTATACCATCGCTGGTGTCTGGGGTTACCACATGTCGCGGTACGCCCCTAGCACCTCCTGAAGGCACTTCATCTCCGTGAGGTCTGCGATCTGCACCATAACGGCGTAGCTGTGCCTGAAAACCCTTGTTAAATTTGTATTAGTAACTCACTCCCAGCGCTCTGGGGACAGGCGTGGGACGTACTCTCCGCCGCATTGGCAGATGCGGCTCAGCGGCAGCTGCTTCACAGTTCTGCATTCGCGGCAGAGCGTGTCCTGGGCCTGGTATGCGCAGAATAGATGCTGCAGGAACTTTATCATCCTGAGCTCGATATCGCGGTTGCTCAGACGTGCTCCGCACAGTTCACAACGCCTAGACATGGGTTTAGAAACACGTAGGCGCCATAACTTACCAGAAATGCGTCACCACGCCGTCTTCATCTTCCTCAGACGAGAAGCTTGACAGCAGGTCGAGGTTGAACACCATGAAACACTCGCTGCAGCACACCGAACGCAACTCGATCCTCCTCATTGGCGATATCCAATCGACAGCAGAGTACTCGCTCTCCCCCGCAATAGTGAAGAGCCGATGCCGCTTCTCATCGTAGGCTGTGATCTTGGCAAGGTCGTTCCAATCTATGGCCCTGTCTATGCGCATAATGTGCGCCACGAGCTTCACGGCCTCCAGACGCCAGTTTGAGCTGCCGTATACCATACTTCCCGGCATGTTCGGGATCTCTAGTCGGCCAAAGGTGCCCTGGCTGTCGAAGGTCGAGAGGAACTCTTCGGTGTTCTCGAGCAAGTCGCACATGCGCGAGAAGAACTTGCCGGGCTGCAGCCAATCGTGGACGATATGCTTCTCGAGCGTCTTGCACAGCTCGCCGTTGTCGCGTTCTAGCAGTGCCAACGGCTCACGAGGCGCTACATCAGTCGCGGCCTCGTCCACGTCGTACTCGTAGAACTCGCCAAGGGTCTTCCAGAGCGGGTTGAGAGCTATGGTCTTCATGAAACTAGACACGCGTTAAATAAAGCGGGGCGTGCACCTACTATCGGATGAACATCTCCACCGCTCCGGGCAGGTACTCCAAGGGCTTCAGACTCTCGGTGCAGTTCTCGTGCGTGGCGTCCACATAGTTCTTGTACCTGATGTAACAGTCGGACGCCAGCTGGACTTGCGCTAGGTACTCCTCTTCCAACTGCGCAGATTTAGCAACCGACCCGGACAACTTACGTAAAAGGGGATGTTGCGGAAACGGGAGTCGCCGGATCCCAAGTTGTCAAAGGCTTCGTGGACGCGGTTGCGGCCCTTGGTGACGCTCAGCGTGTTCGTATCGACAACGACGTATGATTGCGATACGTGGACGGCGCGCAGCTGGTGGAAGTGCTCGACGTGCTGCAGAAGTGACGCGAGGTACTGCTGCGTGCATAGGATCGCCTGCGATGCCATGAGACGGAGGAACGCCTGGCTCACCCTAGAATACAACGCCGAATCGTACATGATAGACCCCGGGTCGCTCAACCACGGGTTGATGAAACTGCAGATGTTCATCAGACCTTGAAAGGTCCCGTATTCGACCTTCTCGAAGACGGTGTTGGTCAGTTTGATGAGGTTGTCGAGCATACCGCCGAGGGCACGGAACGCAAGGGGGTGGAACTCGGCCGTATGCGCCATCCTCATGTCGTGCTGTAGCTCTTCAGGGCCGTAATCCGGCGCCGACTTCTTCAAGTCGCAACCAGCCAAGTCGGGCGCATCGACCGAACGGGACTCCAGCATGATGGCGTTGTACATCAGCGTCTGGTTGAACGAGATTTTCGCGCCGTACCCTCTGTACACGCCCGGTGAAGACATGCGGAATGTATTTTCTTGGAGTTCGATGTCGTACTCGGAAGCTTGCATGTGGACTGCGTGTGGCAGCCCGATGTCACAACCTGCCTCAGCCGTGCCCCAAAGGAGCTGCGAGACATGAGCCGTGATGAACGAAAGCAACTTACCGCAGAAGACGCACGGAGCGCCCTAGCGTACATGACGTCCAATACGAGCTTGTTGGCATCAACCACGCTAATGCCGAGCAGGTTACCCACCGGCAGCGATGCAATCCTAGACATGGCAAACTTCAACTCCACCTCAGACCGTTGCTTGGACAGCAACTCCAGTGAGGCTTCGATGGCTTTCCTGTTGACAAATTAACTGTTATAATAACGCAACTCACCCCACGAAACCATTCGAGGGAAGCTGGCGGTGGTCGGCGTTCACATCACGGTCCCATTGCACCGGGCACCCCTCACCTGATACCCACTCTCCCAGGTCGGAGTCTTCAACGGTTGAATAGACGTACAAGACACATTTGCGATACAAAACCTGGGGTTGAAGCGTCTGGAGGTAGTTCTCCAGCTTGCGCAGCGCACCACGGCACCCTGCCGATGCGGTTGCACCCAACTCCAGATGATGGTCGTAGAGTTCCCCGAAACACTCAGGGAAACGCTCCGGGTTGGAGTACCTCTCGTGGTGTATGCTTTCGCGGCCCTCATATCGAGAGCGCTGCTTGCCCAACGCCGACTGCAGATAACCTGAGAACTCGGACTCGAGTCTCGGAAACTGGGAGGACGCTCCGCCAACAAACAACTGGTTCACCGTGTCGTTACCCTTGCGGTAGACTGCCGCAAACACCCTGTTGCGCCGGCGAGTGTCGGGGTTCACACCGTGCAAGACGTGTACGAATACGACGTCCACATCTTCCATATAGCGGGGGTCAGATGCGTTCAGTGACGTGATGCCCTGCAGCGAACACGACTTGAACTCCGAAGATTGTGTCACGGCGGCCGACAGGTCGCTCTCGGCGACGTTAACGACATTTCCCAGCTTCACCGCAAAGTCGAATGACATCGGGAGCTGCGCCTCGTATATGCCTAGCACGGTTTTGTGGAAGATCGAACTGAGCGAGTTGCGGATATGCTGCTGGAAATAAGATTCGCGCATTTCCAGCTCGATCAGGTTCTTTTGCAGCGAACCGCGTGGCAAGATATACCGCTCGTTAATGATGCTAACTTTGATGTTCTCATTAGACTTGACATCCCACTCGTTCAAACAGTTCACGTAAATCTTTCGCCAGAGCTCCACGCGGACGGTTGCGAACACCGGTTTGTTCTGCAGCGAAACGACGCAGATCATAACCCCGGGGTTGTCCGGGTCCAGGCGGCAGCTGTAAACATGCCAGCGCTCGGTGAGCAGCATGTACATGTTGGAGAAGTCGATGCTGGACTTGGGGGCTGCGGTGGCGATATCCGCCGAAGAAGCGTCCGTTGTTTTATCCTTAGCAATGGCTGCCTCAAGCATCTCGCGCTTCAACCCGATGTACGACGAGTAGCCGTGATCGTGTCTGAGGTTGCGGCGGTATTTATGGAACCCCTGTATGAGCGACCTCCACTGCTTCTTCAGCGCCTTTATCCAGCTTAGAGGCGCGGGAGCCGGATTAGGCTGCTTTACATTCTCAAGCTTGAACGTAACAGCGCCATTTGATGCATGCGAAGCCGATTCAGCGGAGGCAGTGGGTTCCGAGCTGCGTTTTTTCGCGGCCTCCACATGGCCTTTAGTATCCTTGGAGGCCGAGAAAAAGGACGCTATATCCAGCTGACGGTTGTCAGAGACCTCCCTTCGCCGCTTTAGCCACCCAGGCAGCTGGATCATCGGTATGGGGTTATCCAAGCCTTGCAAAACGGCTGGAATGCACACCAATTTCAGCAGTTGGGTGTCCAGCTTCTCACGGTAGTAGTCCCAGTCCAAAATATCGCGCACGCCGGAATTCATCGCCGTGCTCAATTGCAGCTTCAGCCACCGTGCGAGGCACTGCGCACGCAGTGAATCTTCCACCTTGAAAGTCTGAATGGGTATCGCACGCGCTGTGCGTGGCGCGGCGGTGGGATGAGCGGCGAGCAGGAAGGACATGCACAAGTTGCCATCGTGCAAATAGGACTCGTTCTTAAAGAGCTCGGCCAAACGACGAGCCGTGGTGATACCGAAGCACTTCTGCTGGCCTTGCTTGATGACCGGGTTTTTCACGGTCTTTCGGGCGACGAGCAAGTCGAACATATCGTCGTCCTCCAGGTTAGTCGCTCTGGAGTCCAGGGATCGCCGGTAGCTTAACCCGACCGCCGCAGCACTCTGATACGCCTCTTCTTTGGTTGACCCCAACAGATATCGCGGGAAAACCTCCTCCTGGAACATCTGGATCATGCGCATCTCACCACGGCGCTTGATCTCGAACCCCTTCAACTCGACAATTTGCTTCTGGTGGTTGAAGACCACGTACCGCTTCTTCAACAGGTCCTCCGACTTCTCGGAAGCGGGCAAGAACATCGCATGCCAGGGTCCATCGAGTTCGAACAGAATTTCGTTACGCCGCACGCGGCGGTAGCGTCCCACGTCCTCCATCTCCAGATACTGGTCGTTGGTCCACCGGCTCTCAATCAAGCGGTTCAGGATGGTGGTCATGTACTCGAGTTCCACGGTTTTTGCCCCGCCAGAGTCTGATGAGCCCTTCTTGTACTTCAAATCAACCACCGCTGGGAAGACGTCCGGAAGCATGCACCAGATACCATCAGTGTCCAGCTCAATGGGCGTTCCGATATCCCGGATTAGGCGTTGAGCTGCATCTATGATTTCAGCCCCCGCATACGTGACAATGGCGCCCATCTCCATGCTGTACCAGCGCGATCCGCCACGCTTCACGTAGCCGTAGAAGCTGTTGAGAATGCACTTGTGGGCCAGCTGCAGCGAGTCGTTCAACAGAATGCAGTCCCTAGCCTCCTTGATGCGCACGGTGTTCCCCTTGGGCTGGCGCAGCAGGCTTTTAAGCTCCGTTTCGGCGTCCTTTTTGAGCTTTTTATATACGTAACGTTTGTCGCGGAACTTCAAAACCGTCTGCACGTAGAATGGGTTCTCACGTTGGCACACGATACTTTCTGCGTCCACTTCTTTGTTCAGTTTCATCTTGTGGAACACGCGCTGCGAATACGCCTTGATAACCTTCTGCAGCTCGGCGCCACGTTCGCGGTCGCCCAGCTGGTGCCACGTGCGCACCGTCTCACGCCCTCCTGTAGGATGGGGGGAATCTGACTCCTCCCCCGAGCTGTCCGAATCCCCGCCCTCGATGCGATCGGAAGGTGTATACTGTATCGTAGTCGATCGGTAAGTACGCGATTCAAGATCCTTCATCAGCGGGAGAATGTGGCTGCGGTCGACCGGCGATATCTCCAGCTTCTGCTTCCACTGCATGCGCTTTTGGCAGACCGACGACTCGTTGTAATACGAGCACTGCTGGCAGAACTCGTCGGTTACAATGGCCGTGGGTTGCAGACGCTGTGAAAGGATGATGTTCGGGTACATGGCGCCCACATCCAGGTGATAGATGCGCGGGAACGTGTGGAACGTGGGTCGATCGCGCAGCCTGCACAGGCGTTCTTGTATGTCGCGGTACACGTCCTCGAAGTTAGCGAACCTGGCGAAACGTCGCCTCAGCCAACTCGGGGGCCGACGCAGATCACTGTTGGGCTTTTGCGAGTTGGAGGTGCCGTTGGCGCCCGACGGTGTCGCACCTTGTGACGTGTCTTCGGCGCTCATCATTTCGGTGTCGCCGCCATCTGCGCCCGACTTATCAGCGGTACCACTGCCATTGTCTACGGAAGCGCCGCTTGTCGCTGTTTGGCTCGGATCATCAACCTGCTGGTCATCCATGGCAGTGTCGGAATCCGAACCGTCGCTGCCGGCGTCGGTGCTCCCGTCGTTCGACAGGTTGGAATCCGCCCACGATTTCAGCGTCATGTCGAGATCGTCGAGCAGTTCCTGGTATTTCTGGCTGCTGAGCTCGAACCTTTCCTCGAGGTCATCGCGGAACAGGCCGCAGCGCAGCGTCTCCACCCGAGCGCCTATGTAGGAGTTCTCGTAAATGAGGTGGTGCTTGGAAGTGACGGGGTCCCTGAAGTAGCGGATGCCAGACTGCTTGTGCTTGTTGGGGAACAGCACTCCGTGCGCATAGGCTTCGGCCATCAGCAGGTTCTCACAGAGTGTGCCACTTCCCTGCCGCAGGACGTCGTTGGGGGGGAGCGGCACGATGTAGCAGAGCGCGAAGACGAAGCTGTGTATGTACTTCATGTACAAAAAGTACGTGGCGACGGCGTCTGAGACGCTGTATACCGCCAGCGTTTGCGGGTCGTTGCGAGCACAGGGAACCATCTCTTCCGGGTCCAGCTCCGCGGGGTTGTACTTCAACTTGATTTTGCAAACCTGCTTCAGCGTACGCGACCCGAACGGCAGGTACGAATCCCTCTCCACCCACTTGTAGCAATCCATGTTCACCATCACGCGGCTGGTGAAGACGTCGGAACCGGAACGGTATACCCCCAGCGACTTCTCCATGGACAACCCGTTCAACTCCGCCCGGCGCTGGACGTACGGGAAATCGAAGGAGTCGCCATTGTACGTCACGATGATGTGAGGCGCGAGCGACACTATCAGCGTAAAGAACCGCTGCAGCAGGTCGGTCTCGTTGGGCTCGTTGAAAACTTTGAAGCAGCCGCCGCCCGCCATTTCTTCCGACGGCTGATACGAGAACTCGCTAATGTCTTGCGCCACAACGCATCGGTTCACGATCAAGTAGCCCTGCCCGTTGAACATGATGGATATGAGGATGATCTCGTCGGTCTCGACGTCGGGGAACTTGAGCGGGGCCTTGTAACACTCGATATCCCACGCGAAGACATTCACGGGCGGCAGGGCAGCCTTGTTCAGAGCGGTCAGGCGCACTGCATCCGGCAGGCGCTCCACCTCGTACCACGTGCCGCAACGGATGGAGAGGTCGATGGCAACCCGATTGACGTACTTCACGTCGTGCTCGTATATGTCCCCCAGATGCGATAGACATTCGGCGTCCTTTCCGCCCTCGTCATTTGCAATAGAGTCACGGGTAACGGCCGAGCCTAAACCAAGTCCTGACAGCGATGCAGCCTCGTACTGCTGTAACGTGTAGTCATCCGTCACGAATTGGGTCCCCGAGGCGGAACCCGAGAAAGATCCCGAACCGCCATCTGGAACTCTCTGCGCCTTTTCGGCATCCCTTTTGAGCGCCTGGACTACCGAACGGGCCTTCTCAAGCTGGTCGATTGTGTTGAAGCTGATCTTGATGAGGTTTCGGATGCCATGCATTGGCCGCCCAGTCTGCGGGTCGAAGCGCTCGATATGGTTCGGCAGCGACAGGTCGACGCGGTTGCAGTGCTCCAGCAACGCCGGCCCCACGTTGTTGCTGCTGAATTTGGCGTTCAGGAAGTCGATCACCGCGTCGACGTGGTAGTCGCCAACCACCGACACGTAGAAGTAAGGCGCGTGTACCACGGCGGTGTGCCACTCCGAGCCATCTTCGGAAACGAAATAGAGTGCCAGCGCCGTCCGAGCCACCTTCCCGGAGGATTCGGTGGCGTTCTTCGGGATTCCCGAGGTCGACCTGTTGAGCGAGAAGTCTAACTCCTCGTGCGCCCGTGGCTGGGTGACGCAGGCAGCGTCCGGCACGGTGGTGGGCACGACGTTGTACAGGAACCCGGATCTGCGGCCAAGCAGCGACCAGCGTGGCGACCGCCGCCCAGGCTGCATCTTTCCTGTCTACCGTGCGATGGAAGGCGCCGTTACAAAACCACAAGCATCTTCCCAGACAGGCGCGGATTAATAGCCGTGCGAATACAGCGTGTCTGCGTCTAAATTACGGAGCCTTCTGCGGCGGCGCGGTCCCGGCAAAACGGGCTGCCCGAAGCAACGTGTCTACGAAGGCACTACACACGATCGCCGGTGGAGTCACGTATGTGCCACACACTTTGACTTCTATATTCTAAATTGCGCAAACACGGCTATCGGAATCGTCTGTAGCTGCTGCTGGATGCGACTACGCCGTCGAGTACCTGTGTTTGGCTCGACACCGATTGGCCCCAACGGAACCGGCCGCGACTCCGTTTGTGAGAAAGGCTCTGGCAGACAGGCGCTTCGTACCCTCCAATAGAGTTGTTGAGAACGCCTAGGGAACCACACGACGCTATTCCGATACTATGGCCTCCCCTATAACAAGCAGTGGCATGACCGGTCGTGAAAGAACGGCCATGCGACGCCAGTAACGCCGCCGTAAACGCCTATACGTGGCCAATACAGCTGGTGCAGCTGCGTGATGACGAATACCCCGCCAATTGACGTATTATATGGTCAAGCTTTAGTATTACCGATGTTAGAAGTTGTCGCGACACGCTGCAGTCACCAGAAGCACTCGTAGTTGCTCAGCGCGTTCTGGCACTGGGTGTGGTACTTCACCTGCATGTCGTAGAAGGCCGTGGGGCTCTTGTTGAACCGCTCCAACTCGCGCCGCGTGCACAGCAACGCCTCAGGGCGGAGGTAGACGCGGGACTGTGAGCCACCGGTCTCCGCGCTCTCGTTAGCCGAGGCCTTGTGCTGCGCCACCAGCGACCGGAACGTCGCGCGCGACTGACGGTAAGCCATTTCCATCCGGAGCCGCCACAGCCTCATGGCCATCGACTCCTTGGCGATGTCGCTGGAGAGCAGCCACGCCAGCCGGTGGTCGCTGTTCTGGCAGACGTTGCAGAGGTTCATGCCGGCGCGGTTCACGTAGAAATCGCCACATGCGTTATCGTCGTGTAATACGTCGCCGCAGTGGTCGCAGTTCTTGCAGTCCCCGTAGCCGTTGCACACGTAGCAGGGTTCCGTGGCGCCCCAGGTCAGATCCATGAGGCTCTGTACGTTCTCGCAGCCCTGGTTGCCGGCGCACTGGCGCGACAGCGCCATGCACATCGTCTGTATGTAGCGCTTGGCTCGGGAGTAGAAGTCGGGGAACGCGCATCCGGACTCCAAGCTCTTCGTCATGGTGGCCTTGTTGTTCTCGAGCGCGATGATGCCCCAAGGGATGCCGGCCGCAAATTCCTTCGTGTTTGCCATGTCCCACTCCTTCATCGTGCGGCCGCCGAGCACCAGCAGCTTGGCGTAGTTCAGCTGCGAGTGTTTCAACTGCATGCTGTCCTCCACCACCAGGGTGACGGGGCTAATGGGCATGACGAGCCCCGACCCCAAGTCGCTTTCGCCTTTGAGCCTGAGGCGCGTTTGTGACTTCTCGTAACGGTAGAGGTCACCAGTGGTCCGGATGCCGTTGAGGATGTCGATGGGTGACGGGCTGTTCTTCATGCTGCTGACATCGCTCTTGCACCCGTGCATGGACGCGATGTCGTACATGAGCTGGCTCAGGGTATCGTACTCGAGGCCGCTGGCCTTCGCAATTTCGATTTCTTGCAGCGTTTCGGCAGTGGTGTCGGGCTGCACACCCACTATCCCGCGGCAGTTCTTAGCGCCGCAGAGGCACTTGAACCCGCCGCCGACGCCACGAGAGGAGAACCCGTAGTTGTACGTCACCTCCTCGCCCTTGGCGATGCGCCGTTGGGCGAACACCCCCATGCGGAAGGTGCCGTTGACGTAGAAGGGCACGCTCGAGCAGTTGGGCTCGCACGAGTGGTTGATGAAGCGCGCAACGTTGCCCATGTTCGTCGAGTCGATGTACACGTCCTTGTGCACCTTCATGATGTACCAGTGGCTCTGGTTGGCGTTGTCCAGCTCGGCGAAGCTCCAGCTGCTCACGCAGCGCTGGAACTGCGCCTGCGTAATCACCCTCCCCACGTATTCGCACACCAGCTCGTCCTCATCGATGTCCTCCGCCGCGAACGCGCCCATTCCCTTGCCCTCGACCATGCGCAGGCGCAGCTTCGGGATGCCCATGTGCTTGAAGCGCCGGTTGCCGCAGTTGAAGTCGCCCAGGTTGCAGTTCACGTTGTTGCACTCGACGTGGCGAGCGATGTTTGCGCAGGTGGACGAGCATCCGTACGTGCATGAGCATTTGGTGGACGCCTGCACGCCTGATATCGAGCGCAGCGAGTCATCCGTAATGAGGTTGCTGGTCATGTAGCGGAACTCGCTGCACAGACGCAAAACGACCAACGGGTCGACTTCGCGCACCATGACGTTGAATTCCTTGGAGTGCATACGATTCAGGCGCGTCCGGACCTGCGCCCGCAGCTCGCGTCGAGACGAGGCGATCAGCGGATGGCGGACTGCCGTGGGCCGTGTAGCCCTCTTCGGCCTGGCATCCCCTTCGTCGTCGCTTGACATTTCAGAACGGCCGGATTTGGATGCCTTAGTGGTCTTGGCGGGTTTGAGACCTTTTTCAGTCTTGGCGCGCCGAACGTATTTCCTGCGTTGAACCTCTTCGCCCTCCTGCACCGGTGTGTCGCCCCCCTCCTGTGGAAGCTTGGCTTGGCGAGCTGAACTCGGAGACTTCTCCGTGCTGTTACGTGGACGGCCCCGACGGCGCTTTTCACCCTGCGCAGGCAACTGTTGGCCGTCGAGTGCCTCAGCAGATCCCACGGGTATCTCCACGCTGGCGCCAAATTCACCGACGACTACTTGTGCACCGCCGGCACCTGCCTGTGTAGCGTTGGTAGGCGACATGGCTGCAGTAACCTGCGCTGCTGGATTAGGCAGGCCCCCGGGCATGACAGGAGGCTGCCCCATGGCGTTCGACAGGTTTAGGCCGGTAGAGACGGTGTTGACAGCGGCGGCCATACCACCTTGTCTGATAAGTTCACTTCCATTTGCTTTTTCGGCCATAGCGGGCTGGTTTACAGCACCACCATCCACACTTCCCGAAGTTACGCGCGTGGCTCCTGCGTTCCCCAGGCTCGCCGAACTCGAGCCTTCCGTTTTTACCAAGTTCTTCGGAGTGGTGGCCGCATTAGTATCTACATTCGTTTTAGTCCCTGAGGCACCTTTCACACCTGGGGCACTGCCCGTTGCGTTAGCGCTAGATTTCTCGCCCTTGGGGCCGTTTTGCGCGCCCCGCTTACCTCCGCTAGCGCTTGCACCGTCCGCCTTTGCCCGCGGGACCACATCAATCGCCTCCCGTTTGCAGTCGTTGACTTTATCAGCGCCATCGGCGTTGACGGCCTTTGAAGCCGCAGCGCCACGAGCTCGGGTCTTCCCGGCATCAGAGCGAATCTTTCGCGGGCACGTCGCAGCCAGCTCAGCGGCGTCTGGCACGTGGTAAAACGACCCCGGGTCCAGGAAATGGGGCTTAACGGCAAGCTTGCTCTGGTAGAGGCCCTGGGAGGCTATGTAGGATGACACCGTGTTATAAACATCCAGTGGGTGCCTGCTGGGGACCATGACCTTGGGGTCAATGAGCTCGTGCTGCGAACTACGTTCGACGCGGTCCTGAGACAGCGCTTGCACCATCTCGACGTGGATGCAGTCCTGGCAAATCATCTGCTTCCCGGAATTCTGGAGGATGCGCACGTCGGGATGCAGGCAGTGCGTGCACCACGTCCGCTCACAGCGCACACAACGCATCAGCACGTTGGAGGTCACTTGGTGGAACGTGGCGCGGTCCTCGTCGTCGGATGGCGGGTAGAGCGTTTTCGATGCCGTCGAGCCAGACACCCCGTGGATTGCGAAGCGTCGGGACTGCATGTAGGTCTTGTACAAGCGCAGATCGGGGTACACCAGTGGGCGTGTTAGCTTCTTCCCCTTCGCGAAGTGCGCGGTCTCAACTTTGCCGCGGCACGTCTTCCGCAGGTCCTGCCACGCCGTGTTCATGTAGTCCGTCTCCGAGCGGTTCGCCTCGATGCGCCACAGGGTCTCCCACAAATAGGAGTAGCGGTCGCAGTCGTAGCAACTCCAGCACGTGTGGCCGTGACAGATGAAGATGGGCCGCTTGTTCTCGTCCAGCAGCCGATCGACGTTGCCGTAAACGAGCTGGTGTATCTCCATGATCTGCACATCAGGTACGACCAGGCGCACTTGGCGCAGGCAGGCAGGGTAGCAGTAAAAGGTCGAGCATCCATCCATGGCGCAGCGGCACAGGTCCTTTATGGCCACGAACTTGAAACACGCTGAACACCCCGCGTACGAATTTATGCAAAAGCTGCACTCCCGGGAGATGCAGTTGGGGGTCACCCTGGTCCAGCCGGTCGAGGACGGGACCAGCTTGCGCCATTCTGTTGACACCTCGAGCTCATTTTTGTCGTTATCGTTTGCTGCATGTCTATTACGGGTGCCGTCAACGGCGCCGATTCCCCGCAAAGAAGCATCCCTGCCTGACAGGCCCGTCGCATGTTCACTCACGGAACCAGCCCGGCTGGCAGCGCTACCACTACCACTTGCGCGTAATCTGGGTGCACTGTCGGTGGAGCCAATACGTCCAGCCGAAGCGTACGCTTCTTGCAAGCTCGAGCCTTCCATGCCCGCCGTGTAGTTGCCATCCGCCGATCCGGGCACACGTTCCGGGCTCAGGGAATCAGGAGCGCCCACGTTGCCCTTACGGCTACTTGCACGGACGCTGCTCCTGCCTCTCCCACGGGCGGCGCCCCGGGCACTTCGACCCCGAGGCAGCGCGGGCGTCTCCACGTCAATGGGCTTTATTTGCAACCGGAGCTTGAGGGCAGCAATAGCCTCGCAGGAAGCGTGGTACGCACGCTTACAAGTGGAATTGCAGACCACGTATGGGTGCATACGATCCATGGGCTCCCTGCAGACCCAGCAGTTCAGCGGCCACACCAACTTCCGATCAACAATCCGACGCGCGTTCAGCTTGCGCAGCCCACGCTTCCCAGCCGCGTCTCCTCCCAAAAGATCCGTATCCACCTCAGCCAGGTGCTCCCCTACCACGGGAGACCCGCAGTCAATGACTTCATCCTTACGCGAAAAGGGCGTGCCAGGCTGACTAGATTCCTTACTCTTTGCCCTGACACTACGCGGACGTTCTTTTCCCCTCTCTAAGGCCTGTTTCTCGGGCTGCGCATGTGACCTACTGAGCGCGGCAGCGGGGTCTGCCAACTGGGACGGATCTACTACCACGGCCGTGGAACCAAGCCCGGCCCCCGCGATGCTGCCCACTGCAACAGCTGCCGGCACGGGGTTTACACGTGGCGGCACTGGCAATTTAATCGCATTCGACGCCAACACGGCGGCGTTGTCCACACGAGTTGTGGCTGCGTGAGTAAGGGCAGCGCCCAATCCGCCGGGAAGTGCATCCTTACCTCCATCCATACCAGTTGCAGGCTTCGCCTTTTGAGCGGGGCCCGAAGGATCCTTTTCATCGTCGCCGCTGTTGTTCAACGACTCCAGCAGCTTCTCGAACGAGGCCCTGCGCTGGTTCTCAGTTATGTTGCCCAGCACTTGCGACTGCATGGACCTCACCCCCGGCGCGCCGAACGGCGTCCCCTGGGTCGCAGGTGGCGCATGCGAACTGGTGGTGTTCCCCAGCGCCTTCGCCGCCCCGGCGGCCATGAAGGAGTGGATGGCTGCACCCAGGGCGTTCTCGATATCCCACGAATTGCCTTCGGGCACCGGCGCATCCCCCGACAAAGCCGGCCGCACGTCGGGCGTACCTGATGCCAGTACGCTGCCGTCGGCTGCGTTGAGGTCGGCGTTCGATCCCTTGGCAGTGCCGCTACGCTTGGCGCTCGCCCGGTGGACTGCAGCGAGGTCTGGCACGGGCTCATCGTCACCCAACAGGCGTGGCGCCAGCTTCGAAATCCAAACATCGCTGGCCTCACTCTCGCTGCCAACGCTACGAATATACCCCAACACATCCTCCCTGAACGGGAGGAACTCAGGGGGCGCGGATTCGAGCACCAGCTGCTTAAGGGCGTAGATGCCATCCTTGGGCTTCTTGCCCTTGATGCCGACTGTCGTCACCATCTGGCCCAAAAGTAAGCGTCGGTTAACATCGCAATGCAAGTTCGTTTTAAATCTTAACTCGCCGTACACGGCGCCAACACTACCAAACTACAACACCTAATAGACAACACTGGACTTGGTCCAACAAATGCACGGGTAACAGACGACAAACGCCACTGCAACGGTTACGCACGGGCCCCTTTTTGAGCTCTGAAGGGAAGCCCATGCAGCCCGTAACCGTACAAAGGCTGCAATATATGTTAAGCAACAAGCAAACGCGGCCGCATGTCGACACAGTCGTCGCCGAACACCGGTGCTGACACTCCCGTGTATAATCCTCTGCAACGACGCAGAGGGCACAAATATATGATGGTGTGGGCGGCGGGCACGTTATCACGGGGAAACAACGTACCCCCATCCGAACACCTTCCACACATACGCGTCAGCTGCGTGACGCGGCGCCGGGCGGCGTAGGCAACGCATAACTGCACGACGTCAACACAGGGCCGTATTGACGACGATGTGTGATAACACCGGACGTCGTTGAAGCGAGTTGATGCCGTCGGAGCTGACGCTCACTTCCGTATCTCGAACTGCGGCAAAGACAGAGTGCCACTCTGGTGCCCACAATGGAACACGATAAGGAGAATGCGCCCGTGGCGGCGGAGATTCAGGCCGAACTCGAAAATGGGACGCGACCGGAGTTCGACCTCGACGATACGTCGTTCATGCTGCCGACGACCATCGACCGTGCCGGCCTGTCTAGGGTAAGCTTCCACCGCCAAGTGACGCAAGTGATACGGCGACTGCATCCTGCTAGCATTTAGCGGGGTGTTCGCCATCGTCGTTAGTTGTGACAACACAGCGTGATGAAAAAAGGGCAATCGCCCGCTTCGTTCTGGCCGAAATCCCAGCATGCGGAACGCTATTGACCTGCTTGCAGATGATCAACGACCTGCTCGGCCTGGAGAAGCCGGTGGCGTTCGACATTTTCTTCAGGGACGAGCCTTTGAGGACGACGCTGGCAGAGTGAGTCCAGCAACGAACCGCGCGATGCACACGACACAGGAAACTGGAGAAGCACAACGTGGAGTCCGAAACCACCATCAAGCTGGTGTACACGCTGGCCGTAACCGAGCCCGAAGAGGAGGAAGTTGATATGCTTGACGACTGGATATCCGGCATCGCATTCACCGGACACCTAGGTAACGTTCCCTGCAACGAAACCGCTTAACAACTCGTTAGGCCGATTCGCCACATCGTGCTTCGACGGCAACGTGTCGGTGTATGGCGCTGACGGCAACGAAAAGGTCCACGAGTTCGTCACGCCGGACAAGTCGGCCACCGCGGTGGCCCTGCACAGCTCGAGGTAGATTTTGGTCGCGCACCCATTCGCCAAAAACGTGCAGCGCGCTCGGCGAACACCTGGAAATCGTTTGTGGTCACATCAATGGGCTACTGGAGGTGTATTGCCTGGAAACTAGGGGCAAAAAAGCCAATCGCAACCTGGTCGCCACCAGCCACAGGTGAGGTCCCCGTGCGCCAAAACGGCTAAAACGCTGCAGCGACCACGACACCATACAAGCAATCGCAATAGATGAGCACGGGACGCTTATGGCAGCCGCGGGAGGCAGCGGTAACATTCTGGTTTATGATAATGTGGGTGATTGGATGCAACGACGGCAACAGTTCGCAGGCAGCGATCATGCAACGCTACCGCGAAAATGCGGGCGACAAGCCGAAATCGGGCAAAAGGTTAGGCTGCGTCACCAGCCTGCGCCATAAACTTTGCAGGGCAATCGAAGGCGACACCATCGAACCCGTGAGCACCCTGGTGAAGCACACCAAGACAGTGACGGTACGAGCGGCGTGTCCGCCAAATATAGGTGTGAATGCAGGCGCTGAAGTTCGTGGAGCTTACGGAGCCCGTCCTGATATCCGCGTCCATCGACGGCAGCATCGCACTGTGGGATGCCAGAGGGGCAACGGCGCTTGCGACGTACGGCTGCAGCAGGGTGAGTCTGCGACCTCGCACGCACTTTACACGACTGAACCAGGCGATAACGTGCTTCGACTTCAACGCGGCGCATGCGGAAATTTACACGGGGTACAATGACGGCACAGTCGCCGTTTGGGAGCTCCGGGGCAAAGGGGACGGCGCGTCTCCCAAGGCGCCCGCAGACGTCACCAACTGCAACCTGACGCTGAGGATGTCTACGGCCATGTTCGGCCGGGCGGCTACCGCCATCAAGGTCAACCCGGAAAATCCCAACCTTCTGTCTGCCGTTGCGCTCGACGGGACCGCCGTGCTGCTCGACAGGCGCTCCATAAAGATTCCCCTGCAGACGGTAAGCGCGCAGTGCGCTTTGTTGCGTACACATTGCGAATGCAGGCTTCCTTCGCGAGCCACGGTGAACCTGACAGGTGTACGGGGACCTGCTGGATCTCCGCGCAGGTGATGACGTGCACCACCGCAGAGGGTCAGATACGACAACTCACATTTAAAGAACTAGCTTAAATTGTGACACACCCTCATAACGATCCGGGCGTCACGAGTACCGCGCCGCCTAGCAACACCCCGCAGATGTGTATGACATCTGCGGCCGTTCCTGGCGCTCCTGCTTGACTTTGGCGTCTGTACGGACACCCAGTGAAGTCTGCCACCCGAGAGATGCCAGCACGCCCCGACAGCGAAGTACTACCCGAGACTGGATGAAACGGCGGTGTGCCTCCGGATCCACAGGCACTGGCCACGACTCGGGCAGGAAAACGCATGTCAAGACGTTTCCACGGGGCTTATTTGCGTTGTGTGAGGCGTGACAATGACGCTGGACGGCCAGGACGCGGGCGAGCCAGCCGCAACCATGGACTACGACGATGAGTTGCAGCTCGCCCTCAAGCTGTCGCTGGAGGAGTACAAGTGGACCACGCAGGCCAACCAGAAGTTCGGGTCGCACGCCTCAGGGTTCTTCGACAGCCTCAAGGACGATGCGCATGGGCGATCCGGGGCGCAAAAGCGGGCTGACGACACCGTGTCAATGAGCTTCATCCTAGACCAGATGCACCATTTCCACAAGATCATCAAAAACGAAGTCGATGCCACACATGAACTGGTGAGTGCGACGTGAGAAGGCGTGCATGCTGCTGCAGAACACACATAGCGCGTCGCCTGCGGGCAGCGTCGAGCCCAGGCCGAGCACCACCATCTCCCGCAACCGGCTGGCCGACCTGGTGGAGACGTTGTTCGGCACGGAGGAAAACCGGACTGCGTCATCGGAAAACATAAGGTCGTGGTGCAAGCAGGGTTTTTGCTTCCAGGAGAACCCCAAGCTGTTCTGGGGGCTGAAGCAGCAGTACCTCGGGCCGTGCGGCGTCCTCGCGTCCGTGCAGGCGTACATGCTCCAGTGCACGCTCTTCCACGGCGGGATCTACGGCAGCCTGGAGCTCATGCAGCAGTCGGACGCGCCCGAAAACGTGCTCATGGAGCTGCGCGAGGTGTACTACAACTTCATAAAGCTGGAACACCCCGACTTTCCGGAGGGTGGGTCGCCAGTGGATATATGTCGTCACATTTCTTGCAGAGTGGCTGCACATACCCGCGATTCTCGAGGCTTTGTGTGCCGTACTGTACAACGCGACTCCGGATTCGCACTACAAGGTGATCCTCTTCGAGCCTCTGAAGCGCCAGGTGAGCGGCAAAACACCGACCTCGTAACGATGCGCAGAGCATGGCGAATGCAGTGCACGCAATAATGTACAGCTCGAACTACGTGTACGTCGAGTTCGACAGCATCTCGCAAGTGGCCTCGCACCTACTCAAGAACCTGCACCTGCTCATGTGCGAGATGGGCGTGATGTCGCTAACTCTATCGGTGCTCGCGACCAGGGGCGTGGAGAACGTGCGGAACGACATGGACGACCCCTCGATGCCCATGGTGGGGATTTACGGGCACTCGTCGCAGGAGCTCGTCAACCTGCTGCTGCAGGGGCGGGCTGTCTCCAACGTCTTCGACGGGGAGAAGGTGCTGCAAGACGGCGATAAGTCCCTGCCTTACAAGCTCAAGGGCATCCCCGGCGTAGGCTGCGTGGGGTTCCTCAGCGAGAGGGAGGCCAGCAGGCACTGCGCAGTGGGGTCATACTACAAGTACCCCAAGTTCCCCGTGTGGGTGCTTGCCAGCTTCAGCCATTACACGGCGCTATTCGCACTCAACATGGAGTACTGCAAGCGTACTGAGGAGGAGATGCATTCCGTCAACGCTTTGACGGTGTGGAGTTGCCTGGACCCCGACGACAACAAGTTCATTTCAAAGGACCTGCTGCCCTCGCTCCTGGATATGCTGGGCGTGACCGCGCTCTACAAGGACGCGTGCAACCACGTCATTGCGGACTCCAACCTCGTGCTGCAAACCACGTTCATGGACTGGTACTTATCACGCACGGCGAGTCGGTCGGGCGAACGGCGCAACGAGAACGTCACGCTGTTCCACTACAACGGCCAGGACTCCATGGCTCCGCTCAGCATGGTCTCGGTGAAACACATCTCGCAAACGGAACTCGGCGAGCTGCGCAAATCGGCGACGGAGGACGACGAATACGCGGTGGACTCCACCATAGCGGGCTTCGCGAAGTCGCCTGCCGTGAACCTGGCAAAGACCATCTGGACCCGCTGGCCCAAGACCCTCGTCGACACCCTGCAAATGAAGAGCGAGACGCGCGTCGCACCAGATGCGTGACAATTCTCAATCAAGCAACAATCACCTGGGTGAGAGCGGAGGGAGCGGCGCATGCAGCTCGTACATCACATAAAGCGGAAACAATGGCCATGTAAATTAGTCACAATTAAAACCACTTGTTAGGGTCATCCTTCTGATGGCTATGGTAGGCCATTGATGGCACTCCTGACTTTACGAACGCCCGGCCACCACGCAGCGGACCGCCGTATGCGGCCTCCAGGTCTGGCAGTTGCAACAAGGATGGTGCTACCAGCACGCACTTAGCGTCATCCTCAAAGAACCGCTGCCTGAATTTAGATATGTTGTGCACCAGCTTGTAGTAGCGAAGCGGATCTAGTGCAGAGACGGCTGAAGAGCTCCGTTGCGCCTTTCTATTTTGGGTGGGCCGTGTATGTTTCGTATGGCGGTCCGCCGCCGGTGGCAACGAGTTTACACCACTGGCGCTCTTCCTGTTACATGTGCTATCGACTGAGATGCCTCCATCATGGTCAGGTACGTCGTTGAACTTGCACTTGAGACGCGGAAGCTGCGCTATGAGGTACCGCCACCGCTCGCCGTTTCTGCGGCTACGGTGGGAAGTATACAAACCGTCCTTCAAATAGTCGCTCTGCGTGACACGGAGTAGGTCGAGCACTCCGGCCCGCTCTGCGGAGTAGAGGCACGCTTCGACCTTTTCCCAGCAGGATTCTATGCCCACAAAGCTACCGAGTAGCGACTGGTAAGCTTCGGAGTCCTTGGGCAAGGTGGTCCCGGCTGCATATCTTTGCAGGCGCCTAAACGACACATCATCGTATATACCGAATTTTTGAAACGCGAAGCTTGACCAAAGTGACCCTGGCGCTATACGTGCTGCCATCATGGCCGCCTCGATCAGAACTGTACCACAGCCGCAGAACAAGTCGACCACACTGCCATCAGTGGGAGCTATAGTTTTATCAGAAGCACTGTTGCTCGGACTGTGAAGTTTTGTAAATCCTGTACAAGGATCGGAGCTTTGAGATGCGATATTGCTCCCATCGGCGAGGGGACACTCTGGTGACCGTAGTTTTGTTGCCGCTGGATGGCATGGAGAGGCTGCGTCCATTTGGTGTTCATTTCCACGCACAGATGCAATCCCATCTTCACTCATACCTGTACATAAGCGTTCGTATTCATTCAGGTCGGAATGGCTAGTATGGAGGGATGCGAAACCGATGTCATGCAGAAGCGCCACGGCCACCGTAGGGTCGATGTCGCTGATGGCAGGCTTGTAACGGTATCTGCGGGCTGATGTGGCACCACCGACGGCGTCAACTAGAACCCTAGCTTCTCCTCCACCGACATGGAGTAACACTTTGACGTCCGGGTCGCTGAACGATACCGACGGAGTTGGCATCCCCAGGCTGCGGCCGAAGTGATGCGACACGCCATCCTTGACCAATTGCGAGGCGTATCTGCCGCAATGGATGAACCCACTTCCTTCTGACACACGCGATTCCACCAAGAATGAGCCGTTGGAGCGGATGAATGCAGGCCACGTTATGTCGGCGCAACTGTCGGTGAAGGCAGCCTTGTCCCTCAACGGAAATGATGCGGCCTCAACAAAGACTCCATTGCACAACCTATACATCTGTTAGAGGCGGAAGACAGTAGTATGTGCCGCCGGCATTTCGTAAATGAATACCTACCTCGAGAAATATGACAAGTAGTAAAGCCTGCGCAACGAGCCTTCCTCTACGGTCACGCCGGACCGACCCTTTATCAGGCAGTGCCTGGGAAAGCCCAGCGACTCGAGCTCACTTGACAAGGCTCCCTCAAGACCGCGTACGCATCTGGCAAAGAGACGATAAGGCTTCTGCCAATGGCTGCTCATACTGCGATGGCGCTACGGATGCGCCGAGGGTCGCCGACTATGGCGCCGCTGTAGCGTCACGCAGCTGCAGTTGTTTACACACCGAACTTAATTGCGGTCATAAATGCGATGTGCCCATAATTAATATCGGATAGACCAGTATTATGGGAGAAGGCAGTACAGATGTGTGGTAGTGATGCATACGACGGCGGTTGGCACGGCCGTATATGAGCAGTCCAACTCGATATTTTTCATTTTTGCTTTTACAATGGCGGTATCTGTAAGTCTGGGCCTTTTTAAAGGCCTCCCGGTCAACGAGGAAGGACACGCCCACAGGAAGATTGCGAGGTGCCTTTTTGCATTCAAGGACGAAACCAACGGGCCAAAATGGATTTGTTCGTACAGGAATATCACAGTTGGTGCTAAAGGTAAGCTCTAAACCGATTAGACACCGTTTAAAGTTGGACGCAGAGCTGGCATCGGCCCACACCGTCCCGAACTACTTGCAACCATGCGGCGTGCTCACTACGGGCGTTAACAGCGATGAAGAGCTCAAGGAACTATTGCCTAACAACATGCTTGGCCAGGAGCTGCATGTATTCAAGTGGAATCCCAAGAAAGAGGATAATCCGTCCCTGCAAGAGGCAGTACAATGCTTCATTATGACAATACAAAACGAGAAATGCGAGATGAAAGAAGTCCTTTCAGCCGACATAACATGGGTATGTTTGTGCATACTTGCTAAATCCATTGTATATGCACTTGTACCGATTTAATTGACATGATTTTCAGATCGAGGATGACATGGCGGAGATCGGCCGCAGGGGATACACCCCAATCGCAACCTCACTCTTGGCAAATGTGCCATTGCATACCAGCGAAGATGTGGAACTATCCATGGAGTTGCTTGGACTGAAGAAAATGGAGATTTTGCCCCAGGCACTACGCAATGCAGCAACGTCGTTCTTAAAGGACCAGCTTGTACAATTTATCAATGTGGAGAACGAGGGACTATCCATGGATTTGACCGATATACCTATGTCTAAAGGATTGGCAAACGGATCCGAGCCGAGCTACGCGCATCTCACGTTCGGCGCCACGAAGGAGTACAAGAAGCACGCTCTCATATACACCGTTCCGCGGGAAGAAGAGGCGGAAGACGAGTCTATCGCCGAGCTGCAAGTAGTTCTACAAACTACATGCGTAGCTCCGACGGATATAGTTGGAGATGAGCCTACAGAGGAGCTGGCTGAGGTGACTCTCGAGGCACTTCGCCATATCGCCACCCTATCATTCGGCTCTGAAAGTCTGCTAAATCAGGCGTCCGTATATATCAATTCGGAGGAGAGGAGTGTCGTAAAGGACGCTGAACAAGATGCAACTGTTAGCAAGGCGCCGGCAAAGGGGAAAGGTAATGCCAAAGGGGGCAAGGGCAAGTCTGGAAGCAGTCGCAGTAAAAAACCTACGGCTCCTAAACCTAGCAAAACTGAGGAGTCAACAGTTGTGACACTGCTCAAGAGTGAAGTGCCTGTAGAAATATCCGTGGGTGACTTCACCCGTAACGTACACCTGACGATGAACTTGGACAAGGTGTCTGGCAAGCTCGACGTAGCAGTCAAAAATTCAGGCGATGATGTGAAAAGTCAAGACATCGAAAAGGTGAAAATCAGCGTAATCACCAAGGCATTTGTGCCCAGCGAAGACACCCATGACCCCGTGTTCCCGTTTGGAGGCACGACATTGAATGTCCTGGGGCTTCTGCGGAACACAGGTGGCGCGGTGAGCGAATGTGTCACGGACGCTAATCCAGCAACGCATCTGAAACTGCTTTTCAGCTCGAAAGAGCTCTGCGACCGTAGCGCGCTGATATCGGTACGTTTCAATTGGCACTATTCGAAAATGTCTGCAGCCGCACCTGGACTGCGCCATGTTCCCGCAGTGGATGAGCAACAAAACCTCAAGGGCGACACTAGTGAAGGGGCTGTACCAGTACTACCACTACTTGCAGGTAGGCGGTCTCGCGCAAACAATCATAGCCGATCAGGGTGGCAAAAACGACAGCGGATGGGGATGCTGCTACCGCTCAATACAGATGGTGGCCAGCTGGTACCTCTTGCAGTACCACACTATAAGGCCTGTGCCTACGCACGACGAAATTCAGAGGTACCTGCAGGAGAAGGACCCGTCGCATGTCGGAATGGTCGTGGGCAGCTCCACGTGGATCGGAACCGTCGAGGCAGGCTACTTCATCAACTGGTACCTGAAGTACGACGCCAAGACCTTCTACCTCAGCGGCGTCAACGACTTCAGGAACTACAACTGTGTTATCGCAAACCACTTCCAAAAGGTGGGCTCCCCTATCATCATGGGAGCGGGAATGTTCGCATACGTTATTCTAGGAATCTGTATGGGCGCGCAGACTGGTAAGGGTGCATCAAATCGCCGTTGTGATTGTTGGTTGCTTGCCAGTGCGGCGCCGGAATGTTGTACGCTTGCGCAACCGCAGCACCTATATGGAGAATATCATAAAATTGCAGGCGACGTCGCGTACCTCATTGCCGATCCGCACTACGTAGGAGAAGATTCGATAAAATCGATAAAGACAAAGGGTGCGGTTGCCTGGAAGAAGATCGACTTCATCACCAAAGCCGCCAACGGCAGCTTCATCAACCTGTGCTGCCCCCAACTAGACAGATACGACGATTAATCAAAACGTCGCCGTGCGCCAAACACCTTGAAATATTGGCTACCAAACTTGCTTTGATGTAGACAGGAACATACACACCTACACACCACGAGTGAGCACGCTTCCAGGCCTTCCTGCGCGTAGGCCCAGAGTTCAAACTGCGAAAATCGCAGTTTTATTCCGAAAAAATGACACTCGGTTTCAAAAATCTACGCAATGCCGT
The DNA here is from genome assembly GCF_000981445.1 of Babesia bigemina. Lineage (NCBI taxonomy): Eukaryota > Apicomplexa > Aconoidasida > Piroplasmida > Babesiidae > Babesia > Babesia bigemina. Next base: position 3,105,297 of record NC_027218.1, on the reverse strand, counting down.
GGGCATTTTCCGTGGCACCGCCGCCAAAGCTGGGCATATCCGCGGCATATGCGCCACGAGGCGATACTCCACCGCCTACACCCCCGAGTTCATACGGTCTGTCTTCTCGAACGTAGCTACGCGATACGACCTCATGAATGATCTGATGAGCGTTGGGATCCACCGGCTGTGGAAGGATACGTTTGTGACGGAAGCAGTGACCGCCGTCGCCGACCTTAACAATGAAATCGCGAAAGCGACCTTCGAGGGCAGAGAATACGAAGGGCCTACCGTATTGAAGATCCTAGATCTCGCAGGCGGCACTGGAGATATCGCTTTCCGCATACTGGACAAGGCCAAGGACATGCGTATAAAGGACGCTGGAGGGTTCATCCTGCACTCACCGAAAACGCGCATCCAACCGGAAATCACAATCATGGACCCATCATGTGAAATGACCGATGTTGGGCAACAGCGCGCCGCGAGCCTTGGTTTCACGGACATCACGTGGACCAATGCACCGGCGGAAAACATGCCCGTACCAGACGACACCTTCGACATCATCACGTGCGCCTTCGGGCTGCGGAACTTCAGCGACCGGATGCAAGGGCTCAAGGAGTGCTACAGGGTGCTCAAACCCGGTGGCAGGCTCATGATCCTCGAGTTTAGCCATTGTGAAAGCAGCCTCTTGGGAGCACTCTATGAAGCCTACTCAGACCTCGTCATACCCAACCTGGGGAAATATATCGCAAATGATGTGAATGCGTACCAGTATTTGGTAGACTCTATCCGCAGCTTCCCTACGCAGGAGGAGCTGGCCGAGGCGCTCACGAAACTCAACTTCACGCTCGTGTCTTATCGCAACCTCTCCGGCGGAATCGTCGCCATGCACTCAGCATTTAAACAACAGTGAGGCCCGAGCAGGTGGCGCAAAACTTATGTAATGAGTCAGTACGATCTGATGTTTCGGCATCCTTTTCATATGGGCATGTAGGGTGGCTTATACCTATTTATACTTGTGATCTCACGTACGGAAAGCGTTACCTTTTCGACTCTACCATTACTGCTGCAGCAGTGAATTGTATAATGACTGTGTCATTCATTGGGATATTTACAAATGGGTGGAGATGTTGCACAACAGTAGAAACAGTGCTTATTTTAGTCAAGCTCTGCTTGGTATATGGCCACGAGAAGTTAAGAACGGGGTCCAATTTAGTATCTAATTGCACTACAGAAGTGCCATCAGGGGTGACATGAGTAGAGGAATTCTATGTGAAGGATATTAAGCTGATAAGTTGTGTAGGTGGGCGAAGTCTCTGCCATTACGGGACGTTAAAATGTTTTCCGTAAAGATTTACTGATTAACAATGTAGGTAGACCACATAATGATGTGGGACACCACAAAATTAATTTAACAAATCAAGCTGTGTCATCTCTTACGTGGGCTATGCAATTGTAGTTTGTGTGAAAGTAGGCTATCTATATCACTTTAGTGGTTCACGACAGCATCGCAAATGCCCCCCACCACAACTAACCACGGCTGCACCACCATCTATCACAAGTTAATAAATGACATGTGTAAATGTTACAATCACCGTTGAATACCAAGTTATCCCATAGGGTCATCATCGTCAAAGTAATCGGCGTCGTAGAGTGAGAGCATCTTCCTGCTATTAGTGAGTAGCGCCTTGACGTCGATGAGGTGGGAGGCCTTGGACCTGATGAAGTGAGAACAGAGATACAGGACGTCCAGGCGGTACAGTATCGTGTAAGAGAGGAGGAGTACTGCGACCGACCACAGTGCCATGAGCGTGTAGATGAAGGGCATCCTGACCCTGTAGAGGAAGTCGTCCATGCAGGTCATGAGGGTTGCGATAGGCTTGCCGTTGACCACTGCCCCCAGCTTGGTGATGATCTCTGAACATGTGAGTGATGTCTGTGGTGTGCCTTCCAGCGGCGTGAACCCGTGAGTGTAGAGGAGGGGCAGGGCATCTGGACATGAGTGAAGTGCTGGGCACTTGTTACTAGCATGCCCTTCTAAATCACAACGTAGTCTCTCGAGTGACTCCCACAGTCTGTCGGTTAGGTATACCGTCCAGCTGAGGTAGGTGTGGGCGAAGCACGGCGAATAGATGGTGTAGGCCCGGTGCGTGATGGGCGTGAAACATCGACGACAGTGCAGAGGTTTGATCCCACACCCAATTAGTGTTGACAGCGTGTTGGGATGGTCTTCGTCGTGATTCGAGCTGACAGATTCGGAACCTCGGAGCTCCCGTACTTCGAGGATATCGGGTTCCTTGAAACGGTCCCAGTTGGGGCAGTGGTCGTGTGGCTTGGAGAGAGATGAGCCGAGGTTTGACAATCCCTTGGAGGACGCATCATACATTAAATTTCCGAAATGGTGGAAGTACGACACAAGCTCCCCGGTGGTCCGCGGCGTCCGCATGGTGAGGCAGTTGAGATAAGAGGACAATGTAAGCAAGGGGTCACTACCGCCGCAGCTGGGAGTGAGGATGGAGGAAAGGATGGCGCCAGTTTGGCGAGGTTTAGGCAGATCTTTGTGTTTAAATCCCATGTATACCCGGCTCTTGCAGCAGATGTTGCATGGATCGAAGAGGTGCGTCTTGAACTTGGAGTCGTAGGCGTCCGTCAGGAATGCTTGGAGAAGGGAGTTGGAAGATGATATATCATTGCCGTAATAACAATTCGGCCAACCGCCAATAGATTTATCTTGAGAACACTTGGACTTTAGGAACTCCAACTGATGGTGGCAAGAGTACACGTAGTCCCGCAGCTGACATAGGAGGCAGGCGGGATCGGAGGAATAATAAAGCTGACTATATACCGATTCAAATTTGAAATCGTTATAAGCCGTGTAATAATCACGATATTTAACCGTGTAAAGTATGTTTGCTGCGTAGAGGGACGCCTCGGTTAGGGTCTGGGTGACCATGGAAGCGTCCAGCTTGGTGGGATTTCCAGAAACCTCTATGGTATCTGAGACCTTCGAAGCATCTTTATTAATATCGTCTAAAAGGTCTTTAATATACTTCCGAATATAACCAATATACCCGTTTTGATTAAATCCTACCAACCAGTACAGCATGTCCCGGACGGTCTTTGGAGAAGGCAGATGGTCGGTGGCTGGGAGAGAGGAGGGGGGTGCAGAGGCCGGGTCTGTTGAGAGATCATGGATATACCATGGGTTACGGCATTGGGGACTGTAGAGATCTCCAGCAACGCCATAGTAAGGGAAGGCATTGAACTCGCGGGGTTTTAACGGTTGATTAGCATCATTTAGTCTTAATGAGTTTGACCATTCTTTTGAAGTTTCTTGTAACTTAGCGAGATAAGAGGAAATGTCGGATTCTGCGTCTGCCTTTCCAAATGTGTCGCGATGATTATTAGAATCTTTCAGAAGATTAATGGCGTTGGGATCTTCAAATCCGTCAATATCATTACCCCTAAACCCGTTTCCGCTTGGTTGGTAGCCGCCCCCATTATCTATCAATGAAGGCATTACAATTTCAACTTCGACATCAGGGGGATCCTGAGTCGCTTGACCACTACCGGGATCAAGGCTACCAGATGCAGCAGATCGCGGGCTCGAAACATTTGCCGCCTGAGTGCGCACAGCGTGTGGAGATCCTGTAATCTGTGTGCCTAACGAAGCATTATCCTGCGACTCAGCACCTAGCACCCCAGTTTGAGCAGTGAGCTTAGGGCTTCCAGGACTAGCGAGAGGGGTTGGAGAAGGCACTGACAGGGATAGATCTGTAGACTGAGGTGCTTGTATCCCCTGTCCATCTGGAACTTGAGAAGACGCAGAAGCAACCGGACCAGTAGGCCCTGTCTGACCTGGATCACCTTTAGGCCCCGGTGCGCCTGGAGCACTATCGGTATCAGAGGCTTCAGGTGACGAGGAGCCTGGAGGTTGATTGAGCCCTAAACCTTGAGGTAGAGCAGGCGGTTGAACTGGAGGACCACTGCCCTGTGCACTTTTGCCTGCGTCACCCGGAGAACCAGCGGGGCCATGATTTTTACCATCTTCAGGAGGAACGGAAGAACCATATAATACTTGTGAGCTTTCAGGATTTTGTTCACTTTGATCATTATTTTGGTTTGAAGATCCCTCCGCTTTCTTGCCCTGGTTCTGTGCTCCCTCCGCTTTCTTGCCCTGGTTCTGTGCTCCCTCCGCTTTCTTGCCCTGGTTCTGTGCTCCCTCCGCTTTCTTGCCTTGGTTTGGAGTTCCCTCAACTCCAAGATCATCACTCACATCTAACTCCTCTATCACAACCTCATCCTCCTCGTCATCTGCTTCAAGGTCTGCCGTCTTGACATGGTTATGGGTAGGATCACATCGGATGCCTTTCAGAATTTTTACCATCTTATCCAGACCATCACCGTATCTACTGATCTCCCCTATTACCCTGTCCCAATTCTCTTTCAGAACCTCAGACGCATTGATCTCCGTACCTATGTTCTGGTCATCAAATATAAAACCATAAGGGAAAAAATGCTTGGTGAAATAATCACTAGCACCTGTATAGCGATCTGTCTTAATGTTTTTCAAACTTCCCCCCACTTTATCCAAATTATCTCTAAGCCACCTAACCATCTTCTTAGCAAACTTTTCCGTATTGAGGTCTCCAGCTTTCGGCGTATGACCAGTGTATGAGAGGACATGAGCATTGAAAACATTTTCAAGCGATATTTTAAGTGTGGAGCAATGCTCTTTTAATTCCCTCCACTCAATACAATACCCATCTTTGTCGAAGTCTCCATCCAGAGCTTGTTGAACTTCGTTATTTGTATCAGCGTCCACGATCTCGCAAAAGAGTTTGAGCAATGCAAGGGCGTTCGCCGTGTTGGACGGCTGGGCGCCAGCAGTGGTCAAAGCCGATGTTACAAACACATCACTAAAGAAATTCTCATGTAAATGGGTCAATAATTTCGGAATGTTTGAAGCAATAACCGAACCATTGGCATAACCATTCTCATGAGCTCCTCGCACCTCGTCCTTCTTGAATGCACCAGGAATGACACCGTACTTATCGAAGGACATTTCAATGAGATATCTATCAATTTTACTCACACCAGATGTTAGCTGTCCGACTGGCTCGTTTGCCCAATCCCCTCCACCAGCGTTTTTGAACTTCCCATCCACATTGTACCACAAAAAGTGAACTACGGAGAGCAGTTTGGGAATGCAAGCGAGTAGCGTATATAATACCACATTAGGTGTATTCGCCATATAATTAGTAGGCTTCGCATTTTTGCACAGTTTTTCATAGAAATGTGACACTTCGTGAAGGAAAGAGGATAGTGCGGTTTTAATGCTCTCTTCGTTTTGAGTCTTCGAATCATAATAGAGCGCTAGACGTTTCACCAATTCTGCAGTCACCTGGGATTGCACACTTTCGTTATTTTTCAACCACTCCAGGAACTTTACACACTGCTTAAGGTTGTTAAGATTAGGAATCCTGCTTGTTATCTTCACCATCCTGTCCACTTCCAATTATCCACCAACCCACTCTCACAAAACAACAGGGACAAACCCCATGCCATGTCAGCTGGAAGCGACTTAACATACGAAATCCCTACCCTGACCACTCACTACGTCCACTCATTGACAGTATAGCCAGACGGCAAAGTGGGATGAGCAAAAATGCTGCAATCAGCATCGTCAAACTTAAACCAACCACTACAAATGCCGTAAACGAAGACATTTATTTGTCTACTCAACCCTTCGAAACACGTGGAAGAACGGTGAACTCAGGCAAACATCCCACCTACCCGGAGTGAGTCAGGCAGCCAACCCGGGAATCCAGAATAACCGGAGTCAGAACGGTGTAGCAGCACGTATAACGTACGATAGCAGTAACCATATCTGGATGCAGGATCGAAGAAGGGGTAAGTCCCCTAACCTTTTATCCCGATCCCGCCAAGCACCCTCCCCTCGGTGTTCCGTCACCTTTCTGTCGGCCGACAAAAAAACGTACCGGCAGTGACACGACAACCGCGCGCCTCGCACCACAGAAGAAACGCTTTCATAAGAATAATTAAAATTTTATTTTAGTCGGAGTGTATTCGGTCAACTAGTATTTGAGTTGCCCGGCCGCAACGCCACCCACCGTAAGCCACATCACCCAACCACGTGCCACCATGGGCTTGACGAAGGTGCGACAACAACTGTTTAAGTGATATACACCAGATCATTGTTTTGTTAGTCATTGCCACGAGGCCGCCTGTGATGCTAGGCAGATATGTCATCCCTCGGGCATCACGCCGGAAAATGCCATGTCACCTAGTATAGAGATGTCTATGATCTTAACACAATCCACATCATCACAAACATTATACCCATTTATCTAACCCGTGAATCAGAGCCTCAGCTGGAGGCAGTCACTAATGGGTTACCCGGATAACCACTCACCGGGCTTCACAATCCAGTTGCAATAGGATTACGCAACCACGTATCACTAGTAACGCAGTTCAACTAGCAATTAACAACGCAATGCATCAACTACACTGTCCACCAATTTGCTGATTAGTTATTACATTAGGCGGTGGGTTGTTGGTTAGGTGGCTGGGTGAGCTAGGTTGTGGCATATTTGTAGTTGTGAGTACTGTGAACGTGGTGAATGGCGATAAAGCAGCAATTAATGTCGCATATGAAAGTGCGATTAGGCTTGCAGGTACGATATCTTGCTGAGCTTGCCGACACGAGCGGCGGCGAGAAGTGACTGGGCGGCTATCTTGTGACTTGAAAGTGATCTCAGGTGGGAGCGGATGTGTAGCGTGTCTAGGCGTCCGATCGAGACGTAAAACAGGTAGAGCAGAGACATCGACCAGAGAGCCACGACTGTCCAGATGAAGGGTTCACGTATTCTGAATAAGAACTCTGGGATGGTTTCGAATACAAATTTGGCAAGAGCACGTTCGAGATGCACCTCTTTGTTCAAAACTGTTTCCAATGCGTAACAAAAATCTCTACATGTCCGCTTCGATTCGACGTTGTTAATTCCACTTAAATCATACGGACTCCTGAAAACTAAACCGTATTTAGATAATGTAGGACGAGTGGATGGGCAGTGAGTTATCGATTTGCAATCCTGAGTGTGATGTTTATCGATGAGACCAATAATAGGCGTCTTGGATGCGTAAGCGGATTTGACTGGGCATGTTGCAGCACAACACTTGACATAACATTTGTTGCCTTCACCACATGTAGCGATGCATTCATTCAACAGTCGATCAAGCAAATTATGAAACGTTTCCGTCAAGTAGACGACCCACGAGAGATAACGTGAGGCATGCTTTTGTGAGAAAACCGTCCATATGTTGTGGCTAAGAGGTTTGATATATTTACCGCATTTAACGTCTGCCATATTGCTGCAAACAAGACTGAACAGATCACCTTTAGTATGAGCTTCGTGATTTATAGATTTGAATATGGTAGTGTTGTCAAGGTGATCGTAGAAACCGAAAGAAGCTTTTTTGACAGCAACCTCAAAAGCGTATTTCTTATGCTTCTTAGCTGCCTCATGGGCTCCGCTTTTGCTATTCCACTCATTCAGCAGATGGTAGTAAAACGCAAACATCTCGTCAAGTGTCTGCGGCGGCCTATTCAAAAGACAAATCAACGAACTGCAAATTTCAGTGAGGCATGAATCTTTCCCTCCACAGAAATCAGCAAGGACAGTGCACAAATACCGACCGCTCTGCCTATGCGATGCCGTAGTGGCAATATCTGAGAAGCCCATCGGAGTCTTACACGGTAATCCTCTGTGGTTGGATACAGTGCACTCCAGCTTGCAACCTGGTTTCTCGAATTGGTGAGGAAGGAACCCTGGCAGTCCGTCTTCTAAGAAGGATTGCAAGGGTGATTTAATGCCGCAATTAGGGTGTTGCCTGCACGTTGGATTACACGTTGGATTACCCAGTTGGTCAGGGCATTGTAACTTGTTGCACTTCCATGACGAGCCGCCTATTGCGTTACCATACCAGCAATTACGCCAACCGCTGACATCTGTTGTGTCGCAGCATTGATTATATAAGAAATTCAATTGATGATACACCCTGTACAATATATCTACTAGCATGTCAAAGCAGGCACTGGCAGAGCTAGGATACTGTAGTTTGGATTCATTCGTGTTATAGTCGCAAGCGTAGACACCGTCCGAGTGGCCATGACCAACTATGGCTGTGAGGACTGAGTGGGACTTTGAACATACGTCACCAAGTGCCGATGTTAGTTGTGAAACTTTCATAGTTTCAGGATACGCTACGAATGACACGTCGTCTATATATGCCAACGAGAGAACGGTACCGTCGACATTGACGTTTTTTTCCTCTGATTTATCAAATAGCTCATCAAAGCTGCTGAATGTTAATTCGTGGTATACGGGATTATGTGGTAGGCCACTAAGCCATATCAGCATATCATATATATTACGCGGCGACTTCTTTGATCCTGAACTGGCGTAGTGACAAACACGGTAATAATCGTGGAGGTATCCGAGAAGTGTTCTAAGTACGCCATGATCTGGTGGATTGGCAGTAATTACTCTCTCTTCACCGTCTACCTTTATTTCTTCCTTCTCGTCATCGTCGCTGACAAGTTTATATTGTGCATCACCTATACCATGTATTTTGGTTAGAAGATCTTTACGGATATGCTGGCCCGTGAAATCGTTCTTATAGCGCAGCTCACCATTTTGTTTGTCCTCTTCGGAAACGATATATCCGCAACGTCCTAAAAAGGCACCCAGTGGATTTTCTACGGTTCCGTTTCTTGCACATATGGTTTTGTATTTGCATTCACTGCCTTCCTTACACTTATTCCGCAAATCATTCAAATCCTTAAACAGCATCTCCAGTATGGTAATGCAAACCTTGGCGCCATGTTTTCCTTCAGTAGTCAATACGCGTTTCTCATCGACCCACTGATTTATGGGATGGGCGCCGTCGTAGACGGATACGTATGCCTTGGACAGCTCCCTTGCCAGACCGTGGAGGCCGAACTTGAGAACATCTAGCATCGCATTGGACGGATCGCCGAACTGTTTAGGCGCGCAATGCTCCAGTTTGCTAATGAGGTCACTAATGTTCTGGCTGAATGTGTGATCGAAGTGGTGAGATGTGTTAAGGTCATTGAATAATCTGGATACAGCAGAAAATGGCGACGAGAGACGTGCAACGTCTGCGTCTAAATTGGTCTGTGTTTTCAGCTCTTGGACGAAATAGTTGATACTATGGCTGAACTTCGACGACAAATCGTGGAGAGTCTCCGGTGGATTGGCGGCATAACCGCTAAAATTTGGATTAAAAGTGTATTCAAACCTGTGCATGAATCCGTGGAAGCCGATGACCAGCTCGTGATCCATCTCCTGTGGCAGCCCAGTAAGCTCCTCGGCGACCTTTGTGGAGAAGAGTGTCAACATGTCGCTGACGAAAGAGACGTACTGCTTACGAGCTTGCTGCGTGATCGTGTACACTGCACGTTTCACTTGTTGATTGACCTGCTCTTGAGTCTGCTTCACGTATTTGTCACGCACGTGGTCGGCGTATGTATTCAGGAGATGCTTGAGTTTGGTGATGGGCCCGGCCTTCACGTCGCCGTGAAGTTTGTCTAGTCTACGCTGTAGATCTTGAAGGCTGTCGGTTATATTAGGCTTGTCTTTCGATATCTTCTGTTTTAGGTCGTTCAGTCTGCCTCTGAGCCTGTCGTTCACTTCCTTTTCGTCATCCGTCGTTAGCGCTTTCATAATATCATCAGATAGCGCACGTAGGTGTTTGGTTACATTTTGAGCATAATCTATCACGCCCTGTTTAGATTCCTCGGCTTGCTTAATAAACTTACTGACTTCGTCTTTAAGAGGCTCAAGTTTTTCATTCACGATTGCAGTGACTGCCTCCTGAAGCTCACTGATGCCGTTAATGCAGGCACCATAGATTAGGTTGCAGAGCTCACTGTCTACGGCTACAGCCTTATCCTGCAATGAGGATTTAAGATTTTCGTACATATGTTCGAGCAAATTCGTCGATGGTGTTAATTCTTCCTTCGCGTCGTGAAGGTGCTTTAATGCCTTTTCAAGGGCAAATCCTTGGCCACTTTTGTCGTCTCTCACGGTCTCAAGCCGGCCCCCCAACGGTTTTAACTCAGTACTTTGTCCCATCTTTGAAACCAGTGCTTCAACAGCGGGATTACTACCTGGGATAACAGCACCACCACTACCATACTGTCGGCCGATCACCGCTATCCCCTCCTTCAACGCAGCCCTCAACGATTCCAGGTATTCCTTAACATTATCTTTAATCTTCTGAATGAGTGGATTAATCTGGTTTTTCAAACCCCAATCGCCGTCAAGCGTATTAAACGAAATCAAATCCCGTTCCGGCACCAATTTCTCAACATTCATATGAACCTCATTAAGCTTTTTAATCACGCAGTCTTCATCTTCACCATCTCCATCCTTCCCTTTAATGAGGTTAAAAAGCTTTTCGTATTCAGACTTAGCCATGTCAAACTGTCCGTGCAGCACACCGGCCTCAACCTTCAGCTTCTCGGCAACATCTTGTATTTTATAAGGATTAGTATTCGAATTGTCATCCTTAAGCGCATTTAATATTTCCTGAACCAGTTTGTAAGATTCTTCTACAACACTGTCCGCCTTCGTTATCCAATCCGTGAGATCATTAATGCATTCCTTAAGTTTTTCATTGATGCTCTCGAGATTCTTCAGAATAACCGAAATTTTCTCCTTCAAGTCGGCGACAAGTTTCTCCACATCTATCTTAATTTTTTCATTCACATTGCAATTAAGTCCGTGAAGAGTCTCCTTAATAATTTTCTCTGTGGCCTCCAAACCTCTCTGCTGCTTTGCGTGGATATCTTCGAGCTTCTTACTTTCATGCGCAATATTAATTTTTACACGCTCAATATTTTGACGTAATTGAGGATTCAAATCGGCAACATCTTTGTCTGCTCTTCTAATATTTTTGCCGAATTCTCTGGCATTTTGTCTGCATTCCTTAACTAACTTCTCAACCTTAGTGACCTGGGCATCCTTAACTTCCGGGGATCCAGCAACATCATCTACGCGAATTCCATTGAAATCTCTATTAAAATCACCGCCATGTGTGACGTATTGGAGTAGCTTGCTTGTTATACTTCTGACATTTCCATTTGACCTCTTCACCTTCTCATTATACCCCCGCACTCCTGCGACCACCTTTTCAATCGCATCATTAAAACCGTTTTTACCAAGGTGTTTATTTTGCTTAAGAAGCGTAATTGCATCTGTAATTTGTCCATTATGCTGCCCTAAATGGCTTTGGATGTTACTGAGAACACCGTACAAAAACGCCATCACCGCGTCGCAAAGCCTGTCCAAGTCGGAGTACACAATGCCTTCGCCATCGTAGCCTTTTGACTCAGAGTTGAAGCCGAGGAAGGTTTCGAGGCAAGTGCACAAATTTTCCAAGATTTCGTTGATGTTATAATCACCTTCTTGTTGACCAATGAATTCTTTGAGTTGTTTTTCAAGGTCTTCAACCTGCTTATGTTCAGGACAGACACAAGAGTCAGCAGGATCTAAAAGTTTTGGAGAAATCTTTTTAGAACACTTTTTACAGCTTGTGAAGCCATCTTCATCTGTACCCTTTAGGCTTGCTTTAGCACTCTCAATTGCATCCCTAATCAATATTTTCAAAGCGTTACACAAATCATCAAGACCGCCGCCACTCTTAACCTGGATCAGCCAGTCAATGGACTCCCTTAAATTTTCAGGGCAGTCGGTCAGCTTTTTGAATTGCGGCGCCATCCTCCAGCAGCGAAAGTTTAATGTCTGCGCAACTTCAATATACCCACCAACAATTAGAGGTTGCAGATACTTGACTCCTGCAAACATGAGTTGTGCCCTGGACGGCTGATAAACACTTCTCCCACTGTTCTAAACTACATTACTCAAGCATCGACGTTATTGGTGGCGTATTTGAATATCACGACAAAACTAGCACCTGCCTCTCTCACCTAATCCCAATCGCCAATACCCAGACAGCTCGAAATTCTAATCCACGCAGGAGGTGACGTCAGACCTCCAAGCTGCTCTCCGATGTTCAACTTCCTTGAGAAGCAGCCAGAGGTGATGCAATCTGTGAGTTAATATTCGCATAAAACATTCTATCAATCCTTTGCAATTACTGCTCCACCCCATTACCTCCATCGACCAGTAATAGTGGGACCAAAATCTTCCTGAGACGTGATAGGGAATAGAGTCGATGAAAGTTGTGAATGAGACATGTTTAACTAACCATAGAAAGTGGTAACAGAAATCGCCTTTCCGCTGGAGCCTCCACAAGTAGTTGAACCTTCGATGAGTGATCGATGAGAAGGCGATATTAATATGTCGTATGCCAAATCTAACCTGAATATGACTGAAGGTGGGCTCAGATGAGAACCAATTGTGTGAATTAAGAATAGTGGGTATTAGGCGGAGTACCATTATAACGATCAATTGGGTAGGAACTCCGGACTGAGAGGACCACTCAAGCTAATCTGCCATTCTGACTTATGTAAGATCGTTAGAAGAACGCAAGAATCGTCTCGATATCCTGATCTCCAACCAAGAGAACATAGTGGAGACTGAAATATTGAATAAACGGAAGCAGCGCAACCTAACCGAGGAATATAAGGCGCTACCATTCACCTATGAGACCAGTATCGCAGCAATTTACTACCTAATAAGTTCATCAAGTCCGAAGGACGTCATTACTCGTTCAACTACACTCCTGCCCATACAGGAAGGACACCACCGAACACTGTCTGCACCTATACGACGTGGAATCCTCTACCTAAATCAATAGGATGTATATAACAAGCTATGAAGAGGTGCAGAAAGCACTTTACGAAGAACGTAGTCACCCGTCTAACACCGTAAAACCTAAAACTAACCTAATCTCATTGTTCATTACGGCAATTGGAATGTCTACAGCCTTTGCATGTCACAGCTCTTGATAATCCGTATAAGTAATGATGATCGCTTTATACACGGTGACTGTTAATTTTTTGTCATGATGTGTTTCCTCTGCAATTCTATGTAGTATAATGAGGAGTTGTAATAATGCCATTTGTGTATGACATCATAATCTATATAACGTTCAATGCCTTTTGAACGTAACTAACATCAATATAAAATATGTATTAGCGTGTTTTGTGAACTCCATCAATATTGTCGAGCAACTACCTTGTAGGTGCCTGGCCACGTGAAACAAATTTGAGGAACCACACAAAAATTCTTCTTGCAATCGTTAGATTCACAACGAAAGCCATCACAAGTTACGTAATACTACAGCGATTCAACTTAACAATTGCAAAGTACAGGTTTATTGGTTTGCCGGACCTAGCGACATTGCTTACAGCTTTATGGGATGGATGATAACTAACAAGCTACAGCTTCGTAGTGGTATATTGAGCTTTGGTAAATTGATGAAGTAGTTGGTAATGGGGTCAATGCGGGACTTTAGTGAAACATATTTAGCACCCCTCAGCTCAATGCGGAGTCCTAGACGTCAGGGAAGGTATGCGAAACTATTCCTCTTAATTTGCACTTACATGTTAAAAGCAATATTATATTGAAACAACTTGTATGTAAACATCATATAATGATAAAACTGAGAAAGTTAGGGGGTTGTTTCCGCTTCCACTCGATGCGACCCCGTGCATGAGCATCTCACGTTACACTTCACAGCAAATTTGACTGCAAAACGTTAACATACGGCCACAGTATGTTCATTATTCGGTGGGGATATGAACAAAACACCTGCGTCTCAAAATACATTACGCTTGGTTTCAATCTTTCTTAATGTGCTACTTTTTTGCTGCTCAAGAGCGCCTTAGCAGACAGCTGCGCGTTGGACGGAGTAACGTCGTCCTGATCTTGATCAACTTCGCTCATAACTACATTGGCTTGACCTTCGTGCTCCTCGTACACGTACACGACAATTTTCTGGCCCTGAATGGCCATAAGCATGAACGTCGGAATCGAGTTTGGCGCCCATGGCTGAAAAGCACCAGTTGCCGATCCAGGGTTCACCAGTATTTTACCCGACACCTTCGATACATCGCTTATGTGGGTGTGACCATAGACAAGCACGTCCACGCCCATGCGCTTTGCGTATTCGTAGACAGCCTCTTTGTCCCCCCAGGAAGGCAGCTGGTATCCGTTGATGAGTCCAATCTTGAAGTTACCTGATGATCTATAAGATACATAATGGTCAAACATACCAATATTGACGATTAATTCCTCTGGTAGCTTCGGGTCATCGTCGAAGTCACCCTTGACCATGTGTAAGTTCGGGGATATTCCCAGGAGAAGGTCCACCATTTTCTGGGAACCGACATTTCCAGTGCACAGCACCTGTTTAATCTTGTCCGTGTTCAGCAGCTCGCGAAAACATTGCGGCAGGTCCAGTGCTCGTTGCGGGACGTGTAGGTCGCCGACGACCATAATAAGCTCACCCAAGTCACTCCCCCCGGTAGACATCTTGGAAACAGGTGTCAGTATAAAAAATTTGTTTTCGCATCCTCAAAAGAACGCTGATTCGCAAGGTATCGTTGAGTTCCATGGGGAATCATACGAGTGGTGTGTAAGGCCAGGTTAGTTATACTTCTACTTCGTTAAGAGTGTGTAGTACGCACAACGGGTTTTCCACGTTATCCTCGGTTATTACAATAGGCGATACAGGCTGCGGCGGTTCCTTTTGGTATACTTTGCCGGTATCGTTATCGGCCCTTATGACGATGTGCTTCTGGTCGTCTACCGCCACCCGGTACCGCTTACCAGGCTCGTAGTCCTTGTTTATGACAAACTCGGCTAGTTTGTCCTCCAGGTTGCTTGTTATGAGTCGTCTGATCGGCCGCGCGCCGCCCTTCTCGTCGCGTGGCAATTTCAAAACGAAGTCCACGAACGAATCGTCCACAACGATGTCCATACCAGCGTCACGCGCCCTTTTCAGGGTCTCTTCAATCATCAGCTTCGATATTTGCCGTAGTTGTTGGTCTGTGAGCGGTCTGAATATGATGATGTCGTCGATTCTGTCAACGAGCTCGGGTTTGAATTGCGATTTCAGCTCTTCGCAGACCAGCGACTTTATTTCCGAGTAGTTCTTGCTCTCATCAGCCGGTTTGTCTTGAATATTGAACCCGAATGTGTGCGATCCGCGTGATGCCCTTTCAATGACGTTCGAGCCCGTGTTGCTGGTCATGATAATGACCGCATTCTTGAACGACACCGTCTGGTTCTTGGAATCCGTTAGTTTCCCGTCCTCCAAAACCTGCAACAAAATATTGATGACGTTGGGGTGCGCCTTTTCTATTTCGTCGAACATAACAACGGAATACGGATTTTTACGCAGCTTCTCAGTGAGTTGACCTCCAGAATCGTGTCCCTTGTATCCTGGCGGGCTCCCGAGAATCCGGCTTATGCTGTGCGGTTCATTGTACTCGGACATGTCTAGCTTTATGATGTTCTTTTCGCTGGCGAACAACAGGTTGGTCAGTGCCTTGGCGATTTCTGACTTGCCGACCCCGGGCGGGCCGCAGAACAAGAAGCTGCCGATCGGCCGTTCTGGATTCTTAATGTTCGTTTTCGCGCGACGAATAGCCTTGCAAATATGCTTCACAGCTTCCTCATGTCCAATGATTCTCTTATGGAGTTCACTTTCCATATTCCGCAGCCCCTCTATTTCGTCCTCGCTGAGTCTTTGTAAGGGTATCCCGGTCCACGTTGACACCACCTCCGCCACATGCTCGGTGTTCACTTCGCAGACAGGTGCTGCAGGTGACTGTTCTGCCATGTCACTTTCCAATTCCGAATCTTCAGTGTAGTACGAGTCTGCACTGCTAGAACTGCCGCTTGCGCCGTCTGAGTCTGAAATAGTCGCGCACATTCCCCCTTCATTTCCTGCACTGCCAGTTTGTTGGAGATCCACATCCCCCTTCACTGCGAAACCGTAACTGATTCCCGATAACGCGTTTGTTTCCTGCGTTGTAGACCCGTTACTCTCAGCTCCGCGCATGCCACCTGCGTCTATCGAGCATTGACTATCCGATTGCGTTGTGTTTGCAGCAGTTTCCGTTTGACTTCGTTCGTTGTTCGCGTCCTGTGTAGTCGCCGAATTTCCGGCATCCTCCTGATGTGACTTTGTTCGCGCATGGAACCTTATTTTGGCCAAGGCGCCTGCTTCATCAAGAATGTCGATGGCCTTGTCTGGCAGGAACCTGTCTTGTATGAATTGTTTCGAAAACTTTAGAGCCGCTGCCACTGCTTCAGGGTTGTACGACACCTTGTGATACTTTCCATATTCTTCTGTGGTTGCGTTGAGGATGGTTTTCGTGTCCTCATCGGTGGGCTCGTTTACGTAGATGGGCTGAAACCGGCGTGACAGTGCGGCATCCTGCAGCGCTATGCAATTCAAAGTTGGTTTTCACGTTACCTTTTCGAAATATTTCCGGTACTCCTTCGGCGTCGTGATCGCCACGCATTGAATTTCGCCTCGAGCAAGGGACGGCTTGAACAGATTTGCGGCGTCGAGTGCACCCTCGCCCGCGCCTGCCCCCACGAGCATATGCGCTTCATCGATGACAAGTATAACGTCTTTCATGGTCTTGACCTCCTCAATCAGCTTGGTCAGGCGTTCTTCAAACTGGCCCCTGAACCTGGCTCCTGCAACCAGTAGCCCCAAGTCGAGCTGCCTTAATCTCTTGTGCCGAAGACTTGGGGTTGCGCCTCCTTTGAGCAATTGCATTGCGAGTCCCTTTGATTTTATGAGTGTTGTACAACAACGCTTACCTCTATGACCGCGGTTTTACCCACACCCGGCTCACCGATTAAGATAGGGTTTCGTTTGTGTTTTCTGCAGAGGGTTCTTATGGCCCGATCGATTTCCGCATCACGACACAACACCTTTGGCAGTTTCCCGAGCTCCGCCTTCGCAGTGATGTCTACGGTGAATGTAGCAAGAGGCGAGGTGTAGGTTTCTTTCATGACGTCGACAGACCGCCCCTGGGCTGGCATGTAGGAGTACTGGCTGAGTGCTTGTTTCCACGTATCACTCTGCTGCACCTCTTCAGGTTTTTCCTTATGTTCTGTGATGTACTTCAGCGTGAGTTTTCGCACTTCGTCGGGATTCAGCGACAGCGTGTTGAGCAGCCGTGCCACCTCTTCGCTTCTGCAACGGAGGAGGCCGAGGAGTATGTGCTCGGTTTCTATGGCACTGTGGCCCAGTAGCTCCGCTTCTACAGATGAGAGCTCCAAAGCTTCCTTGGCTTCATCCGAGAATGTCATCAGCTTTGTATCCAACGCCTCGTTGGAGTTGCCTACAATGCATGAGTGCCAATTACGATTTACCTACTTGTATCAACCCGGAAGATATTGTCAGCTGCTGCTCTGATGGTGTTAACGGTAACTCCGAATTCCCTCAGTACGTGGGCAGCGAGTCCGGAATCTAGACACACCAATCCCTGGAATATGTGTCTAGCTGCGATTTGGGTCGTGGAGGCTCTGCGTGCCTCCTCCTGCGACAACATCAGCACTTTAACCGCATTGTCGCTAAAGTTGTTGAAGTTTAGCAGAGCGCGTTTGTCTGGGGACCTCGCTTGGCCGCTCGAATCCCCGGTGCTGTAGCATCGTCGCCGTATGTTAGAGCTGGGTAGAAGGCTGCCGAATCTGCGGCAGCTTGAGCTTGTGGCGTCATTCCTGAAAGCTTCCGCGGTGATGTGTTGCCCTCGATGCTTCATTCCAACTCCTACGAGGAGAAGCAGCGTCCCCTTGGTCAACGCGGCTCCCATCGGAGGTTACCGTAGGGACGTGATTCCGTAGACAACGGGTTTATTCTGCAAACATTGCGATTAATAACATGTCTAATTTGTGCTACATTTTATGGTTAATAATATCATGTTATAACCGTTTAGTTCACCGTGCCAATGGCTACACTCGTCCTTCCCCTCGCCCCGGCGCTTCAGACAGAAGCTCGGCTTGGATGCTGCTCCTGATTTTTACGAGCAATGGTGTGTCAGTAACAGGCAACTGCAGCAGTGTGTTTGCCTGTGTCCTGTCCCCTGTGTAGAAATAAGCCATGGCGGCGTATGCTACGGTATCTCCGTTCATAGCAACGCTGTTGGCCGTTCCCGTCGATTCTTTGCACGCGTTGTCGATTTCGCGGTGCAGCGATATGATTGAATCCCACTCCTCTGCGACGGAGAATACTGCAAGCACTGCGTTGTACATGTCTATGGATTTGTGCGTATTATGCTCATGCGCTTTCCTCAACAACTGCAGTGCAAGCTTCCACTCACCAGATTGCCTACACGCTTCAACGGCGGATATGAAAGGCTCATATTGCCCTTGGAGTCGTCGTTGACGTTCCATATCCTCTATAATCTTGAGCGCCTTTTTGAATTGCCCCGTCTTCGCGTAAGCGTCCAGCAGCAGTTGGTAGGACATTGCATCCATTTGTATGGGTTCCTGTTGCATCTGGCTGTATACCGACTCCATTTCTGTGAATTTCCGCGACATGAGCAGTGTGCTCAACAACAGCTTGAACTGATGCAGCGTCGGTGTTTTGTTTTCCTTCACCAGTCCTGCGTAAAGTTCCATTGCTTCTCGCCAGTTCCCCGTCATGTAGCACAGCGATAGCATCTCGTTGACCACTGCTGGTGTTGGTGAGTAGCTTTTAAGCTGCTTCATTTCCTTGTACGCTTCAAACGCCTCTCCGTACAGTTGCGCCTTGGAGCATGCCTCGATCACTTTGAGGTAGTCTGCGGGTTGCACGAACGTTTCGTCGCCTTTAGTGACTGCATCCAGTTTTTTCATGTCCTGGAACATTCTACTGCACTCCATACCCCTTCCCTCTTTGGCCAGCTGCGCCATGATGGCGCGCATGACCCCGTGGTCCGCAGCGTGTTTGTTTCGGATCATCTCGTCGTACAGTTGCAGTGCGTCGTCCGTATATCCGCACTTGGCGCACGTGCAAATAGCCAGTTTGTAGCTGACTGCGTCGATGACGTTTTGCTTCTTGCGCATGTCCTCAAGAATCGCCAACGTGAGCTCCGCGTTGGAGTTCCGCTCTGCGGCCGATAACGCCGAATTGTATGCGATTGTCGTAGGAGATACGGCTGCGAACATGTTACAGTGCTAATTTCGCGCTACTTACTGCAATATGGGGACGTTTGTAGAGTTTCGATGCACTTGACGAAGTCTATGCCCAGCGTGGTTGCCTGCGATAATGCGATTTTCATTTTCATGACATCTTCGTCCGTGATTTCCCCAGGTTGAGCGTCTTCTGTCACCTCTCCACTTGCGGGTTCGGGTTCTGCATCGGCTATTTGATGAGTTTGTATTGGACGGTACCTTTGTCTTTCGGTTTGTTGGCATCCTTAAGACCTGCATATGGCCCAATCATTCCACCAGTTAACGCAGATGCACCATTATCCAGGTAAGAACCGAGTCCGGGCACATAATCTCCATTCATTGGGTTTTCATAGCCCATAGGCGGGGTTGGCTCTGCCTCATCCCGGTCTGCAGTTGAGAAGCAATGGATCGTGCGCCGTGAATATCCCTTGTAAACAGCGCCGCTATTTGCACTACACGTTGCATTGGCAACATAGCTAGTGCTAGCTGACTCATGGTTGCAACTCGCGCCTGCATTTGTCACGAATGCACAGCGATGAGCACCTTGCTTTAACAACCTCCTGGGCACCCTAGGAGGTACATACCCATTCCATTCACCTGCTGCGGTCTGATGTGCCTTCCCAGGGAAGGGCAATTTGCAGCTGGGCGCAGCAATGACTACATTATTAGCTTGGATGCGGACGCAAAGTGCGTGGCAAGGTCCGCTCAATGCCCACGGCAGCCACACTCCTACAAGCAGCGTTTGTAGGCATGCTTTTAGTGCTTTACAACGCATCATTCACCATGCTGCTGTCTTATCAACTTGGAAGGTTGCATTGTCTGAACGGCAGCAGCATACACATCTGCTGTCTACTGTGCTACAAAGCAGAATAAGCGCCTTCCTAGACCTATAGGTTGTTGTAAAACTGGCATTTTTATGTTAGTAGTTTCCGCAGTTAGTGTGCACAGTTATAGTAACATGTGCTGCGATGTTGGTGTATCCTCGCGACCCGTCCTGTGGATAGCGCTCAGATGTTAATGAGGCCGTTTTGCGATAAGCTGTTGTAGTAAATCCCTGCCAAATGTCAGCTGACTGTATTAAGCATTACTCACCATCGTTTATCAACTCCAGCAGCACGGGATTCTCCAGGGCTGCCGCGACGCGCTCCTTGTCTAGGAGCTGTTTGTTTATCGCCTTCTCGTTGTTATGCGATCCTGACACACCCAGTTACGATCAAATTCGTGATTTTACCAACCTTCTGCGATTTGCACGTCAATTTTGAAGCGAGGAGGGAGGCTCTGTCGCAGCTTCACGTAGATCATGAGTCCTATGACAGTAGCCTACGGAGGCTGTTACAGTGACGCGCGTTATTCGTACCTGGGAGCAATGTGGTACCGTAGGGGTGAAGTGAACGGTGACGATGCTATTGTCGTTGTCGATGTGTATGTTATGCTCCTCCAGCACCTTTAGATTCTCCAGTGTGTACGAGTACTCAGGGTCCTTGATATCGCGGATGATGTCGAATATTTCCTGCGAGAGGTTTGCCATGACTTGGTGTGCCAGCTTACCTGGACTTCGAAGGGCTCGAATCCGGTCGTAGGCTGGAACAGGCTGTTGGCGGCCTTGTCTTCGGCTTTCGCCTCTTCGTCCGAGTCCAGCGCCATATGGTGGTCGATGTAGAAATACGACGTTGCTTTTTTGCTTAAAATGAACCGTTCCTGCGACTCGATAGTCGAAGGGCCGTTTGTCTTTTTGTAGAGCACGGGGTTGACGTTATCCATTGGACATTTGACCCGTGACTACGAATTTCTACCCAATGTGGATGTTCGTAGCAGTATTGTAACTGCTGGAGTGCTTGTCTAGTGCGGTCATGTGGACGCGTCAATTAACACTGATGCGCGCTGCCCAGTTGCCGTGTCTACCGCAACCACCATCACGCAAATCAATAGCTAAACACATAGCTACATGCCTATGTAGGTACGTAATAAAGGCCGAAACTACTGCGACCACGCTGTATAGGCACGTATATTACCCTTTTAGCCTCTGTTAATGCGCTAAATGCGGTGGTACTGACACGTGGCCTAGTTTACGATGTTCTTCTTTCTCAAGCATCCTTCGGTTTCTGGATGCTGGCGTGCTCGACTGAGTACATGATGACCCCGAGGGAGCATACCAAGGACGATATGAACTTCCCGGTGGTCATGGCTTGCGACTTGTCCGCGTACGAGAATAGAGCGTGGCTACCCGCGACGACGATGATGATGCGAACGGCCTTGAGCACACCACAGCACACCGAGCCGGCCTCCTTGACTATATAATAGTAGACTGACGAGCGGAAGAAGTTCGAGATGAAGAGCGCGAACAGTATGCTGAGGACGCTCTGCGGACATTGTCATTGCTGGAGTGCCTCAAGCTTACCGAAAGGTCGAAGGGGTTTATCGCGTTTTTCGAGCTGAATAGCATGTGCCTTTGCGGGATGGTGAATATCAGTGACCACACGAAGAATATCGCCAGCGATATCATCCCCATCATGCAAACCAAGTTCGGCCCCTCAATTTTTTTCTTCCGTAGCAGGTCTTCACTAATGATGGAGTTGAACGCGTTGACCAGCGCTGCTGCGACGACCAATAAGAACCCCAGTATTTGTGTGGTGGTGATTTCCTCGATCTGCGTGAGCCCGCTGATTGCTATGGCCCCCGAGATTAGCGATATGGATGCCCAAGTCATCCCAGAGATTCTTTTCCGGAGCACCACGCTGGACAGTAGTGCCAGGAACATGGTATTGGTACTTGATGCGATAGTGTAGATTGACGGTCCACAAGCCACGAGCCCGGCTGCAGGTCATTGCTCGCGTACATGGCTGCACAAACCTTTTTCGACAACCTGGTGTACGATATCCAGTCCCGATAGCATTAACGGGTAAGACCATGACTCCTCCCTGAACAAACATGAGTCCAGCATTTAAATTTTATCAGCAGCGCAATGGCCTCGCCGTGCCACTCACCATATGCTTTTCGTGGTAGGGTAGTAGCCTACGCAGATCATGGCCATGTAGGTCGGTATGAGGAATGTGTAGGTTCCATTAGGAGTTCCACCTTTCTGTCTCAGCAGGCAAATCTGCGCATTCGTGATTCGTTGCGTCGTCAATATCATTTGTCATGGGCAGCATGCGTCCCGGTGGCACAAAGGGCGGCAATGTTGTGACCTTTGACAGCCAGAGACGGCAACACAAACGCCATTTACACTAAAGCGCGAAATAACGTACCAGCAGAGGTTGGGCGGAATTCGTTATCACGAATACGAGCATGTAAATTGCCAGCTCCATGTTGATTGAAAATGCCTTCTGCTGCGTGCCAGTAGACCGATTTTCATCATCGTTCTCCTGACCCTGCTGCGCATATTGGCTTGCGAGCGTAGACTCGCTTCCAGAGTTCTCGTAGTCGGTGTCACACTCATCGTCGTACGGCAGGGACACTGTCATGAGCCTGTCAGCGTCTATTGCCGAGTTCGGGTCTCCTCTGACGACATTTTGCGATACGTAAACCTCAGTCGAGGCGGTGTCCATATATGCCATGTTGCGTATGTCGTGGCGCTTCACGATTCGTATATCATACGGATAGAATCCGGAATCCTCCGAGGTTATGTCTACCTGGTTGTTTGTGTAACGTTGTATGGAATCATAAAACTCTATGTCTTCCTGCAATATAGAATCTCCCGATACACTTCCCATCCTACTGTGCGCCTACGGCCCCCGGGTTTGAGTGGAATCCTGCGCGATCCTTCTGATGCACGTCTCAAACCGCTCGTAGCCTTCTACAGCCGAAGGTACTTACAGCAACCTTCGCTCTGCAGAACACATTTACAAATATCCTGCCGAATGTGTGCGATGGAGTTTTGCATCAAAGAACCACTGTTTCGCCGCCCCGCTTGCCGCTGTGCCGCGGCGCTGCCCGCACGACTGTCCCCATGTTGTCTTCTCCTTAGACATCACAACATCTGGCAGGGATTGGCTTCACGTAATACGCGCTGCTGCAACTATCGTGCTGGTGTTTGTGTGTGAAAGGTAAAGCTCGTCGTTTTAACAAGAGCAACTTGTACGTTGCGCTCACAACGACGTCATTCCTCGAGACTGCAAACCTAGCAGCTCCAGGCCTAGCGCGTTGTATATCTCGTCGTAAGAATATACGTGAGGGCGCTTGGAGCGTTGTTTATGATGAGTATATGGTTGCGCTGCCATTGGTGTGTTCACGTATTGGATATCACGGGGTTGACGGGCTTCCTCGTAATCGAAATGATTACACAGGGCACAGCAAATTCTAGTTTATGTGTGTTACTAGGACGTAGTATGTTTGAGGTTTCGTAATTCGGTTGTCACGTGGAAGCGTCGTGGCACAGCCCGTTGGTTCAGAGACCGATGAGTAATCGGTACACATCTGCGCGCATCCTCACTTCAAACATATTTATTTCACGATAGCCCATTTTCGGCGCCATAAGACAACCTTCTGCCGACTGCTACCTTCGATCCCCTGGTAGTGCTGGGCCGAAGACTCGCGCCCCTGACTCCGCCACTTTAAATCACGTATTCATATACGCAATCCGGTTATTTTATCTTGACCTTGCGGTTTTCTGCGATCCGCATACACATGACAACTCGCAGTCATCGACGTTCGCGTGGTACCACTGAGTGAGTCCCTTTACGCGTGTTTGATCGATTATCCTTCGCACATTCAGCGAATTTTGTAACAGCACAGCCTATACACGCCATCTGTGCTGTTTGTGACGTACACATCGACGTGTATGAGTCTCTTCATTTTGTCTTCACTCTCTTCTTCTGGATCTACAAACGACAGCGCATCGTCGGCTCTTCAGGTCTTAAGGAGGTTTGAAGTTATACAATACATGGTTTAGTTCTTATAAGCATGCTGGCTGTTCGGCGCTCCGGGCTTCAACAAGTAATGTACCTCTACACACCCCTTCCCAAAATTAGCCCGGGTATTGGAGTTTAACAGTCCTTCCATTTCATTAAACGGTACAACGAAGTAACGCCTATTGCGTTTCAAGGCTGCTCGTCCGGCATTAGGTGGGTTTTGCGTTCCCGGTCTCCTATTGCATCGTGCCTAATGTGTTTTCTATCCCGCAATAATTTCCTGCTCTAATGTTGCATGTATCATCAATTTCGCTATGCGGCTGTGCTGGAAATCCTGTTAAAAACAGGGGGTATGCGTGTCTAACCTTCTAAAATGGTGTATGCATCTTCTTTATCATAGTACAATGTATGTTGGTGGCTGTCCATGCATAAAATATTTCACAAAATACTTGTGCATGTCAATGTACCGGATGTTTGCTACAGTGTTATTACTCGTATGCGCTATGGAGAGGTCCAATTTGCGTTCATCACGTCGCAGGTCATGGCAACACGTTATAACATGCTTGATCTATGACGGCAGTAGGGGCGCGTTACACCAAAGGTGCATCGCAAACGGTGGATATGAGCTTGTCTCAACGATAATGCAGCCGATGTTTTTCTATATCCCGACCGTCACACCCATGAGATAGGCGACGCGGAGAAAGGATGGGCGGTCCGTTCAGCGGATCACACGGCCTCCGAAAGGAGAAGGATGCCACATCAGGCAACCCACCGCATGGAGATGAACCGCAGGATTCGTCTGATGCAATATACAGCGCGCCGTCGAGCGGAAACATGGATTGGCCAGATCGGATTCCCAGCGTCTCTGGCAACACTAGCATTCCTGATGATGTAGAAAAGCTGGATGTTGCAGTTGGCAGTGCCGCAGGTGAATTAGTAGATGAAAGTGAATCAGATATGTACTCGGCTGAGGAAACGGTCTCGATGGACTCTTCGAACGGCGATTACCCCGCCGAGGGACTGCTGTCGACACCACCGGCCGCCGTGCAGGATTACGGTGAGGAACCACATGGTGAAACCACATTGCCATCGTCAGACATGGTTGAGCCGGATCCGGTTTCTACTGCATCCGAGCAAGCGGTGGATATGCCGGCTAGTGGCGCACGGCCTGATGCCACAACGGAGGAGTTTGATTTGCAAACGGCACCAAACGCGTCGGAGGTGACACAAAACGACCTATTCGATTCTCCAGACGATAGCCCGTCCATGAATGAGGTGGAACAGGGAGTTCCACGCAGGCTGTCGTTGAAAAGACCGGCGCCGTTCAGACCCGACGATCGGTTCTTATTTTCGCTGCTCTGCAATTGGACTGTACCAAATACCAAAACGCGGTCAACGACATATATGGATGTCCAGGGAGAAGTATTTTTGTTTCACGGTATTTATAGCGTAAAAGGCTTCGACCATGCTGAGGGTCGTGTGGCTTTCACCAGGATGCGCGATTTTCAGGTCACTGCGGTCCTAGACGTTCCTCCATTGCCGAATGACAGCTCCCGTGCCCCGGGACCGTATGAGTTCATCGCTTCGGTAGACAGGTCGCACATACGTCACGAGGCGACGACTCCCGTCGTTCACATGATTCGAGACGTTGGTCTGTACAAGGAGGATGGCGACTATCATTTGTGTATCGTCATCAGCACTTTTGACTGCAGCCAGTACAAGTTCGCTGCAAAGTACAGCCGGCCTCCTCCGTTGGTCGACTCGTTCAAGTACCACAGAGTCTCCTCTTACAGCTGCTGCGACCCACTTAGCCTCTCCTTCGATGACATTCGTATTCCGCGCATTTCGGACGAACGGAGAAACACTGGCAGCTCTTCAACGGAATCGAACAGGCCGATGGGTGTTAAATCGCCGTCCCATGCGCAAGATTACAACTATGGGGTGTACTCGCCCCAAGCACGGGGAGGGCACTCCTTCGGTCCGGCCACATCGTTGGTCAATTGCACTTTGGGGCTGGTTCTGCCGGTAGTAGATGGCGTCATTCGTCCAACTCTGCGCAATTTGGTTTCTGGAGAGGGCGTGTACGAGTACGACCACACTTTGGTGAAGCAGGGATCCCAGATGTCCTTTGCGTTTCGCAACTTAATAATGCGTACCCTGCTTAAGATTCAGCCAACAAGCGGTGCAGATTGCGCGCTTGATGTGGCAGGTAACAGCATCCCCATTGAACTATGTTGTACATCAGGTTCTCGAAAGGACGATGTACAACTACTTTGCATGACATGCGCCTTCATGAAGGAGCTGCTCACAGGCGGTAGCTTGATACCCATGAAGGAGTTTAACAAGAGAGGCTCTCTTGTAATCCGTAAGAGCAAGAAAGATTCCACTTATATGCGTCTGAACGCCTTGGTCCCATTTGTGCAGGGCGCAGCACGTGAAAAGGGCTCCCCACCGCCCCGCACGCAGGCAGCGGATGACCCCGAGGAAGTCGAAATGCACTACACACCCAGTGCATCATCGCTCATGCTTACTTCAACCGACGGTGATGTCGACATTGTATCACGCCGTCGCCGGGGGAGGCCGCGAGGGAGCAAACGTACGGCGGGTAACGGGTCGAGCAGCTCGCTCTCAAACGTTGATGCGGGTAACACAAGTGAAGACTCTAAGGATGGATCAGATTTGGATTATCCTATCAAACATTCCCGTGTGACTCCTCGACGCAGCAGTAGGCTCACTGGCATTTCACCCGATTCGACGTATGATAAGCAAGCTGCAGATGCCACACCTACTGCCCCCCGAAGACGGACTAGATCCAGGAGGTCTGAACAGAGCACAGTGTCCAGCCGCCGCAAACGGAGGTCTTTGTCGTCCTCTAAAACCGTTGATAGTCCGAAAAGTGAAAGTCCCCCTACCAGCCCGTCAAGGAAGAACTCTATAGATGTTGGTGATCTGACTGATGATTCATCGGTGAGCAACACGCCTCAACGCGAAGCAGGGGATTCGGCGACCGGCATCAACACGGCCGCCAATGATGAAGACGAAAAGGGCCGTGATTTGTCACTGTTCGAGGAAGGCACGGAACATATTGAGGCGTCAGATGATCACCCCATAGTGAATACGGATGCCGGGTATCAGTCATCTGACAGTGTCGGTGGCTCTCCGCCCAAGAAGAAATTTAGACCTGAACATGCAAGCGGGAACATCGTAGATGACGGCAAGACTCGACACCAAACTGAAGTTGCACCCAAGTCTTCAGGTGTAGGTTTGTATCGTACGTCACATGGGCCTAGAATGAAACGAACGGAGAGCGTACCAAACAGCGCCGATGACGCACCGTCGCCACGTGGCAGACGATATGGTGACTTCAACAAATCTGCGTCGGCAAACGCGATGGACGGCGATAAGCGTTCTAACAGGGGCGTCGTAGCGCAATCCCGCTTGAGGAAGGCAATGCCTAGACAGGGGCGCCGGTCCGATCCACCTCCAGGTGATAGCAGTGCTTCGCTTGGAAATGCGTCTAAAGGAGAGAGCGAACTGCCAAAATCCGCATTTGGTGCTCCATTAGATATTTTCGATGAGTATGACGGGTTCGACTACATTGGTTATTGCGTTCGGTACCGCAAGATTATCACCACGAAAGTCCCGGCTAAAGGGCGTGAAAGCAAGAAACAGCAGGTGGTAGAAAACCCCTGGAGGGTTGCAGTGATTAAGTTTTGGGATCCCAAGTGGCACGTTTTCTTCGTCCACCATTTGAAGGAGGAATTTTGTCTTGATTTGAAGGGTAATTTGTCAAATTTGTTCAAATCGAAATCGCTCGACGAGGTGTTGGATTCAACTGCGGTATGGATAGAAACGTGCACTTTTGATGTGTATCTAATGAACTGCAACAAGGTCTTTCACCCCTCTGGTTGGTTTCCAATGGGAGCTCCCGTCACCGAGGCCAGCGAATCAACCGGAGAGCGTGCCAATGAGAGTGTGGTTGTTGATGTTAAAACTGAGGAATGCGATGACGTAGATTCCGATGTTACACATCAGGGTTTACAATCGACAGATGCACTGACTGCCGATGCGAATGCGAATGCCAATGCCACGCAGCCGACCTTGGAAGAAAAGTCTGAACAGTCTGCCACAACCTGGTCTTCAAGCGGCCAGTTCGATGATAATTTGGCGGTCAGCGTTGACTTGAATATCAGCTTGCCTTCATACCAGCTTCCAAGTCAGTACTCGTGTGACGAGGACCCGGTTGACGGTTCCCTCGCTCCAACAAGCACGTTGTCAGATATGGATGTGGACACGGGCGATACAAGTGACTATACTACACAGGCAAATAGTTCCGATCAGCTTTGGCCTTCTGAAGCGATTGCGGTCGATGCGCCGGCACAAACGTCCGATCCCGATGCATCAACGCCGCAAGAGGGCCACGTTGTCTGTAGCATCTGCAATGAAAAGATATCGCGCTTCTACGATGAACTTGAAACTGAAGGCGCACGAAAATCCGTTACAAACGCCGACGACACGTTGTCGCTTGCGGATCTGCTGCATTCCTTGTTAGGCATTATGGAGCACCCCAATGCTGCCTTCAACAGCCCCATCCATACACAGTCTGCCGCCGTGTATGATATAGGCTACTTGGAAGAGAAACAGGTGTACTATTTGATTAAGGAGAACATGGACATAGCCAACCTGGTGATGGGTAACACGTTTCCCGACGGCATCCGTTCGTGCAACCGTTTGATCACTGCACTTTGTGTGAAGTTGATAGTTTGGTTGCGGTACGTATGTGGATACAAGAACAAAGTAACCTCGAATACGCAGTTTAAGGTGGTTTACTGGGGCCTTCGTTGCTCTGATTGTGGCAAGGCATGCCACGCCAGGTGTTTGCCGTATTTCCACCTCACCAAAGGTCCGCCGTGGGCAGACCCCGAGCATATCAAGCGTCGCTACGCTCATCACTCTTACATGTGTCGACTGTATGGTACTTTTGCTGTGATGAGGCCTGGGTTGACGCCGATGAACCACTACCGCGCCGACTACGACCCGTGTGATGATATCTCGGAGGAAGATGCCACTACGAGTTCCGCATTTCCTAGGAAATTGTCCCCTGAAGTGCCGTCAGAGTGGTATGAAGAGCACTATGACCCGAAGTACGCCAGTTCGCGTTCCATGCGCCCAAGTCGGCAACGTCGCCCTGCAGGAAAACCAGCACCTAATCGCGGCACATCGGCGCCAGTGGAACACAACGATGTGAAGATGGAGGATTCAAAGAGTCCGGTTCATTCTGTGCTGCAGGAAGATTCGCCCTCCAACGCAACGTCTGAAGTGCAGACAGCCACCCCCCCTGCCAGGGTCAAGTTGGAGTATGAAAACTATCCTGAATCTAACGAGAGTGTGGGCTTGCCGTTGTCGCTGTCAGATTTGATGTCTGACGTCCGTGAGGAACCCGACAAGCCGGTTATTTCCAGTCCTGCAGCCGTAGAAGCAACGGGCGACGGTTCTCCCACTCAATCATCCCCGGTCACTGGGATGTGCGTCAATGCAGCCGATGCTCCTAGCTGCTCATCACTCCAACTGGATGATGTATCGTTTGAAGAGCCGCCGATTCTGCTTGTGCCGTATTTGCAGCACGGCGATCGGCAGCCGTGGAAGTGCGACGAGTGCACTGTGTGCATGTACTGCTGCGAAAAGGTCACTGTTTCCGAAGAAGATGAAAACCAGACCCCGTGTAGCATGGCGATCATGAACACAAGTCGGCGCAGCAATTATGACCTGTTGTATCCACCGTCTTTGAGCGAGAAACTAGAGCGATTGAACATGAAAACGAAGGGGCGGCCGCTGATCGACTTTGTGCGGTGCGTCTCGTGCAACGTCGCCGCCCACAAGGCGTGCTGCAACCCTGCAATCCCGGACCTGTCGTTTTTGGAATCTTGGCGTTGTGAGGCATGCCTTCAGTGCATATGTTGTGGGTACCGCGACTCTGCCGAGCCTGACTACATGAACTGGGGCCTGTTCTTCCTGTTCTGTCTTCGATGCTGGCAGGCGTTCGAGAAGAATAACTATTGCGGCGTCTGTTACCGCATTTGGACCCCGCTGGACAACGTCTCCTACCACTGGATGCAGTGCGACACCTGCAAGCTGTGGGTGCACCTTGAGTGCGATCGCTTAGCACTCGAACTGTCCATGTCCGGCTCAAACAAGCACAGGAAGTATACGTGTCTGATCTGCCGTAACCCTAACAAGTTGCATCGCATTTTCCGCGTGCTAGAGTTGGTTTTCAACACCGAGCGTTCCGGCAACTTCCGCTACCCTATGCCCCGTACGTGCACCGTGTACTGGCGCCTGGTGAAGTGCCCGATGGATCTGATAACGATAAGGAACAAAGTGGAATGTGGCCAATACAAAACCGTGGAGGACTTTGTGTTTGACGTTATGGTCATCTCTCACAACACGAAGACGGTAAACATGCCCAACACCAAAGTGTACAGGAACGCCATTAACTTCGAAGTCCGTTGCAAGCAGCTACTGTGTAGCATCCTGGGCATTTCCGATAACGACATCGCTTCCATTTTGAAACGTGGGTTGAATCGTGTGAGTTTCGAGATGCTGCGCAACAAGATGACCAAACATGTCGGCGATGCCGACATGATAGACCAGGATCAGAAGGGACTAGGAGACTCCTCGCTCAATTTGGAGGATCTTGACTATTTCATGAACGGCGATGGCACTGGGGAGTTCGACATCGACGTGGTGAGCGCCAAACTTAACGCGCACCGTAAATCGCACATCGCACGCTTGCGTTATTACCAGCAGATGCAAGCGAAGAGGCTTGAGAACAGTTTGAAGTTTCTGGATGAACACCATCTTATAACACACCTGGGGTGTCCAGACTTCTTCTTTGACGCTAACGTGGTGGAGAAGATGTTCCCTGTTCCTGTTACCCCGTGCGGGCTGGATTATCCGATGTTGAATGCCATTAGCCCGGTCAATGCGCCCCGGTTCCGCTTTTCGATTTCTGACAGCCGAAAAGAGGACTTGGAACGGCTGGTGAAATCGAAGACACTGTATCTCTTCGACAGCACTATGGTCCAGGGCCGATACGACAGCGAGGTTTTGCACGTCTCAGACCGGTGCTTCATGGATGCATTGCGCGCCCTATGCACCGATGCTGCGTTGTACACAGACGGCATATGGCTTGAGTTTTGCGTGGCGTGTGGCTCCAGCGCGTTCCCGTCGTACATGATTTTCTGCCACAGTTGTGGTGAGGCCTTCCACTATTACTGTGTCGGCTTTATATTCCCACCGCCGTTCGCGGACTACAGCAACTTCTTCTGCGCGAATTGCGCCTTCTGCGACACGTGCACCTGCCGTATGGTGGGCAACCATCTGTATGACCTGAGCAACGTCAACGACTTCAAGTTCGCACATGCCCTTGGGTGGATCCCCGGGCTGCTCAATAGCACCAGCTTCAAGCTCGCGAAGGCGTTACACAACAGCATGGGGTGCGGTAGAAGCGCTGAGGCATACAGAAGGAGGATGGAACTCGGCCTAGGGTATGTATTCGTTTCGCCCGCTGATAAGAAAAATCAGCAGGAGGCTGAGCGCACAGAACCTGATCAACCACGCGCGACTGATGCATCTCGGCTGTTAGGTGAAACGTATTCTCAGAGGTTGGCTACCAATGTCGACAATATTCGAAAGGATGCTCCAGCGAATCGCCAATCCAAGGGTGCCAACGATGAAGTTATGCGCCCTTGTGCATTTTTTGCGGACTACAATTACCCAGTATATGGCGTTAGATGCGTATTTTGTGGCGTCGCCTTGCATTACAAATGCCTGATGGAGCAGGTGAAGAACTCGCCTCATGCCCCCATTGGTGCAGGTAACCCTGTGAAGAGTGTCAGCAACAAGGCCAATTCCCCTGTTGGTTACAACCCTGGAGAATCTGAGATCGATTTGCGTGCTGTCTCTTGCCAACTACCCGCAGGCAGGAGCGTCACTGCCCCTGTCGCCTTTATGCCCAATGAGGTGCCGTCTATGGCTCGTGTTCCAGAATATCCTCCGACGAGTTCTATCTCAATGAGGGTTGACGACGGTCTTCAAGTGGCATCTCGCAACTTGGTGCAGGTTCTTCCTCCACAACCTAACGTGTTGCCTCCTGCTCCTGTGGGCCAGATGGAGTACGCGGTGGTCCGTGCGGATTTTGGGGCCCAACCGCAGACGAATTTCCCAAGGCGCATCTCCTGTGGCCAGCCCGAAAATCTGGCCATGTCTGAACCCGCTGGATCATATGGCCGCCGTATTTATGAAACCCAGGGACATGCTTACGGGGAGAGCTTAGATGAACGCGCAACCCGCAGTGCAGATCGAGTGAGCTTTTTAAAAATGGCGCCGATGCAAAGTTCGAATGCCTACGGTGGCAATGAAGTGCGCAGGTCATATGATTATTCTCCCAACAGCCGGAACTATGTCTCCTCCCCTAGGGATGACTATATAGCGATGGAGGACCCCCCTCTGGGAGGTGACGATGTTGGAAAGTGGAATGCTGACAAAGGTGTCATTACAGGGCTTCCTGTGGACGTAGATAGGAAGGGTGACGTTCTGGCCGACTCTGCTGCCCAAACCCCTATAAAGGTCGAAGGGTCTGAACGCGTGGGTGTTGGTGCACAGCCTCATACATGCCCTTCCCTTTCGTCAGGGCGTGATCGTCCTCCCGATTTTGAGCATACGGAGGACGCCACACCGTCACGTACCAGCAAGTTCAAAAGCGATGGTACCCTTGACTGGGACGAGGGTGATGCAGTTGAATTCAAAACCCCAACTGCCCCACAATTGCGTCCGGTGGATGCTCGGCCGACGGGTCTCAGTGCCGCCGCATCAATTCAACGTGCTTATCCCTATCCTATGGTTGACAACGCTACTTCCACACCGCCTAAGGACTTTCCTTGCCATGATGTTGGCGGGGTCAGAGGTGATAAGCCAGCTGCCGCGACATGGGATTGTAGGATGGCGGCTGGGGCCACCGTCGCGAATAGTTCTGCTCCAATGGTTTCCAATATCCAGAGCATGAGAGACGGTGGAGTGTATAGTGGGGAACGGTCTATGAGAACTGCTTCAGGCGGTTATTTAGGGCCCCAAACAGCGACTAATCCAACCGTGAATCGCTTCTCGAACGACCCGGCGGATAGTGCGCAGCCGCCACGCAAAAATCTTGCAGCAACCTGGGCACCCGGTGATTTTAACAAACCTGTATCGTACGTGGAATTCGCTCACGAGGATTTCGGCACAATACCGTCGGTGGCAGCAAAAGGGAACAGCGTTGAAACAGAGGTGGTTTCGTGGAACTTTGACGGAACTGGAATGTTCACATGTCGAGATGATGTTAAGCGTGATAGGGAAAGCATGTCTCGCAATTTCCATTACCCACACCAAGGGTTGTTTGTGCTGTCCCGATTGCCCGAGGAGGATTTGTTGCTCAGGAATCTGCTGAAGTTCGACAAAGAGGCGGCGTCTGGTGGGGATATGCAGGCCGAATCGGACAAAATGGGATACATTGACTTCAGTCACATGCAACAGTGCAATGTCTCCGGAGTTCATTATTCTGTGACCCTCAACAGCAAATGTGTCTGTTGCGGTGTACCCGTGCAGATATCATCTGGGTTGCCGGACAATGTTGCTGACCCCAACGGGCGCGCTATGGTTATCGACAGGGCGAGCCCTATTGAGCTGGGATCCCACATGGGTCGTTATGTCATTTGCGCTAAGTGCAAAGCGTGGCGTGTGGCTCTCAAGTTTGACGGCCCCACGCTGAATCCGCGTGACTTCCTGAACAGCTTCGAGTCAGAAGACAGTGCGGGCAGCTTATTTAATCAAACGGAGGGCGGTTTGCGTAAACAGGATGAAATTAGGCTCCTTGGGTCCAACGCGATTATCAAGGCGGTTGCATTGGTACGCAACTGGCAGCTGTTCAGCCAGAACTTGGTGAAGTACGTTGGCGTGATATTGATGCACCACATGCTGCTACATCCTAACCCACCAAGGCCCATCAAAACGCGACCTTCACTAATAGCGGCTCTTGTGAGTAGATTCCTGACGGAGGAACCTTGCAGGGGCCCTTTGGCTAGAGGCAGGTTGTATTCAGCTATGGCGCACTCCCCGTTCTCGCCCATTTCATTTTTGTTCTGGGCCGACTCGCTCCGCAACAGCGACCCTTATGACCCGGAAATCGATGAGCTCTTTAACAAGGTGCCTAGGGAGTTTGGCAACCTGGCTACTAGGTCGAACCCTATGGGGATGCCGCTGGGGCCGGAGTTTAATCCTATGCCACAGCTAAACACCGGTTTGGGACCGATGGCTGCGATTCCAAAAGGCCTCCCACTAGGTCCCACGATGTTGTTACCGCACCCGTATCTGGAGGAAGGTGCCGCTGTTCCCAACCAAACGATGGATGGCGCCTCAATGCCGATGCAGAGCATCATGTTGCCTGCACTGGTATTGTCGAATCCGATCTCGCCTGGTGCTTATGTGCAACCTGCTGGAGGCAACACTTTATTCGTGGACCCGAGTGCAATGGCGCAACGACCTGTGATTGGCACGAATTTCGACGGTAGCAATCAGCTCCATGCAGATCCTCGCGGCGGCGTAACGTACATTTCTCGGAGTGACCCCAACCAAGGTTTGAACAACCCGATAGCCACACCTCCCCCTCGTCAGGGTTCGGCTTCTGCGGGACCGTTGTACGGTACTACCACTCCAACATCTATCCCTTATTTGACTTACGTTGGCGGTGCTCAAATGCCTGCACCTCAGATAGGTGTGCCAATCACTTCAGTGGGATTCGGTGGGAACGTTGACGTGCCTCTGGCGACGAGTGTACTACCGGGCGATGCGGTGGGAAGTGTGCCCGTGCTGGTGTTGACACCGCTCACGACTATTTTGCCAGGGGGTGCAATGGTTGCCGGCGGCGTGACACCAGGTTCGAACGTAGGTCCCTACATGGTTCCGTTGCCTCAACCTAATATGGGTCATGCGCCAGCCGCCGTTATGCAGCCGGGTGGAGAAAGCGGCGTTAATTTGTGCAACGAACCGCCTTATGCCGTCCGTACGCCAAACTTTTTGGACTCTTCTCGCATGTCCTTCGACCGAGACGTTCGTCCTCCCGAAATTCATAGTGCCCCGGCTCATCTTGGATCGTATGATGGCGTCAATGCACCTGCGTCTATGCCCTTGCCCCTCAGCTACAGTCACGGATCGGACAACATGTTGGCTGCTCCGACTCCCCTCTTCCCAATGATGTCGAATATCGACCCCTCACCACCCTTTTGGCGATCCAAGCTGTTGTCGTGGTATGTGAAGGTATTGCTGGAGTCGAACCACCTGGTATTTACGTACAAGCAGATTAAGCAGACGGACACTAACATGACTGACTTTGTGTTCCCGAAGCCATCTCTCAATTTCATTGATGCCAGTATGGGCACCCTTGGGGCGTTCTACAATCTGCGAGGGGGATGGTTGAGGTTCGTCGACTACTTCTTACAGGGCATTCGTCGGGGGTACACGCAATCCCAAGTCGGGGGGCATCCATACTTGCGGCGGCACATTGCTCACATCTTCTTCACAACTCGTCATGGTTGGGAGGAGGTCCATGCCCGAGCTTCTGAGTTGAGCGCCTTGATGGGAGTGAGGCCGACACTGCCTCGGCTCTCCACGTTGCCGTACGTTGTGTACAATGTGTCCTTCGAGGCCTCAACTATTATATGGTTGTACCACCTGTGCAAGGAATTTGTTGAGAATGGGGATTTGGTCATGATAGTGAACCAGTGTTCCGCTTCACTCGATGCGACGGGCTGCCCAAGGCTCTCCGCCAGATCAATGTATCTCAATCACTACGTCATGGTTGAGCAAAGTGAAAACACAGAAGATCTGCACACCAAATCAATCAGCTATGCTAATACCAGTTATCAGGGGGGACAACAACAAGCCGCTGATCCGCAATTCAACGCATTCAAGGACACGTCTCGAAACATGGCGTTCCGGGAAACAAATCTGAAACCTCTGTTCCGGTACGTAGACAAGACTAAGGACCATTTGGACGCTGCTTTTGGCGCGAAGACAATTAATGTCCTGCACGGCAAGGGCCTTGATGCATGGATTCGGCTGGGCACGTCGCTGATTGTGGAGACGGTTTCTGGTCGCGCAATGTGCGGTGACATCGACACGGAGTCATTTGGCGCCTCGGCACACACGCGTTGTATCTGTGACTCCACCGTTGCATCGCTCAGTGACTATTCGTCGTTTGAAGGGTTTGGGCTGGGTGATGGCGTCAATGAAGGTGCTTATGACGTGCGCGTGAAGTTGCGCAATTTGCATCTGATGGAGAATATTATTACGCGCCGTGTGATAACACGCAAAACTGCAGGCAGGGTGCACCACACCATAGCATCCGATGAGAATACCGCGTGCGCGTTGTGTAATGTGTCTTTCAGCACTCTGTTGAGGGGCACGCTGCTTCCTTGGCGTGATGGATACGTGCATAGTGAATGCCTGCTCTGGTCGCTTGACAATGCCTATCTCCCCAGGAC
Source organism: Babesia bigemina (assembly GCF_000981445.1). Lineage (NCBI taxonomy): Eukaryota > Apicomplexa > Aconoidasida > Piroplasmida > Babesiidae > Babesia > Babesia bigemina. The sequence continues at coordinate 3,068,700 of NC_027218.1, read as the reverse complement.
GTACAATCAGCACTTCGACACGTTGTTCCTCAGCAGCTGTGTTTTGAAGAACTATCTGTTTGGGATCCAGCCGAAAGACATTTACAGCAGCATGCCGCATCGCCGATCCCGCAACGCGTACAGTCCGTACAGGGACGGTCATTCAGTGGGAAGTAGTGGTGTGGAGTCCGACTCGCTTCTGTTCAACTTCAACCTACACGAATTGCACGTGCTGCCTCCGGTGACACTGCCAGACAATCTAGTACACATCGTTGTGACGACAGCCCGATCCGCGTATTGTGCGTGGTGCCGCGAACCCGGTGCTACCGTGGGGTGCACTGGCACTAAGTGCGAAGTCAAATTCCATGTGACTTGTGCGTTCCTGGCTGCTAACACTCAGATGACGGAACGTCTGCTCCAACTCCGGCGAGAAAGCGGTCGCAGGCAGGACACAGCACGTGAAATCTTCCCCGTTCGTATATACTACACGCGTCGTCTGCTGTGGTGTGCCACTTGTTTCCATGAGGGGGTCGCAAGTAAACTCGATCCGACGGCTATTGGTTACCTGATAAAGATGAACCCAACACAGATGAAGACCTTCTTGGCTTTGGAGGGTTTATCATCCAGCGCCACTTTGATAAGCTGTCGTCAAGTGCTACAAAGTGTGCGTATAGTTCCCCAAGTGATCCAGCATTGCTCTATCGACGAATTCTTCGAAGATAGCACCCATTACTACGCAGTGTTGCAAGCTGAGTTCAATCGGCGTCTGTCAATGATGACCAATGACGAAACGGTGCCCTTTCTGCTGGATTCCATTATGAAGCCCCAGCGATCTGTACAAAGCGCTCCGCTGTCGGATATTTTGTGGAATAAGAAGAAAAGGAAGTCATGTAAATGTAACAATGCGCGCCTTCGGTCACCCAAGCACTATTTCTCGTTTGCGTTCTGTGCATCATCGGTTTCGCCATTTAATACGCTGCGCATACCGAGCAACGAGCGTCAACCCACTGCTCATTTCACAACGAATTACGGATTGCAACACAATGCCTATTTCACTGCCACAAAAGCGGAGTCGGGAGGATACAGCCCTACTGGTACATTCACGTCCTCGGGTTCCCTGGTGGTGTCTTTTACGGAAGGTGATAAGAGAAGTTACCAAATCGAAGACGATGCATCTGAGTTGTTCCAGCACAAGCGTGTAAGGTCGGATGAATATCACGACCGAACTACACCTATCCCTGAAGGTCTCGATGGGGTCGCCGGTTTCGCTCGATTGCCGGACAATACGGCAGAGCAGGATAGAGATGCGGATGTGCGACAGGAGGCTAACGCAGGGAATGAAATCGTCTGCGAAAGGATACCGCAATCCACGTCACCACCTGGCCCCACCCTAAAGTTGAGGCATGATCCCCTTGCCCATTTGGCTTTTATGCGCCAGTGGAAACTTCATAAATTAAGGAACGCGGCCAAGTCGGTCGGTAAACACAGTTCGCGCACGTCAGGTTCGTATAATGGGACTGGCGATGCAGAGGTGGGGGTCCAACTTGTGAAGCGTGTCACGCCACTGACGTCCTCCACTAATAACAGTGCACCAGCTGCCAGCGTGCCTCCCCGTGATCTGCAGGTGCATGACGAAGGGGCACATATGGGGTCTGATGTTGCTGCGCCTGAACCGGAATTATCTTATAATTCGGCGACTTCAAGCGAAACCGCCTCCGGTTCGACGGATGTTGATGAACTAGTGGACGCATTCGAGATAGAAAATGACATCACAGAGTCAGAACCATTGTCGCATCCTACAGTCACCGGGGCACCTGTAGCTTCGGGGCATCCTACGTCGGTTGCAACGGCTCCTCCCGTGGTTGAGGCCGCTGAAATGAGAGTCACACCTACAGGGCGTCTAAGTGAGCACAGTCTTCCGCGCTTTGGTGCGGTTACAATACTTAGTGTGGGTGATGGTTTGATCTTCGACAAGGGCCACACGGCGTATCCAGCTGGGTATACTGCAACACGAATTTTTTGGAATGCCAAGCAGAATACTCTCCGCGATCCCAAATCTCGCAACTTGACTGGCGTGTGCAATTCCAGCAGCATTAGCTGTGGTGCTCCAGAAGCCAGAAGCTGTTACCTTTGCACAGTGCGCGTCAGGCAAGGCATGGCCTTCTTCGCCATCGGAGTTTTGGTAGGTCATGAGGACAAGGAAGGCTGCAAGTGGATCGCTCAAGGTTATGATCTAGATGCGGTTTTCGTTTTGTTCCTTCAGGAAGTTAGTGTGTTCTATACTCGACGCTTTTCCGGAGCAGACTTTTTTGGTTTGAATTCGCACTACGTGGTTCAGGAGCTCCGAGTACGCATGTGCAAGACCCTGCTGGAGCGTAGCTCATCTTTTTTCAACACGCGTGTCTTCCACACTGCGATGGTTGGCCAGAGTTTCAGTAAGAGTGAAAACAAGCTGAGACCAATGAATCGTTATGGCGATAGCGCTCCGCTGGAAGAATCAACGGGAGAAGTGGTACTCATCGACGAGATTATATCTGTCATTGACTTCACTGGTGACCACCCTGTTCGCCTAGATGCATGTGAACCGCAATTATTACGTGCGCGTCGTCGTCGCCAATTCGGCCTTGCGATCCCGTTAACACAACGCCGCTACATCAGCAACTTGTACGCCGAGAAACGACTCGATGTTCGCAACTCTCCTATTCACGGTTTCGGTTTGTTCGTGACCGACGAAATTGCCGCTGGCGAGCCTGTTGTAGAGTACGTGGGAGAGTTGATTAGAGACTTGGTCGCTGATAGGCGCGAAGATGTCTACTCTAATGAGCAGGGTGGCGACGGTTCGTGTTACATGTTCCGCTTGGACGATCAGCTAATTGTGGACGCAACACGCCGCGGTTCGATGTCTCGTTTCATCAACCACAGCTGCGAGCCTAACTGCTTCTGCCGCGTTGTCATCTGCGAAAACAACTTGAAGCACATCGTCATATATGCCAAGTTCGACTTGAAAGCGGGAGACGAGGTGACCTACGACTACCAGTTCGGTGTCGAAGATGAGGCGCAACGATTGCGTTGCCATTGCAATTCGGCCAACTGCATGGGCCGTATGAACTGACAGTATGCAAGTGTTTAATTTGCTTTACGCTAAACGTGCACTCTGTGTAATGGCGGAAGAATATTAATCTCTGTGTCAAAATGTACACTGTGCAATGCGGCGACCAGTGGCTCGTCCACTTTTACCGTTGCCTAAGCGGTCACACCTACTAGGCGCTTTGTCTAGGTTGAGGTCCCCACTTCGTAGTATTGCCTAAGTCTGCTGAAATCATCCATGATGGCATCCAACTTGTCCGGGCGCGAGGGTAAATGACGGGCTCAATCATCTCCTTCATCAGGTATGGGAGTGCCCTGCTCCTCGTTCGACAGTTGAATTGTCGCGTCTTCACGTCCTAGATTAGCTATTCGTGCTTCCGCCTACATTGTGTCCCCGTCTCCAGTAGCTCGCATGGGTTGGTTATCCCTCTTTCCAAGATGGTGATGATGGCTATGCCGTACTGTAGATGCACCTTGTTTGGTTGGGCGAAACCTCCATCTCCAGCGAGTATACTGCACATGGTTTTCAGATTGTAATGTCAATAATCATGCATGTTTTTATCATTAGTGAACTGCTGTCTCAGGAGACAGCAGTTCACATATTGATCCTGGAGGTTGGAGACGTTCGAGAAAATTCACCGGTGTCTACCTGGGTCAATTGGGTCTCCATTCCCCCTCATATTCCCAACACATTGTGAATTTCAGAGTCGCAATTGGGTTCATATGCCATTAAACTGTGTTGGCCATAAGCATTCACTACGTTCATGTTCATATATTGTATTACAATACATAAACATGGCAAAACTTGGAGTGACAGTTCTCTCGGCATTTTGCGCCATAACGCTACATTCGATTATACGTATTGAAGCCAATGTCTGTGACTTCTCTAATCCAGATGCCTTCGCCGATGGGTTTTTCGTTCAGTGTAGCGTAGATACCAGCGTCTATCCCGATTCTACTGCGATATGTCCACGCCAATACAAAGGAATCGAGTACACATGGCATCCTCGACCACGTGAAATGCCGAGCGATAAAATCTATGGTTACGTAAAGCAAAGTGGCAAGCTTGCTTCTCGTAAAATTAGAAATATGGTACGCAGCGAATTCAAGTACTTTGCCGGACGGTATGAAGCCACTCCTTCGGGAATCGCTATGAAATTTAAATATCCAGAGGTTCCAATATTGGCAATGACCGAAAGCCGTTTCATATTTATCTGCGGCCCGAAGACTTTGGTAGTGAGCGATGACATCGAGCGTGAGATTTACCACCTTTCGGACATTACAGATGACACGCATCCGAATTCGTCACGGCCATTGCATCGCAGAGTGGGCAGGAACTTAAAGGATATAGGTGTTTTATTCTTGAACAGAGGGCGTACAAGTGGATGGTTTTACGGGTGCGGTATGCTCGATTCACCATTGTTTCCTCGTGATAACAACGTGTCTCTGGACCTACGTACTGATGTGATGTCATGCGTGGTTGATCCGATGACCACAAGAACGATCGGATTCACTTGCGACGGTATTGTTGAACCCCCAGGCTGCAACGGTCTCCTCTCTTGGTACACAGAGCCAGCAATTCCTAGAATTAGCACAGACGTGCGTGTATGGATGACAGGTAGGATATTCAATGACCTAGCACTTCCTGAGTATGATGAAATGTGCATATGCAAACATAGCGACACGTATGAAGTGAAGTCCATTATTCACTTCCGTTCACAAAACGTGTATACATGCGACATCGCTGGACTATTAGACCGCCACCGCAGGAGGCCCATAAGTGGGCCTTGGTGTTCAGTAGTACTCCATCCAGGAAGCACGTTGACCATAAAGTTCCCAACTTTCATCATAGATAAGGACTCCGAAACGTCTGACTTAATAATGATGGGTATCAATTCAAACGACCTCGGATTTGGGCCGAGAGACTTGGAAATTCTGCGCCAACTGAAATCAATTGATGACTTCAACAGCTACGAAGAAGTCCCGTACAACCAAGCCCTGGCTGGCAATGCGCTCGAATTAGATGTTTCCGAAGTGGAGGGAGGAGAGGTGAAGCTGAAGTACCGAAAGGGCAGACCTCTGGCGTTACGAAACGGTGCAAACCGGTTTGAGTTTCATTGGACTATGGTGAATGCTAAACATGGCCGTATACATAGAACAGTAGCCACCGTCAGTCTGGCCCTCGCGTTCACCCATAGATATGACGATCTTGGTTTCGACGTAGTGAAACAAAAAGACGTAGATCTATATAGCGTCTTCAATCCAGAAAAGAAGAAAAAATACACCTCTGTCAGACGTAAGGGAAATGGTATAGGGGACGTTTACGAATACCGCGTACCTATTGACGTTGCGAGTGAGCCTGCTGTTATTTACTGCAAATCAGACCGGATGTTGCCGAAGAATTGTGGCTATGAATCATACGATCTTCTCAATAATCGTGTTGTTGGAATGGGTATGGGTTCGACTCGTGTACGGGAATCTCACCTTCCAGGATTTAGAAAGCTCCACTTTGATTCAGTGCACCAAATAAGAGTCAGTAAGGCATGTTACTGTGTCGACCAACGTGGTTACGAAAAATATAGGATTGCATTCGAGTCACATTATCCCCGCGACTTTGTCTTCGAAATCTTTTCCCAGGGTGTTCCTAAATCGCGTATTCCCTATGTATTACTCCCATGGAAGGATGCGGAAGCATCGAGTGATGGAGTCACGTTATCCGAATGGCTTAGGGTAAATGACGTGGTTGAAGCATCAGTTACGATGCAAGTCGGTGACACGGTGTCTCTGGATTGTCGTAAAAGACAGTCGTCTCCCCTTCAATGTTCTCCTCCACCCTCTGAAGCCCATAGTGACTCAACCGCAACATGGATGCCAAGACAACCTGAGCAATTCCATTACTTGGTGAGCCAAACTGGCCGAGCGTTCGATGTTTTAAAGAGAAAGCGCGAAGATTCACTCGTAATAACTCCAGGTGGATTGAAAATAGGTTTAGAACATGACCCAACTATATCACCATGCCGTAAATTGATCTTACAAGCAGATGCGAGCGCCATCGTGATTTCTAAGGATCCACTGAACTATGAAACTTACCCGATGGCATTTTTTTGCGGCATAGCACCCGAAGGATCGGAACTGTCCGTCAATAGCGATACGCCATCTCTACCTAATATGAAGGTCGTAGGGCCTGCCAATCTGGAGATGTGGCATATGGTTCGTGTTAACTTCGAGACCACTGACCCGTACATGCAAGGCTGCGGTGTTACATACGAGTCCACTGAGTTGTTCAAGCCAGAGACGCCCACACTCTACGACGATAACGGTCAAGAAATCGGTTGCAGGATAGACATTAACGCTGCTGAGGAAGCGGCATTCTACTGCCCACCGCCGTACTCTCTCTACCCACCCGGTTGTTTCTTCGAGGTTGACATGGACGGTGAAGTGGAGGAAGTAGACAGCATCTCCGATTATTTCACGGCGACGACATCCAATCACTTCGTCATTTTAAAGTTCCGAAGTGGCTTCGTTAGACCTGGCGAAACGATGCTCCAGACGCCGCCGTTGGAGTGCCGCTGCATCACCAACAAGGGTGTCATTCTTTCCACCATACAGATCGTGAACTATCACACCAACTTATCTAAGTATCGCCCCGGGTAACTCTTTAGCAGACACCGAAAATTAATATATGTGTATCATTGTCTATTAATTTGTGTATTCCCGTGGCAACGTACCCGTTTGCTAGAAAGTATTAATTTTGGACGTATAACTCACCAGAGTGCTGTAGTGTTGTCACGGCTTTTTACAATCTGTGTGAGTAGCCAAGATCACAGTAATAAGGCTGGGGTGCAATTACGCCATACTGTAGCTTGGTTGCCTTAGCACGACTAATGAATTGGGAAGGTGTGATGTGGCTCTTCGCATTCATCCTCGCACGTTGAAAAATCGGCTATAACTTTAATACGCAAGAATGGATTTCGCCTCGCACCTTATAGTAAGCTTTACTTATTCTAACAGCCATGATAGAGAATTACGGTCAGTGCGTGGCCATGTTAGAACACGGGTGGGTAGGCATGGCGGAATGGCTTTATCCGCTCATCAAATTTCCGCAGTACGATACACAATATGTTAGGTAATGCAGCAGTAGGTCATTTTGATCACCTCAGGCTACCATTTTTCAGGTTTCACCGGAATCAGTCAGCCTACAGCATGAAGGTATGGGTGAAGGAAAATTCGGTAATGATACACAGTAGTAGATCTCATTTCAACTATCAGACCATGGTTTGTTAAGCGCAGAAACTGCGGGAGGTATATGAACTGGGTTAATACACGCATCCCAGTGACCTCGACATATGTATGGATGCGATGCGAGACTTTACGTCGTGAGTAGTGTCATGTTAACACCACGTGTACATTTTTAATACGATAGTTAGTCATTAGATAACACTTAATTTGCAAGGGATGAGAAGCCAACTGAATTGCGATGTCGCCATGGAGTATGTGTGCTGCTTTCACTGACGTTCTTAGTAACCAGCTGTACATAGTTGCTGTAAATACGTTACATGCTGCTTTTTTGCACTATGGACCACAATTATGACGCCATAATGGGCTTGGGAAAGCGCTGCCAATTTCTAAATAGCGAATTGAGGCACGCCCTCCAAAACAGCGTTGAGGACTGTTGTGATCAAATACTAATATAAATGTCGCTTCTTGCAAACAAGTGATACGATGAGCTTGTGTTGGACATGATCTGTGAGGCGTCTAAGTGCTAGTTGAGCCGCCGTAAGCATTCGGTGCCCGTAATATGCAAGGTGTGAGCAACGTGTAAGAACAAAAGTCGGCTCACGCCTTAGTTAACCCACGCCTGAGCGCAAACCATCTACACTAAGTACACGAATAGTGATCTCACGTGTGAGCGGATAATATATGCCTTGCTTCTTAATTTCTGTCTACATGCAGGGGCACGAACATTTTAATCGCCGAGTAAAATCACCAGTGAGCCGCGGTGACAATCGCGGCAGCTCTAATAGCACAGGATATCATACATACGACATTTCACATATCATAGAAATACGCTCATCATAAATTATTTGATGCACATATTCGTTTCTGCCCTAGTTAAACGCCGAGTGGTTATCACGCAAACTGCGTTATTTGATTTTAGAAGCAGGTTGGAGTTCGTCTCGAAGGTTAAGGGCGACACTGTGTCATATAGTGGCGCGGTTATAATTTAAATATAGGTGTTTGCAAGGCCCAATTTATTTATTGTTGATAATGAAGCCTCTTGGCTACTTCGTTCCGCAAGCTATCGCAGCATTAATGTTTTCTTGGGTGACCGTCTTTAATGAATCACCTATAAGTGCACTACCCACCAACGGTGACTCGGGCGGTGAAGATCACCCTTTAGAAGGTATTGCATTTTACGCCGAGGATGAGGAGTTTTATCGTAAGGTCAAAATCCTCGTAACACTTACTAGGCCAGATGGAGTGCTCTTTGGCTTTTTTGAGACATTGCCATCTTTATTGTCTGCCTCTGAAGCCACACCGGAGGTTAAAGAAGCAGCCATACATGAATGCCGTCAACTGTTGAATGCTGTTCAAGACGTGACTGGTAGATATATATATTTCGCCGACTTAAAAAATATTCTTGATAAGTACCGTGTCGTATCTAGAGGACTTAAAAGGAAAAATTTAACACCTGAACTATCGGCTAAACTTAGAAGCGCCTTGGAGAATCTAACAGAGCAATTCAAAGGCAATGAAAGGACGGCATCCGGTATTTTCCAATTTTACAACGCCTCTAAGTACCGAGAAACAATCAGACAGGCACAGTTATTCATTCAAAAATATACAGGCTATACGCAAACGGCGCCAGAGCATAATATTCCAGGGTCATCGGTAAGAAGCAGACTAAACCAAGCAGTGAACACAGCAGACTTCGTGAAAAATACAGGAATGATCCCCAGTGATGTGCCTCAAAGTTACTTAAGTTCTGATGAAGGTAATGAGACGATGCGAGTATTACTCAACGATCGGGAAATACTACAAACTTTGCATGAGATTCAAGCAATGGCTAACAAAATAGAGGAAATTTTACACGAGCCCTTAATGAATGACATCAATTTTTACGCAGCAGGTAGCCCTCCGATTTTAAATACTGAGTTGATTCTCAAATTTCAGGAGCATTACGACAAGTTATATGACACCCTAAGAGACATCAGATATGCATGGCCGATTCACAAGCGTTATAACGACATCAATGATATGCTGAAAGTGATTGATCCTCAATCCCCTCAAGCATCCGAATTAATACGCGAGCAACGACAACTGGAGATATCATTCGAGGAGTACGGACCTGTTGTAGTTACCATGTCTGCGAAATATGTCAAGTTGAATACAGCAGATATACTAACTATGCTGGAAAAAATTGAAAAGGAGAGGAAACCAGCTCAATTGGAATCGACCGTTCCTACTGCCTCACCACAGGATACACCACCCTCATCAGCGGCATACGTTCCAAAGGAATCTACATCCTTACCACAATCAAAGGAGAGTAGTAACACCACAGCTCCAACAATTCTTAGTCTTGGTGAGGGCGCAGGTTTACCACTGACAAAGGAGCGAGGTGAAACCATAACCACATCGAAGATTTCAAAAACAATTTGCGACGAACCCTCACAAATGCAGAACGCGCAAAAGCCATCGATAACTGAAAGTGGAGCTTCGGGTGAATCGAGCTCTGAGCAACCAGCAGAAAAGATCGCTCTCCGCGTAAATGTTATCAATTTGTATAAACGGTCGTCAGGATTTTTGACAACTGCTATCACGGTGATTCGGACAATGGTAGCAGTTGGTGTAATCGCGGTGATATGATTTCATAGGCCGCATACCGAACTTGGGTAGTTATAACATTGGACGCCCGCGCTGTTTATGGGCGACAATGTGGTAGAGTTGTTATGTACCCTATGGATGGTGATCGCTCGTTTCGTACACTTACTGCCTGTACGCGATTGGAATTCGTACACAATATTTGCCGTATAATGACCGGACGTTTTAGATGTCACCCCTATGAGACCGTGCAGTGCCGCCTCCCACCGCTTCACGGGATATAGCAACTAGACAATTTTAAACCCCAATAATTACGCAATTTACGACAAGAATGAGCAACATGGTTGCGTATTCGGGGCTCAATAATACCAGCTGCGCTCAGGAGGGTAAGTGCGATCAAATGTGAAGCTGTGAAGTGGCACTAGGCCCGACGGTCAAAATACTTTGCACTTACCACACGCCCATAAGCGCTTCAACGTCTGTCACCAAGGTACGCCAAGAGGTAGTGATCTCGTCAACCCGAGCAAATGTGGATAGCGTTCAGCATTATTCATAAACCGCAGGTCTCCAGACAATGGCTATCCAGCATTCGGACATTTTACTCATGTGAAGCTGCAAAATGCAGAGACAATTGTGTCCTTGTCGATTCAACATACGTTGAGGCGTGCTTCTACCCGCATTCTGCGGCAGTAGCATTGTGGAGGAGAGCTGCGAGCACAAAACACGCTATAGTTATGTTTGTTATATTAGAAATGATTTGTGTGGATTCTAATGTTGACTAACTACGGACCGGGACACGAATCTGTTCTTTCGAGCTGCTGCTGAACTTTGCCTTCTATCCCTACTCAGTAGACACCCCAGAAGCCATAGGTCGTGTGTTGCACCAAACATGCGTGAGATGGTACTTCTCTAACGCACTGCCAGATTAAGCACAACCCGTACGATGGCGACATACTGGCTTTACGTTGACCACAGTTTTCAACACCTCTCCGTTGATGCCGACTTCTGTGATAACCGGCTTTGCCTACAAACAAATTAAACAACGAATTCGTGCATTATAATACATTCAAGTTGCCAGTTAGGTGATCAGTGGGATTTGCATTAACAACTTATGCGCCAATAATTTGTCGAGATCAGCTGTAAAACGCGATGCAGAAGGGTATCTTGCGTACGAGGAAATCGCGGATGTTGCGGCCCACCGGGAAGCGGAAGATGCACAGGTCGAGCAGGATGATGGCGACGATGATGGCAACGATGATGGCGGCGATGGCGGAGTAGGGAGGGGGGGAAGGTGTGGAGTCTTGTTCATGAAGGTCGTCGATGAAATCATTTTGACTGCTGGTACCACTTAGTGCACGGGTTTGAGACTCAGCACCGGGGGATGAAAGGGTGACGGCGGCAACTTCTGCACGCGGACGTTTAGCGAGACAACATGTACATCCACATGTGTTAAAGTCGGGACACTGTTGAGTTTGGGATTTACATCCTTTAGGATGGCAGTCCTTGTTACCTGAGTTCCTGTAGAAAAAACCATCGTAACATAGATAGCAACCACTGCTAGTCTTACATTTTTTACAGCACCAACGACAGCAGTTACACTCTTGATAAGTTTTACATACATAATCACACTCATTACAACGAGCACCGTACCTTATGGTTATCCCCATCTCCCCTCCCAGTCCCCTCAACTTGCAAGCATATCAATCACCTCAGCAACACTCATCAACAACTCATGAACACGCGCCGCAGCAACGCAGTCGCCAAATGCACTCATGAGCACGCACCTCAGCCAGACACTGCTGTCTCCCATCGGCGCCGCCGTAGCAGCCGGGTGATTGCCATCCAGTGCACCGCTGGTTACATCACTAAGATACAGATAACGTCACCGAAATATTGCCAACTTGGCGCATGTCAATTGTATCCTGACTACGGCATGCAGATGAACTAGCACCAGTTGGGCAGTCAATTCAAACCATCAAGGACAGTACAACGTTGGCGCAGGCGCTTCTGAATGTCACCAAATTTGCTTGCTGATAAGTTCATTGATGAACCACAAAGCGTTGTTAATATGTTTATTGTTTACACCGTTGGCGTCTATGTCACGTCACTCAGCCGTTCACTGGCCATCTCGCCTATCAGTGCCTAAGCCGTCGCCTATCCACGGATCCAATTGTTATCTTGCGCCATATAATCACCTAAGACGTATGCCTCTTATTGGCCTATCACTGTAGTCGCAAGATACCAACATGGGTGACCGACCAGCCACCCAGCTTCACAATCCACTTTGTCACGCACTGCCTTCATTAGGTCTTAAGTGATCAATGAGCGCAGCCGCGTCGGCATTTCTGTACATCGTGATAATAAGTCAAGACACACTTACAACTTGTTTCCGCGCCTGGCATCTAAGTGCCTTAGTGAAGTGAATGACAGCTTCGGTTTGGTGATGTGGATTGCGCCAGACGGTTGCCGCAGTTTCGACTTAAATCATGATTGCAGGCCATATCATTCATATTTAAAATGCAGTATACTGGTACCAGTGTATTTATGCCACATTTCATTAACGAACCCAATGGTTACGTAGCATCTGTGTTGGGCACATCGGTCGGCCTCAGCCAGTCATCAATTTTCATTGACTGGTTTAATCACCAATGTCTCATTACGCTTAAACAACGCTGTGAGTGGTCTAATCATAACGCAAAGGGGTAGTGTTGGCGCCGCGTTTTCTCACTGTTGTGCCACGTTCCTTTTTGCTGCAGGTGATATCATTATGATGGTGACTCAACGATGCGCTGTGCAATTGGTTATGAACACTTTTTTGTGTAGTTACCGCGACATGAATAAGACACTTCATGCGTCCAATGATGACGTATGCTTATGCGTCAGACGCTTTTATGTGCGCACCAGGTGACCCCTGATGTGTGGATACGTCGGAAGCTTCAGAGGCAATGTAAAATGCAACACAGTTCATCGCGCTCAATATAATTTCGATACATGTGTTGATAGCAAAAGCTGCCGCATACGCCCTGAGGCAGTGGAAATGACCCTAAGTGTGGAAAGGAAGCGGGGAGGCCGGACAACGGAGCCGCCGCACACTTAATACCACGGGAGGACCGACGCACTACCCTGGAGGGAGAGCCTAACAATGACTTACCACGTAAGTAAGCTCTCCAAATAAGTACACTCCGTCATGGAGGTAGAAACCAACAGCGACGCTATGTAGCGAGGACACGGTAGGGGGTTGGGAAGAGTAGTGCTAGTAGCCCGCAAACCGGGACTGGAGGTGCCCGGCCAAGAGGCACACTGGAGCATCAGAGTGACACTAGATACCACGTCCTAGGCCATGCCGTTGTCCAGTGGATGGATCATGGTGCAGGAGAAAGCTCGGGAGAAGCGGCATACCTCTCACCAGTTACAAGGCGCCCTGTCTGGGAGGGGATGCAAGTGGCTGAAAGGATTGGCGTGGAGCCGAGTTGTGTCGTGGACAGAGGCAGATCAACGAAGTTGTGGAATTGGCATTTGTCAAGGAGTATTTGTTAAGCTAACATGAATTCATAAGTGTTACGAAAGGCAGTGGAGGTTGGTATCTAACATCGCATATGTGCTAATAATTGAGATTATGAAGCTTTGCCAGCACGTTGCCCATTGATTCGTATCCGCTTATACGCCTAGACAGGAGACGCCGGTATTGTCGAGATGGACGTGTCACTTGATTGTCAGCATGCTCCTTGCAACATGGGGGTAATATTGGATATTCATGTCATGTCAGCGTTGGGATATCCGGATATATGGTTGCCCCAGCAAATGGTGGATGGCAAGATAGGAGTGGGGGTATGGGCATTGTGTATTGTCGGTTGCTGAGAGTGTTAGTGAGCTGAGGTGCGTTGTTGATTACTGTGCAGGGTTGGTTGTCAAGTAAGGGAAGATGGGTAATTGCCCTGGTTGTAGTCAGCCAGCGTGCAATGGGGGTGCAAAGTGCTTGGGCATTGCCATAGGCATTGGCGTTCCCATCGGCTTGATTTTATTCCCAGCCATCGTTGTATTAGTATTTTATGTCCTCGGTAGACAATACAACCAAAGTCTTGGCGAGACTTTCGGCCGACTACGTGACGCATTCCGTGATTCTAAACCTCATCTTCAATGATCTGTCGTAACCTGACCAAACTTATCACAGCCTCACCCAGTCCAGATAGCTCATAAAATAAATGTCAAACCCGGTGTTAATGTGATAACGTCCAATTGATAGCACGGTCGTAATACATGTAGTAGCTTGCTGCACGTTTATTATGCCGTGGCTAAACAGAGTAGTTATCGCAGCTATATACATTCGACGACGGCCATGCCACTGTAAGCTATGCGCGAATAGACATATCCACCACTGCATCACAATGTCTCACAAGGCAACCTATTATCACGTAGGGCAATAATTACTATCTTGCGTCGACTAGCGCATCATGGCCCTCACCGCCGCAGCTGGGAGTGAGGATGGAGGAAAGGGTGGCGCCAGTTTGTTTATTCTCAGGCAAATCTTCCATTTGAAATCCCATCCGGACCCTGCTCTTGAGGCACAGGTTGCACGGGTCGAAGGGGTGAGTCTCGAAGGTGGAGCCCCAGTCGTCAGTCAGGAACGCCTGGAGGGGAGACTTGGAAGCAGTGATATCACTGCCGTACTCATAATTTTCCCACCCACCACTTAGTTTGTCCCGACTAGACTGCGCTTTCAGGAATTCCAACTGGTGGTGGCAGGCGTAGACGTAATCACGCAGCTGGCAGAGGAGACCGGCGGGGTCGGGGGAATAATGAAGGTTACTGTAAACTGATTCAAACTTAAACTTTTTATAGGCTGCGTAATCATCACGATGCTTTATTCTGTAGATAACGGTGGCTGAGTAGAGACACGCCTCGGTCAGTTTGGCGGTGACCATGGAGGCGTCCAACGTCGAGAGATCCCCGGTGACGTCGATGGCATCAGTAGGATGGGAAGTATCTTTGTTAAGTTCCCTCAGAAGGCTGTAAACATGTTCCGTAACCACTCCAATAAGTCCATATTGACTCAATCCAACAAACCAGCAGAGCATTTCCCGAACTGTTTTGGGCGGGGGCAGACGGTCGATAGCTGGGGGAGGGGAGGTAGGTGGTTGAACGGTATCGGTGGAGGAAGCGGATGTGGAAACGGACCAGGGGTCAGTGCAAAGGTGTGGATTTGCAAAAAGTGGGATGCTTCGCTCTGATACCAATCTAGCTGAATCAAGGGTGCTCGCAAGTTGAACCCCTGCTACTACCGGAGGCGGCATCAATGTACGGCCGTAATCGTAGTCATTCAGAGGCTGAAACGGTGAGTGTTTTAATACGTCGACGGACAAGCCGACTTCTGGAAGCGACTCGGAATCTTTGACATCAATAAACGTTTTAGACACATCCCCGGTTGCTTCAGTTGACTGTAAACCATGGGGCAATGTTTCAATAACAGGCGGAGCAACATATGGTTTCTCGTTGGGATATAAAATATTTTGAAGTTTGCGTGGTGATGGAAACTTGAGTGTTTCTGTTGATTCTTGTACATCATCAAGTAGATGTTGGTTCCTGTCATCGTCGTGCATATGTACCATGTTTTTAAATCCTTCTCCGTATCGTTGTGCCTCTTTGATTCTCCGGTCTTGGTCGTTCGCCAACGCCTGCTTATGCGCTTCAAGATCCCTTTTTATATTATTGTACATAACTTCCTTTTTTCGCCATGACTCAACGCCGCCAATAAACCCGGTAGTGACACTGCCGCTTACATCCGGCGGCTTGAATCTTGGCGGCGGACCTTGCACCGGAGGATCCTTATTATCATATGGAATAGGGTGGCCCATCGGTTCTGCTGGTAACGACAATTTAAAGTCCAAAGTGTCTTGAACTCTAGCCATTTGTATCTTGTTTGTATCTTCTGTAATTGGGGCACCGTGGATGTCTGGTATGCTTCCCATAAATTGGTCGTCAAACTGCCCACTATGAGGAGGATAAACTTTGGTGGGAAGCGGGGGAACAGTGGGTTTCGAAATTGCAATAGGTGACGTAGGAGAAAAGTGCTTAGGATGAGAAATACTATCGCCGGTTGCTTCAGAGACCAAGGGATAGAACTCGCCAGGATACGCTGCGATTTCTTCGTGTGGAATTTTCGTGGTGGTAGCGTTGGCTGCGATTTTAGGCAGTTGAGAGGGTGGGAAGGTTGGAGAGGGAAAACGTTTTTCAGTGTTAGGAATGGTCCATGATGTGATAAGAGATGGTGGCACTGGGGGGTCAATTTTCTGAGGAGCGGGAACGTTGGCATCGTTTTTTGTGGACCCTGTCAGGTCTGTGGTGGACACATTCAACATTTTTTCAATTGTCTGGTCAAGCGCAACTTTGATTGGCGATTTGTCGGGTGCATGAGCACGTTGCCAAGGAAGATTGGAACTATCGATAGGTGCCATGCGACGTCCTATGTTGGGGTCCGAAATAGGATTGCCTATGGGTTCTGACACCAATGAATTAAAGTCGCGAAAGTCTGTCGGGATATCGGCGGTTGGAATAGACGTTGGGTTAATTTCACTTCCGCTAATGTACATAGTAGTTAAGGTAGGTTCAGGTTGCGTGGGAACAGGGGAATGATGCTCTGCGGACTGAGACGGTGGTATCACCGGGTCACCTGAGAGTGGAGGAGATCGCACAAATTTATGATTGGGAACAGCGTCTACAGTCAAACCCAAAACCTCAGGCACCGGTGGATACGTCTTCGGCAATTTCGGTTGTTTTATCGGATGCCCCATAACAATACCATTAGCAAAGGAACCCTGTAGACCAGTGAAATTCGGTATGCCTCTGGAATCTGCTGTAGCATACCCTGTCGCGTAGTCTGTACTTTGGGTAGGTCGTACCTTAGATTTAATATCATCGATGATATTTGTTGTAAATTCGGGAAATTTGCTTACATCTCTACCAATTGGTTTCTCAAAGTCAAATAATGATGAATCAACGGGGTGATGATTTGGTGTGGTTGTCTGAATACCACCTACGGCTAACTCATGACTCCCGTATATGCGTTTTTTTATCCACTGTGTGTCTTCATCTTTTTTGCGTTGCACCGATTTCTGTATCATGTCATGCATCTTCTTATCTGATTTTTGCTGATTGTATATAATGCTATGGTAGGTTTGTTGAATATGTTCGGCATTATTTTGCTGCCGTGAAACCTTCGAGCTCTCAGATATCGCTGTTCCGTCAAACGGAGTGTTGACTGCAGATCCATTTAGAGCAGATGAATAATTCGGCATTTGCTTCATCTGACGTACATAGGTGTTATAAGCGTTTTGGGTTTTCCGTTCTTCCTCTTCCTTTTTTTTCTCATAGTCATCCCAAAGTTGCTGAGGAGTCTTTTGGCCATTTATGGGAACACGTGAAGGTTTCTTATATTTTACCTCACAGAATTCTAGAGCCGTTTTGCCTTCTCTATGGTTCCAAAGATTTTCGATATTGGGTTCCAGGCACTTTTTAACTGGATTATGCCCATTCTCTCCACTATCTCCACCCCCTCCAGCTCCAACGCTTCCTGAACCAGAAGCCGTGTCAGTGGGCGCCGCAGTATCACCGACTGGACGTTTCGGAGCCTTTTGAACACCTGGTTGACCAGCGTCAGCAGAACCCGCCTGAGAAACCGGACCCTGACCACTACTGGGATCAGCGACACCAGATGACGCAGAGTCTGCACTTGAATTACTTGAAGGCTGAGTTTGTACCACCTGTGAAACTCGTGAACTAGGAGACTTTGCTTCACTCTGACCATTTTGACTTGTATCTCCCTCTGCCTTCTTGCCCTGGTTCTGTGCTCCCTCCGCCTTCTTGCCCTGGTTCTGTGCTGCATCGGGTTTTGGTGCCGCTGGCTTCGGCGCCTCGGCTTTGGTCATCACAGGCTTGGCGGCCTCGGTTTTGGTGGCGGCAGGAAGATCTTCATCCAATAACTGTTCATCTTTTTCATCCTCGGACTCTACATCTGAATCTTCAGCCGGAGGGTCAGGCTCGCCGTCGTCAGCCTCTTCCGCTGCTTTTACTTGTTCTGTCCCTGTTCCTTTTCCTTTTCGTTTTTCGTTTTCGAGTCTACACTTCGCCCCATTCAAAATGTCAACTAGCTTATCCAAACCGTCACCTTCTCTATTAAGATCACTAATTACACCATTCCAATCCTGAGTCAATATCTGATACGCATTCGTCCATTTGTTAAAATCATGGCCATGAAATGTGAATCCGTAGGGAAAGAAATTGTGCGTAAAATAGTCGGCAAGCTCTTTAGCATTCTTAGGGAGGACTGCGCCCCTCTGAAAAGATGCATTTTTAAAGTTCTTAATGCTACTAAGGGTTTTAATTCTTTTCAACTTCTCCTTCACTTCGAACAAATTTGCTTTAAACCAACTCGCCATTTTCTTGGCGATATGGTTTTCGCTAAGGCCTTTAAGATCTCGCGCATATCCGGTGAAGGAAAATCGCTTTTCCCTAAAAATTTTTTCAAGTGGCACAATAAGTTTTTGGCAATGTGCTTGTAATTGCGGCAATTCAATGCATCTATCTTTCGAATATAAATGGTTCTTAAAATCTTGCGGATCTGTCACTTTTCCGAATATCCTACAAAAATCACGCACTAATCGAAGAGCATTGGCGATGTTCGGAGTGTCGGTTCCATGATTACCAACCACTGTGGTGGAATAAACATCGAGGAACAGATTATTCACGTGCCGATTTTTGTCCAACAGATTTCCAAGGTCCTTTGCCATCTCGCTACCACTGGCATAACCCTCTCCATGTGGGAGCATATAACTATCTTTCAATTCGTTGGCCCCGAATCCTCCGGGGATGACTCCGTATTCACCGCTGTCTGTATCAATGAAATACCTATCAATAACATTGGCATATTTCCTAATTTGATCCACCTGTAGATTGCGTTTAGCGTAGAGTGCAATCATCCCAACCGACTCATCTTTCCAATCCCCTCCGCCCATAGCCTTGAACCCCCCATCAACACGGTATCGCAAAAAGTAGAAGGCGGCAAGCAATTTGTTTACGCACTCTAGCAGGGCGTTGAGGGTACGTATAGCGGTTTGTGGTTTTTGTGTACCGTGATCTGCTCTATTGCACAGCTTCTTATAAAAGTTTGAGACTTCATTGAGGAAGTGCGACAGTGCGGATTCAATTTGATTTCGGTTAACATCATTATACTTCTTCTCGAGTAGTCTAGCTAGCCGACCCGCCAGCTGGGTTCTAGCACCACTCCTTTTAGTATGATTTAACCACTCCAGGAACTGGAGACAGTCCCTAAGAGTGTCCAACTTAACTCCATGACCCGCGACTGAGGGAGTGCTCTTAGCCGCCATCTTGTCCACCCCCAAACTCCCACTAATCCACACCTACAAAACTCCACTTCAAGCCTCCAGGACGATCTGAACTGGAAAACACTAGAGTGATCACGCCTTTAATCCACTCTTACAAACCACCACTTTCAGCCTCCAGGACTGTGTGAACTGGTGAACACTAGGGTGATCACACCTCTAAGGTGACGCCGCTTAACACAGCATGGCAGACAACTAAGTGCGCTGAGTGAAAGGGCTATGAAGTGAGACGCTGAATAACACTAATACGCATCATACTAAGACAATGACACACCTAAGCATCTATGCAAAATCCATGAACCATCACACGAATCCTATAGACATACCACTCACCTGAGGATGGAAAGCGACAAGGCAAGGCAGCCATGCTGGAGTGAGAAGGCGGAGCAAGGTGGGAGGATGGCGTTAGTAATGATGATTCAGTGTAGAGATAGACGAGTAGCGAAGGCATTATGTCAACAATTTAATTAGTTAACCACACAAGCAACGGATTATGTTCTACGTTGTTAGGTAGGTTAGGTGAATGACATGAGGAGTTCATAAATATTGCACGTAGCGGAATTATATGTTCTGATAACGTGTGCTCAACGTTTCGCATAGTTCTGTATAATACGTATAACATCTCATACTGGACAATTGCATCCAACCTGCAACCGCTGACTCAATGCTGTGTCAATGTAGTTTGTTAACATATAGCTGAACACCTTAAATAAACGATCATATTGTATTTAATAATACGTCATTAGACAAGCCGTGTACGGTTGATCTACAATACTGTGAGCTGAGTGCGATAGTACGAAGTGTCGGAGTTTATTAATGAGTGCGATGTAAACCGTTCATTTTGTGGGCGCAGAAATCGCGGAGCTTGTGGAACGGCCGAATGCGGAAGACGATCATGACGCAGATGACGACGATGATGAGGGCGACGGCGGCGATGAAGTAAGAAGCGGGGGAGGGGGAAGTAGTCACCTCACTGCTCAAGTGATTGGTCATCAACGCAATCGTTACTATCTACAACATTAGATGTCAGTTGCCAGTTAGGTGATCACTGGGATTTGGATTAACAATTTCAGCGCTAATGAATTGTTGAGATTAGCTGTAAAACGCGATGCAGAAGGGTATCTTGCGTACGAGGAAATCGCGGATGTTGCGGCACACCGGGAAGCGGAAGATGCACAGGTCGAGCAGGATGATGGCGACGATGATGGCAACGATGACGGCGGCGATGGCGGAGTAGGGAGGGGGGGAAGGTGTGGAGGCTTTTGTACCAGGGTTGTTGATTGAGTTATCGTGACCGCTGGCACCAGGTTGTTCACTGGTCCGAGGCTCAGGACCGATGGAAGGAACGGGAGGCGGAAGAACAGGGGCTTTGCAGAATTCAGGCTGATCTTTACATTTTTGCAGACAACATTTACATCCACATTTGTACTCGTTGCCTTTACATTTGGTTGGACAATCGAAAGTAGCGCACTCGTAAAGTTTCTTGCCTCCCTTGCGCATCCAGACAAGCCCTAAACATACTTCGCAAATGTCATAACTGTCCTTATTACATTCTTTACAACACCAGGGACAGCAATTACACTCTTCAGCCCTTCGACATCGGTAACCACATTTCTCACACGGATCTCCGTTCCTTATAATCCTCCCTCCCATCTTCCCCTCTCCCTCCCAGTACCCTCAACCTGCGAACATATCAATCACTTAAGCAACGCACTCACCAACCACTCATCAACACGCAACTGAGCAACGCAACTGGGCTCCCACCAGCTTCAACATCAGACAGGCGCCCGTCGTCCCGCGAATAGCTGCCACATTACGGCCTTGTAGCTATAATAACGGATATTTGACCTACTCAACGCATGTGAACGGGATCCTAGCAGTGACATGCAGGTCAACCTGTGCCATCGGAGGAGTCAACTCCAAGCATCACAGACTGTCCAACGTTGGCAGTGCCTAGGACTGCTGTAACATTTCTGTCATAATGAGTGCCTAAGTGAACCACATTACTTAGTTATCGTGTTTCTCATTTGCACTATTACCATCAATGTCACAACCTCGCCATCCGTTGGCCATCACGTCACAACCCGGTGGATCCTATTGCTGGCATCTCAACTAGTGACACAGCAACTACATAAGGACTCATGTAACACAGCACTTACCAGCTGCCTACTTCGGTGGCCAATGACTCGGCTTCACAGTGAGATGACGTAGCCACCTCTCACAAGTAACCAACGTGACAACGCATTGACAAAATTAAGGTTGACGTTAAGGTCACCACCTTGGTCAGGTGCTTGGTCACCTCACTGCTCATGTGATTTGTCATCAACGCAATCATTACTCTGTCTAGACATTAGATGTCAGTTGCCAGTTAGGTTATTGTGATCAGCTGCGCAGTAGATACCGCACCCTGTGGAACGGCCGGATGCGGAAGTAGATCATGACGCAGATGACGACGATGACGAGGGCGACTGGGACGATGATGTAAGGGGCGGGTGAGGATGATGTATTAGAGGGGTTGGTGCTACGATCTTCAGCGGAGGTTTGAAGCTGAGCGCTGCGGGCAGAGGAGGAACCGAGTGAACCAGAGCGAAGCTGTTGACCGGCGGCAAGTTGTCGACGGGCAGCTTCAGCTTCTTTACGTAGACAACACTCACATAAACAACCGTAGGGTTTACAACCAACACATCCCGAAGTATGGCACGGATATCCACCTCTGCGCGGTTGGACAAACTCGGCACAGTGAAGACACAAACCTTGACATTTAGTACAACAATATGGACAGCACTTACAATTAGGCTTTATACATCTATTTTCACACTTACAATCGTCCCACCTCCCCGCCATCTTCCCCTCCCAGTCCCCTCAACCTGCAAAACCTGTACCACTTACCTCACCCTCCAACACTGACAGTCTCCCACCGGCGCTCCACCAGCAACCAGGCAATCTCCATCCAGCGCAATGCCAATATCCTCACAACTATGCATCTATAAGCACGGAAGTACAACCATATTGACGCATGTCGACTGTAAGCTCGACGTGGCATGCAGGTCAACCGATACCAGTTGCGCAGTCAACTCCACCTATCGCAGGCCGTACAACATTGCCAGTGCCTACAACTGGTGTTACATGTGTAACTTAATGAATGCCTAAGTGAGATACATTGATTATTACGCTTCTAATTCTCATCTTTCACATCAATGTCACAGAACCACGCCATCCACTGGCCATCACGTAGGAGACGCAGCGGCATCCATTGCCTAGCGACGTACGTGATAGTACCATACCAGCCACTCATATCACATACGATGCATAATTTCACCTAGAACGATTATCACGGCTGCCTACGTTGGTCGCCCTCCACGCAGAGCCCCATTACACTGACTAGGTCGGAAGGCGTAGACATCTCTCACAGGTAACTCACAACTCAGCTTACCGGATTAAGTCATCTCTTAAGTGGGCTACATGTGCATAGTTGTGCCTTGAAGCAGTCACGCTTTTCTCACACCATGGTGCCGTAGATGCTGCAGTAACACAACTAACCACTACTACAGCACAACCTATCAATGGGAAAATGACTTCATGAATGAAATAATGATTATTGAATAACAAGTTGACCATTGGGGTCCTTGTCGAAGTAGTCGACGTCGTTGTATAGTGAAAGCATCTTCCGGCCTTTCGTGAGTAAGGCCTTGACATCGATGCGGTGTGAGGCCTTGGAGCGCATGAAGTGCTGGCAATTGCGCAAATCGACCCGCTTGTGAAACTTGGCCATGTAGCATGGGGAAAGGGGATAGGGTTCTGTGTTCTGGGGTTTCGCCTTCAACGCTGGGACTACCGTCGACTGGCTTATTATAGAGCATGGCAGTTGGACGGCCCACGACATTTACAGCCGCTTAACCCACCTCAACAAACAGTGCCCCATGCTTTGCCGTCTAAGCAGAACAATATAATGTAATGTAGCGGCTACGACGATAAAATATTGAGTCGCTAAGTGATATAATGTACCGAAGTTACTACGCTTTGCACTAAGGGGGGCTACATATCTTAACTAGTACACCACCATTCTTCCCCAAAGCTGCATTGGTCCATTATCCACCCGAGTAGGCGTAAAATAGTTGACCATGTGACACTTAAACTGCAGGCACTCCCATAAGGTTTGGCATACTAAGATTAATAGTTTGGACCTGGTAAATATCAGGGGGCAAATTGCACTATGAAAGATATCATGTAGAAATTCAAGACCGTGTGTAACATCATTCTACGAAAGAACTATTGTGCATTAAGAGTGTACACAATTTTGGAGTGATTGCGTTTGATAAGTTAGCAAATCTTCGTTCAGTAGTGGTTAGATTGCCACTCACTGCGTAGAGAATGCACGCTGCTGCTTCTCTTCATTCTGGAGGGCCTTCTTGGAAACCTTCCTTGCAGCTTTTTTCGCAGACTTTACCACATCGGCAGCTTTTGCAACCTTAACAGGTTGTTCAACGTCATCTACTTCAGGTTGCACAGGCTCGACGGACGGTTCGACCTCGGGGATCACGGACTGCTCACCTTCACCGTCAACGGACGGTTCGACCTCGGGGATCACGGACTGCTCACCTTCACCGTCAACGGATGGCTCAGCTTCGGGGATCACGGACTGCTCGCCTTCGCCGTCAACGGATGGCTCAGCTTCGGGGATGACAGGGTCTACGGGTTTCTCTCTGACAGCCTCTATTTTATTAGACCCGTAGAATGCCCAGAAGCCAGAGAGGTCGTAGAGTGTAAGAAACATTCGGAGCCTCAGATTTTTCAACGCGTTGTAAACATATGAAGCATTACTATTATAAATGCATTTCGGGTCATTGTAACCCAACGCGGACAATATATTCCCAACATTTGTCTTGCTCTTACCCAAACAGCTCAAGGAACCGCTGTCACTTGCAATTCTCAAAGAACGCAGACCTGCGCATAACATAGGCGCAATACCCACGAAGACCGCTGCGCAGTCTTCCGGCTTTTCGGAACATGATTTTTCCCACGTAGCTTCAGAACTGTAGGCAGACTCATACTTGTTATCGACCTTGATAGTGTTCAAGAACTTCTCACAACCATACACAACATCAGTTACTTTATTTGTGATTATGTCAGGCCTCATTTTTCTAGTTTTCACGATGTTTTTATATATACTTTCGTCTGCTCTGTGGATGAAAAAAGGTGTCCCATACTTTCTTACAGGGCTGCTGTACCGACTCCGTAGCTCCTTTACGTACGGCATGTTCTTTAGCTCATTTTGATCCATGAAATCTTTCACATTAAGTTTAACAACTTCTAGCGCTGGAACAACCGTGTGCCCGACAGGCTTGTCCACAAGAAACTTGTGAACTGCAGCACCCATAGCAGCCAAGTTACTTTTAGCAGCCGTCCCCTTCACGGCAATCAACCAATCAATACCTTCCTTGAGGTTGTGAGGAGCTTCCGTCAATGAATTGTATACCATTTTTGTGGAGAGTCATTAAGGTACACAGTTGTTATATTTGTAAGAATTTTGCGTCTTTAAAACCCGGTAAGAAAAAAGCTGTCCTAATGGCGGAACACAATAGCAGTGTTGATACCTTAGGTGTTCGCATTACAGTGTTAGGTGCAGCGATGTATGTAATTCACCTACTCATAGGCTGTTTACCCAGCCACCTGACCGTAGCCTGGTTAATACCATGAACCTGGCATGCAGCATCCTACACGCATGTCACCGCAGCGTTTAAATTTCAGGCGACGCTTGCAAATGATCCACACATGGTACAACAGTCATATATGCATTGGCGCATCAGAACCTGACATTGTACGACAGGTTGCGACAAGCAGATTGAAGGGTGTTCTCCTTCCAGTGGCCGCCACGTCGGAAAATACCCCTGTATCACGTATTGCGTCGCCACATAAGTGTGCCAATTTGCATCCTTGAGCCACCGAACTGATTAAAATGCGCTATTGACTCACTTTAGAGATAGCCCGCTGCCCTACCTGGGGTGGCGCTCCTAAGACACCACCGATGATCGCTTATGGAGCTTCATACACCGCTGTGAGCATGCTTATTACGTCACAACTTGCCGCAATTAGCTACACAACAACTGAAAGCGTCAAGTTGGCCAAAAGATTAGGTTTTATGTGACGTGAGTTGCCCGCGTTAGTTGGGGAAGGTGGAATAAAAAATTAACATCACGCCTGGGAGTGCGTAAGCTTGTTGGTACGGGCGAGATGGCTTTCTACTGTCCAGCACCGAACATGCTGTACCCGCCCAATAGCTTCACAGGCCTCCGTGGGCGGTGTTGTCAAGGACAGACCATTTCAACTTGTCTTTGGTAGCGCACACCGCCAACCATTTATCCACTTCTAAATATAAGTAGCAAACTCATAGGGCAAAGTGATCCACTGCTCCAGACGCGACCACGAAATAGGATGTCAGCGCATTTGTTGGCAGGTCGCGTCTGACGCCGGTTACGCAAGTGCTGCTGTCGTCATTTGCCGATGATATCACGGTAGATTACCTGTAAATAGCCCGGTGGTCACTGTTGTACTTAATGGGAACGTGTCAGAAGTCCTACTGCACAACCGCGTATTCCAACAGATGCCGATGGCCTTGTTACGGCGGTTGATTTACGCTTCGAATGTTGAATACACCTGTAAACTTAGCCAATAGGTGAGCTATGAATGCGCAGCCAAATTACGTGATACACAACCGCTTTGTTAAGAGCAATCCAGACGTTCCACTGCATGGCGAGAGGTACATTCTGGAGTATATGGCCGCAGGATTTATTTGGTTTCAAAAGATGAAGCTTTGATGATGGCCTGTTCACACGGGAAATTATAGGCCAATGTGATAAGATGGTGAATTCAACATAAAGAATTAATGGTAGTTCCGAGTTAGAACACTAGAAACATGCAAGGCATAGCCATCATCACCATCTTGGAAAGAGGGATAACCAACCCATGCGAGCTACTGGAGACGGGGACACAAAGTAGGCGGAAGCACGAATAGCTAATCTAGGACGTGAAGACGCAACAATTCAACTGCCGAACGAGGAGCATGGCACTCCCATACCTGATGAAGGAGATGACGCCGGGAGGCGTCTGTGCCAATTTAACGGCAGAAGATGTCATATGAAGAGTCCGTTCGGTGAAGACATTCGCTGATTACGAGGGGCGTACGAGCCGTTTTTCATCCAAAACGTCATATTCTACAACAAGATAAAGTGTGCAAATGAATGTAAAAATAGACAGTTAAACATATTTGGAAACGCCATCCAGGAGATAGGCTCTTCCAGTGAACACGGACAAATGCGCCTACATGGCCAAGGACAACTTATGTGTAACTCCGGTCGCGCCCGTTACAGCACGATACGTTCCGAAAGTGTCATCGAACGCGTGACATAGACATGTATGATGGCCGCCGTTCAGTCCCCACGTTTGTATATGCACGATCGGGTCTTTACAGTTACATCGATAACTTTAGAAGTCAATGTTTTTTTAGTAGTACGGCACTTGACTGCTAGGCGTAAGTCGAGTGAACTTCTCGACTTGGTGTTCCACATCGTTCGTGAGTTCAGTTTCCTGCAGTGCGGGTGACACGAACGTGACCTCCGGTTCGAAGTATACGGCCCAAAGCGTCGCAGCCGCCAGAGTGATCAGCAGGAGTGGTGTGGCGAGCATTCCCTTCTGGAAAACAAGCACCATGAGTTCTGAAAAGGGGTCAGCATTATGCAAACGTCGACTCACCAGCACACCCGGTTAGAACGAAGCATACGCCGTTGAGGTAGGCGTGGAGGTCACCAGCGCCCTCGTCATGATACACTTCGAGAAGATAGCAGGCCAGACCATACAAGAAGCAGGCAAATGCGTGCATGATTCGGGTGAACACGAAGAAAACGAGTTCCGAGCTGCCATCGTTGAGATGCGCGAACCATCTTTGGGTGTAGAATTTGGAGATGTACAGATAGAATATGAACTGCATCGTAGAGCTGAACGCGTCTAGAAATGTTGCAAGCCTCAAGATCTTGGAGCCCGAGCGATAGCCCCTTGCCCAGCACGTGTCGTCCGCGAGCAGAACCTGGAAGCAGAGCAGGCTAAGCGATCCCAACATGTATATCATTGCGAAGGTGGTGATGTGTGAACGGAATCCCTCATCCAGCCTGCTTGCTTCGGGTAGGCCGACGAGGTTGTAGGTGAACAATCCCTTCCCGCCATAGGCGAAGTAGACAAGGTTCATGCCCACAAAGCCCAAAAGTTGCATTCCGAAACCCATTCTAAGAGTGTTGTTGAATATGAAGTTGAATGAGACGGATGGCGCCCTGCTTGGTGGGATGCCATCGTCGAGATGGTCCTTTCTAGTCGTGAACCACATCATCTTAACAAACGGTTTTGTGACCTAAACAAAGATTAGCATGACGACCCACTGGTATGCACATGTATACAACGGCTCACATAAGCATACTGTATCAAACCAAGTTACACGTGAACGTCTACAGTGCAGCTACCACATCGACCCGGGGCCTGTGATAGGGAACTGCAGCTCGCAACCAATTACACCAACGAAAATGCCAATTTTCGTACACAGATGCACTCGCAATAATGCTTGAAGGCACAGCGGAGACTCGCAGCAAAATTTTAGCGGCGCGCTTATACACACTTACCGTATACACATAGGCCGTGCTTGCACGCACACTGTTTAGCTACAGACGGGTTGTGCAATATCGTTGCTATATCCTCCAGTTCCTATGTTTGTCACGAATGTGGCGAGGATGAAGTTCCAGTAAGTCTTATTGGGGCGCGATGCATCAATGCACGATGGCCCGCGGGAGCGCACGCTGTTTCAAAAGGTGTACGGCGTCAATGTATCACTTTTGATCACCACTTGTAGCGTCGAATAACGCAGCGTAGCTGGTGTGTATATCGCACGTTTCAGGAATTGTGCTTACACACTGTGCCCTGCGTATGCCTAATTATTGCTTCGGCACTTTAGGGCAATTCCGGCGTTACGGTAATGATCACAGGCGAATACACGGTTAAATACTGCGGTTTAGGATAACATTTGGTAAAACCTCTGCCTATTGCGTCATTAGTGCAGTTTTGAACCCCTTTTCGGGTCCTTGGGTTTCGTGTATCTAGGTCGGTACAGCATTGCTTATACTACGATGTGTCCACTTACTTGTCATTTATAGAGTCCTAACTCGTATAGGAGGGCTGTGGTACCTTTTGGTGTCTGCAGCTCTCTCATTCCCGTGGTCACGAGTGACCAATCGGCACGGCCTTAATAATGCGCGTATTACGCGTAATCGATCGCACAATAAAGCATGATTTGCTCTGCGCTTGAGCGCTCTGCACGTTATGCCGGCATTTGTGACGTTTTGCGGCGCAGCCACGCGCCGCGGTACCGCGCCTCCCAGATTTTGCGTTCCGTTTACCAGACTAAGGTGCCGAGCTACTTAGACATGCTGCATATCCCACGCCAGCTTCGTGAGAATCTACACGAGCACTTCGACGGGTCGTTACTATCTTTGAAGGCGTGTAGTACCCACAAATCCGACCGTGCGTGCAAGATTTTATTTGAGTATCGCGATGGCAGCAAGGTGGAGGCTGTATTGCTGAGTTTCCCCACGCACAAATCGCTTTGCATCTCCAGCCAGGTATGTGCGTGCTATTGTCTGGTCTAATCGGTCGTACAGGTCGGCTGTGCTTATGCATGTTCCTTTTGCGCCACAGGAAGGATCGGCCTCAAGCGGAACCTGTCGGTGGACGAGATAACAGATCAAGTGCTCTATTTCCAACAGCTGGGGCACGAAATAGACAGCATCTCGTTCATGGGTAGGCAATTTGTCGAGTACATTCCCTGCAGCATAAATGTTTTCCCTCACGTGGCCAATTTCGTTATAAACCTTGGATGTGTTGCTAGTGGGGCTATAATGTCGGTCTGCATGATGTACTGTGTTTCGTATAGACCTGGTGGCGTATTTCGCATCATCACCTTTATTCAGGTATGGGCGAACCTCTTTCGAACCCCAATGTGTTTCGTGCCATGAGGGTGCTCAGTGACCGCCAGCTGTTCGGCACGTCATCCCGGAGAATAAACATTTCAACAGTGGGCATACTGCCTGGAATCAAGAAGCTCAATCGTGACCATCCTAAGGTGGGTGAAATTTGCGCCATGTAACGCATGTCAGGTCAACCTTGCTTTTTCCATGCATTCCCCCTTCACTGACCAGCGCAACAAACTAGTGCCAGCCAATAACGTGTATCCCTTTCAAGAGGTCTTCGGTCTACTGGACGAGCGCATAAGGCTCACTGGGAAGCGCGTCTGGGTGTCGTACGTGCTCATGAAGGGCGAAAATGACACGGTGGCTCATGCCGAGGAGCTCGTGAAACTAATTAAGAAACGACCGGAAGAACTTCAATACCTCTACCACGTCAATTTAATCCCGTACAATACAGGTAGGTTGTTGGCGCCGCCGGCCTACAGCTGACGCCAGCACACCCTGACCTTCATGCAGCGCGTTCGATCGGTGTCTACGAGCGTACTGAAGAAACTGATATAGACAAATTTAAGGTATGTGCGATGCGCTTAATATCGTTTTTCTGCACAACGCTCAGGGTGTTCTCAAGAAGAGCAAGATTTCTTATTCTTTTCGGTACGTGGATTCAATGCATACACGCATTTTCGCGCAGTAATCACTTCGGCCAATCAATCGACGCGGCCTGCGGGCAACTATTTGCCGGTAAGTTGCGGAAATGCGTGTCTTTACAATCCGGCAGATTACGATCCCGCCGACCAGTCCCAGCTCTTCGGACATCGCCGGAAGGTGAATACGAGCTGACACACTTTCCGGCATTGTCTCGAAATGTGAGACATGCAGGCGTTTGTTTAATACAATGTGTAGCGTTAGAAACCCGGCCGGCGGCATCTTCAAGGTCGCAACACCCTATCAGTCCTACACACTTCCGCGGTGTGTGTGGCACAAAACGACATCGTCGGGATGTTCTTGGGGGTGTTCAGCGGCCTTCGGCCTCGCCATAACACGAAATGCGACAATGAAGTGGTAGATTGTTACACATTCTTGAGCACAGCCTGTTAGACAATGCTGCGACGGCTGCACATCCGTCGCCGCGGCGCAGCTCCGCTGCCGTGGTTGGCGTTGTGCACGATCGTCGTGGCGTTTCTGTGGCGCATCGCTTCTTCCGATGAGTGGTGTAAGGTCGCCACTTTCGGCCTCGAGCCTCATTACGAGCAATGCCTACCAGGTGTGTAACCGCGCTGCGTCTGCACGATGTCTACAACTCCGTGTTGCGTGCCGTCTGTGCTTCCACATTACTAACGCAACACAGATGGAGACACTCTGGTGCGCTACACCATCGAAGTGGTCCCCTTGCGTCTGGACGATATGAGCCTCAGGTGGGTGTATTCAGCTCGCTAACTTCTGAAGTGCGCTTAGTGCCGACGTACGCATAAAGATCATCGGTGACGGGAGGGAAACGAAGCCTATAACTATAGCTTCCATCGACGGCACCCACACGAGGTTTGGGAATCTACTTTATGATGCATGCGTTACAGGCTGAATGTGGAACGCATCGACGTTGGCGACCCTCGTGCCATTGAGTTGGATTCCGGCACCTCCGATTGGTCGTGCGAGCGCATCACCGTGTTTAGGGACTCCAAGTACTGGATTTTCGACTGCGTTGCAGACGGATCGGCGGGCGTGGTTGAGGACCGCCCGCGCTACCTGCTTTCCGGCAACAAGGTGTACACCGTCAGCATCCAGACCGGCAGCTACAAGGACTCGGGCACTTCCGGCCGCATATCGCTGATGTTGATCGGCCCGCTGGGGAAAAGCAACACGAAGTCCCTGGGAACTAACTTCTACGCGGGGTCGTACTTGACGTTCGTGTTGAAGGCCGCGGATGTCGGCGACGTGACCGGCGTGCTGCTGTCGAATTCGGCAACGTCCGACCCGTGGTACTGCGAGGACATTCGCGTGATGTCGTCGAACGAATCTGTGAAGACGTTCGCGGTGAAGCGGTGGGTAGGCAGCCCCTACGAGTCGTCGGTTGAGGTAACTACGGCCGAGGGCACGAGCGTGACGAACTTCAACGAGACCACGCCCATGGATATCCAGTGCCACACGCGCGCTATAGACCTTTATTCCGGGTACGTTTCCGCGTGGGCGGTTTTAAAGCGCGCAGTCCCGTCAACAAGCCCTTCAACGTGACTGTGCGGTGCCCGATGAACTGCCAGGCGTCCGCGCTGGTGCACGTTGTGGGTTCCTCCCTGCACCATTCATCGTCTTCAATTTGCACATCGGCGTTGTACGACGGCGTGCTCACCCCTTCTGGTACGTGCTTCCGCCGCTTTGGGGGTCCCAGCACGCGCTGCAGGTGGAGAGGTGGTGGTTTCGATAGTGGGCGCCTTGAAGCACTACCATGGCGCCGTGAACCCTTTCAACCACATGGAGTCAGAGAGCTACGAGCCGTCCCCGGACAAGCCCTACTACTCGTTCTACACATTCCTGAACGAGAGCATCGACAACGTCGAGTCCAACGTGCGGCTGGTGGACGGTAAGGTTGCTTGGTTTCGGTTGCCATCGTCTGCAGCGTATGGGCGCCTCTCTTCGTTCGGGCGCCTCGAGGTGCTGAAAAACGGCAAGTGGGGCACCGTCTGCAACAAGGGGAAGTTCGGCGCTTTCAACGAAGCTGCGGCGAACCTGGTGTGCCGGAAGTTGGGTGCGTTGCTGCCGTCCGAACCGTCATGTTGCCCAGGCTTCAAGCACGGCGTCCACGTCATGGAGAGCTGCTCCAGTGTGAACGACCAGAACATGTGCGTGCCGCGCGGTTACGCCGTTTCGTACGCCGGGTTGATGGTTTGTCTGCGTCTGAGGCCTGTATATTCGCGCGCAGTGCTTGGGCACGGAGGATGACATATCGAGCTGCATCATCGAGGAGCCAACGGTCGACTGCCAGTCTCACAAGGACGACGTGATCGTCAAATGCACCAACACGATGCCACGCGACGGCATCCCGTTCGGCACCTTGCGTCTGGTTGATGCGTCCGGCGTGCCCACGAGCACCGGCACCGGCCGCCTTGAGTTCTACAACGACGGGTTCGGCTCCGTGTGCAACGAGTCGTGGAGCAAGGCCGCGGCGAAGATCGCCTGCCAGGAGATGGGCTACATCGGCCTTCACAACGGCGGCTTGGTCGGCCAGGACTGCTCCGACGTGCACGGCGTGAACCTGTGCGCACCAGTCACGCAGAAGATCGCCGCGGTGGACTTCCAGTGCAAGGGTGAGTTGCCGATAGCTCGCGGTTAACATTTGCAGGCCTGGAGCGCGCTCTCGGGCAATGCCCCCACGAGTCGGCTGACGACATCTACTGCACCCACGACCAGGACGTGGTGCTTTCCTGCGCCGGCAACGGCGACCCGAGCGAATTCAGGCACCAGCGGCGCACGGAGCCGTTCACGCCCGTGATGAAGAAGCTGCCGCACGCCGTGAAGCTTACTTGCTACGACAACATGGGATCGCACAGCGAGCTTCAGACTAAGCATGGCGACTTCGCGATCGCCATCTGCCCACCGGGTTGCAAGTACGTTTGCGGCATGTTACGTGTTCATCGTCTGCCAGGAGCGACCCCGCCGCTTTGAAGGGCACGTTCATCTACACGGAGGACTCGGCGATCTGCAAGGCTGCCGTGCATGCCGGCGTGCTAGATGACTCCGGTGGCGAGATTGTGGTGATCCGCGCCATCACCCAGCCTACGTTCTACGGCTCTGTGATGAACGGCGTGACGAGCCTCGGCGCTCACAAGATGGCGTCGGAGTTTCAGGCGGGGGCGTTTCTGGTTTCGCGCGCGACGAAGCACATCCTTTCTAAGCAGATGAAGCTGCAACACGCGACGGGATCCCAGGCCGACCCCAAGCCGCTCGTGGGCGCTGACACCCCTCCGTCTCCGCCGAGCGTCCGTTGGTTCCCCGAGATGGGCTGGAAGGGCTTCAACGGCTCCGCTGCGGACTTCGTGAGCCTGCGCAACTTCCCCAACACCGAGAAACTGAAGACGTTGCGCGATTTCACGTTCATCGTGCAGATGACCCCCACCGGTACGTCGTCCGTGAGCTTCCGCTAATATGCCCGGCAGAGCTGGTTGGTAAATGGAACACGTTGTTTTCGTTCCAGGGTTGCGGCGGCCTCACCTGCACGATCGACAACGCCGGCGAGATGGTCCTGGAGGAGAACTGCCGGCCGGAACTGTTCAAAACAACGTTCTTCCCTACTTTGGGCAGTGAGTTACCCTCGTGCGTCGTCGTTCACCGTTCGCCCAGGACGTACCACCATCGCAATAGTGTACTACAGTCCCACGCGTGACATGGGCTTTTTCGTGGATGGGACCCTTATCGCAAGCCGCTCAACGGAGTTCGACTTCAGCTTCCAGGTATGTTGGTCTTAATGCACTTTCCCCCACCCTCCGCCAGGGCGACCTGATTCTCGGGAAATCTGCGGAGACTGATTCGGACTTCTTCGTCGGCCAGCTGCTGTCGCTGGAAGTGTTCGACTACGTGATGCCGCCGGATCAGGTGATGCATCACAGCCGCATGCTCCAGTCGTTGGACGGTAACCGCATCCACTCGCGCCACTCGTCCACGCGCATGACCGTCGAGGGGAACATGTGCCTGAGCAAGTGCGTCCGGATGCGCTCTCCAGCGCACGATTCCGCTCGTCACGGCAGCCCCACTAACCCTGCGATCCACCTGGCTTGCCACAACACGCTCGAAGACGAGCGCTTCAACGGCGCCACTGGCAACGAGTTCCTGGTGAGCTGCAGCCGGAGCTGCACTGACCCCCTGCTCGTGCTGAAGGGCAGCAAGGTCTACACCCCCGACTCGTCGATCTGCAAGGCCGCAGTCCACTCGGGCGCCATCCCTCTGGAGGGTGGCGAGGCTGTCGTCACCATCCTCCACGGGCAGGACAGCTACGACCGATGCGTGGGCCACTACGGTAAGTCAGGAGCGGCACGTTTCTAACGTTCCTAGGTGTGCTGAGCAACAAGTGGAACCAGCCGCACATGCGATCGTTCTCCGTGCGCCGCGCCCCTCGCGTGTTGGCGCTGTCATGTCAAGGTGAGTGTCTTACGGCCGCTCGAACCTAATCGTGCCACAGACCCCGGGCTATTCGTGCTGAAGATGAACCCAGGGACGCGGACGCTGCTGCGCTGCCCTCCGGGCTGCCTAGACAACCAAGCGACGAACGTGTTCGGCAGCGGTATGTTATCGGTCGCCGCCAATGGTAATGCTGTGCTAGGCGTGTACAACCCCGTCTCGTCGCTCTGCCAGGCCGCCATCCACTCCGGGAAGCTGGACAACCGTGGCGGCGAGGTCGAAATCGAGGTGCTGGGGAGCCAGGAGTCGTTCGCCGGGTCGACCGCGAACGGCGTGACGTCGTTGTCCAGCGGCCAGTACCTGAAGAGCTTCCGCGTGCTCCGCGGCACCGTCGGCGCCGCCTAGTGCCCTCAGGCACGGGCGCACTCATCTAATTTACATCCGAAACATGGTTGTGTAAAAAGTTTGCGTTTAGACCGGTTCACGCTCCCCCTTTGCGGCGCGCGAGCACCACAGCGACGGCGCTGGGATTCGCGGCGTATTGGCAAAAGTCCACGGCTTTTCCGCTATCTTCCAAATTGCTTCCTCACCGACTATGTTAGGTGTGTCATGGTGTATTCCTCTTGGCCTCCGGCGCCTTTCCCCGTCCTTGCCGATTCTAACCGTGTTCAGGTAAACGAGGCTTCAAGCCCGCCAGGGGTGGCGGAGGCCGCCCTTCTGGCAAGCCGATGCGCGGTGAGTTAATTTATGTCTGCGTTTGACAGCGCGCTGCAGGCCGCGGGTTCAAGGGTGGCCGCGGCGGCGGCCCGGGCGGTAAGCGCGGCCCGGGAGGGGGCTCCGCGAACAAGGTGATGGTGGTGCCGCACCGTTTCTCTGGCGTCTACATCGCCAAGGGGAAGGCCGACGCCTTGGTCACGCGCAACATGGTCCCCGGGGAGTCCATCTACGGCGAGAAGCGCATCCAGACGATGGTGGGTTGACAGGCTCCTCTATCGCGCATCGCGGGTGCAGAACGAGGAATCCGAACCGACCGAGTACAGGGTGTGGAACCCCTTCAGGTCCAAGCTGGGCGCCACCATTATCGGCGGTGTGGCCAACATGCCTATTGAGATTGGATCCAAGGTGCTCTACCTCGGTGGGTTCCCTGCCTAATTTTTGCCTGATTATCTCCCAGGCGCCGCTAACGGCACTACGGTGTCTCACGTTTCCGACATGGTCGGCCCTACCGGCATGGTGTATGCCGTGGAGTTTTCCCATCGTTCGGCTCGCGACCTGACCAACATGGTATGTGGCCATTTTGTTCATCTGAGCGTTTTTCAGGCCAAGCGGCGCCCCAACATCGTGCCGATAGTGGAGGACGCGCGCCAGCCGCTGCGTTACCGCATGCTTGTCGGCATGGTCGACGTCGTGTTTGCTGACGTCGCTCAGCCTGACCAGGCGCGCATCGTCGCGATCAACGCGTACCACTTTCTGAAGCCCGGAGGGTGGTTCATCATTGCCATCAAGGCGAACTGCGTGGACTCGACCGCGAAGCCTGAGGCCGTGTTTGCCGCGGAGGTCGACAAGCTGCGCAAGGAGAACTGCAAGCCCCGTGAGCAGCTCACGCTGGAACCCTACCACCGCGACCACGCAGTGGTCATCGGGCAGTACCGCGTCAAGAAGAAGAAGGCCACATGACCTTATCGTAACAACACTCTCAACACGTGCACTTAAATGTCGCGCCATTGCGTACCCCGTTGGCGTGAATTATTGACAGTAGTTTTTCACCAGAGCCTCACGTGCGGTTTACGTGAGGCGCGACAATCACACTGCACCCACGGGGCACCGTCGTGTCTCCCAGTCCACGACGGTGCCCGTGCCCTGCCTACAGTGGAGCTCAGCCATGCGCACGCGTTCGCAAGCGCGCAGTGCGGCTACAATACGGCATATTACCGACGACATCAACTTAATTGCCGATTACCTGTTCTTCAGGAATCTGATCAGTGAGTATACGAACAGGCACGCCACCACCACGAAGCTGGCAATGAGGGCGGCGCGTATCGAACACTCCACGGTCTTCTGTTTCCTGAGCACGCTTTTGATCTGCTGCGATACGGACGTGACGTCTTCGGTTGCGTCCTCCACGTGCTCCATGGTGGCGACGGCTTTCATCACCTGCTCGTTGGCCCGCTCGCCGATGACAACGGCCACCTCGCCTGCACCCAGTTGATCGCTTGCGCGGATGGTCCCTACCTATGCGTTCCACGGCCTCTCCGATTTCCTGCAGCTGCTGGTCGAACTGCTCGTCACGTGTGCGCCAGCGCTGGATCGACGCCATTGCCTTCAGCTGTTCCTCCTCCGTCACTGCGCACGCATGCGGTTGAGGGTGCAGCCCACTTACTTGGCTCGGAGTCAGAGGGGGGCGTGAAGTCCATGTTGATGCGCCGCTTCACGGTCGTGGTGCGCCTGTACCTGCTGCTGTCGTAGGTGCTGCATTGCTCCTCGAGGTTCTGGATTGTGTCTTCGAAATTGTCCAACTCCTCGTCCGTGTACTTTTTGCGATGTCGTCTGCTGGAGGTGATGCGCTCGTAGATGTTGTGGAGGATGTCGAGGTCGACCCTGACCTGCTCCACTCTGGCGTCGATCCGCGCCGTCAGTTTGATTTGCGCCAAGGGGTGGGCCGTCTTATCGTGCCTGATCTGGTCGCGCTCCCGGATGTCGGCGTTGATTGCGGCATTCTGCTGGAGAATCAGTTGCACCTGAGCATTGAAGTCGAGGTTGCTGAGATTGGCTTTCCCAGCTGCGAGATCCAGCTGCGGATCCGGAAGGTTTTGGGCGGCCTCTGACGTGTCGCCAACCATTCTGACCGTTTAGTTTTTACGATAGCCACATATGCTACTTGTCTACAGTATAAATATGCCGAGTAAGCACGGCTGTGTAGGCTCCAGTCTCCTTCAAAGATCCGTGATCTGCGATCGCGTATGTGGAGCGGTAGACATACGCGCCGGCTCCTGTATTCAGGATTTATATGCAAATCACCCCTTATCAGTTATGATTATGCAGGGTGTGTGTATGCCACCGTAGTCAGGATATTGCGGGATGGCGTGTTGGTGTCTACGGTGATCATCCGGTGCGCACATGGACAGGGACACAGGCGAGTCGCAGATACGCTTACACCTGATTTAAATAATTGTGTCGACTCGGCGCCACCCTTTGGGGGCGATGTGTTTGCTGGTTGTGGAAGACGCCAGTGCCTCTACAGTCGTTTCTCCGCATTGTAGTCATATACTCGCAGTACAGCGACAGAGACGACTTGCTAGGTCATTCCTGGCTTGTGGAAACCATATTATGCACCTTAAGCATTCACTTTTTAAGCAAGCGACGAGCGCGATGCAGGAATCCTAACGCAGAGAGGTAGTGTGTCAAATAATCTTCCTGCCCGTATTTGTGTAGAAGCGCACGCGACAGACACATATATATAAAACCGTTACGCATATAACCGTTAATAACATTTATTGACTCTGGCAACAGCTGCTTTCTCGCGGTTGCCTTGGGCTATTGCCCTCCCTATCCCTCACCAAATTCGTGCAGCCTGTTGCTGCTTTTGCAGGCAATTTTGTTGCCTATTTGGGCGTGATTTCAAACGTCGCGTCGGCCGGCGTGAATATACAAATCGGTTGCCGCGCCCTTTCTCGTTGGCGCGATGTATGGCCAAAACAACGAATCCGACCCAGCGAGAGGGCATGGCGCGCCCAATGCGTCTTCGTTGGAATCTGCCACCCATATTCCACCGGGGAATCCGCCAGTTCCGGTGCCCGGCTACCCCGCCTCTGCGACTGTGCCTGCGTACGGCGCCTATTACGGCTACAACGGTTACGCTGCATACGGTAATAGTTAGATCCGTGTATGGCTAATGGTGTTGCGTAGACTACGGCGTGAACTATGGAAATGGGCCGGCCGCGGCCACGGTACCGCCTACACCTCCCGTGGCAGCGCCGTTGGCGCCCATGGCTGTGCCCTCCACCGCCTCAATGCCGCCAACTACAGCAGCTGTGTCGTCCGCTATGGTCCAACCGTCTGCTGAGGACAAGCTCGAGAGCGTTCAGCGCTGCCACATGCACAGTAGGTCACGCCACTACAGCGCCTAATGCCATTTTCAGCGAAGCCAGATCTGAATTGCAAGTTCTGCCGCAAGTACAAGTCCGCCGTTCACGAGATGAGCCGCTTGGCCGCTCAGCAGAGCAGCCAGCAGCCCGTGGATAAGCCCAACCAGCTGCCGATGACCAATTCGAGCACGTACAACTTGAACACACTGCTTTTGAGCAACATTCTGAACTCGGAGTACTACAAGTCGCTATCGTAGGTCGACTTTCTGCAGTCACATCACAGTGGCAGGGCGATTAATTCCTACGTCGACGTGATGAACGAGTTGATTCAGTACGCCGACCATGCGGAGCCGTACTGCAGCACTGCGACCCGTGCGCCGTCTACCCTGTTCTGCTGCCTCCACAAGCTTTTTACGTTGAGGCTCACTGAACGCCAGATGACAGCTCTCGTTGACTGCCCCAAATCGCCCTATCCGCGTTGCTGCGGGTTTTTGTACCTGCGGTTCGTCCTTCCCTCCGACCAGGTACGCTCCCTCAACGGCGCCGTCATGTCATGGCCACCGCAGCTGTGGGACTGGTTCGAGCCGTACCTAATGGATGACGAATCGTTTGTTGTGAGTGCGCACCCAACCCGCAAAACGACGATCGGCGAATTTTGCGAGCGTCTGCTGGTGGACGACAAATACTTCAACACAGGTTCGTTCCGCCACCTGGTGACTTGAAGCGCCCCTCAGTGCTCCCGCGTTTGCCCATGCGTTTCAAGAACCGCCACGGCCCGCACTTGTACAGCATGGCCGAACACCGGCGTCGGCGCGTCAGGAACCTGGAGTCCATCGACGACTTCGCCCCTGGAAAATCGGCTTCGGCGTTCATCAGGTATATTACCGTGGTTTGGCAAGGTGGTGTTATCGTGTTTGTCTTCAATTTCATCATCAAGCGTTTCGTGTGTTACTGTTGCACGCCCGCGTGATCCATGCCTTCAATTGACTTGCAGTGGTGACTGGGTGGAGTGTACCATCCAGTCGGTCTCCGACGATTACCCTACGGTGACCGTGTCGCTGACCAGCGGAGAGGAGCAAACCGTCGACATAGGATACGTATCGCTAGGCAAGACCGGAAAATCCGGCTCTAAACGTGGAAGGGAGTCGGAATCGCCCGAGGCCGATGGTAGCGGCCGGAAGCCCGGCCACGTCGACCGTCACCGCGCCCGTGACGGTTCTCCCGGCTCTACCAAGTCGAAGGAGGCGTTGCTACGCGAGTTCAAGCGGCGTGAGAGCGAGCGCGCGCTGGCAGTTGGGAAGGTGCGTTTGTGTGTCGTGGCGCCTAAGGCTGCTGCAGGACTACTCCAAGCGCCCGTGCTCCTTCAAGACATCGCTGTCGTCGAAAATGGACAACAAGCGCTGAAGATAAAGCCCCGTTCGCCGAAATAAGTTGCCAGACGGGCATGTTACACTAAAATAATCGCTATATTGGGTTTTAAAGTGTCGTGGCGCCATCGCGCGCGTTTCGTTTGATTTCCCTTTCCTTCTGCCTTTTGGGCGCGCCCAGTTTTCACGATGCGTCTGATAACGCACAACCTGTTGATGTGGTGAGTGGACGGAGCGGTCTGCGCGCGCCGCCTTCCGCGTGCCTGTCCCGTAACACGCCGTGCAGCAACAGGCCCCGCTGCAGCGGAGGCTATCCCCTGCGGGTGTGCGCCTCGATGGAAGATGGCTCCACGAAGGTGGAGCCGCAGGAGCTGAACCCCGAGTTCATCAGGAAGATGCTGCAGCGCATGGATTACGGCGTCCTGGTGGAGGCCGCACGTTCGGTAGGTTTCAGGCCACTCTCGCCACCGCTGAGCCGCTGCGCACCGGTCTAACTGAACTCGCAGCTCGGCACGAACCTGCCGGAGAGCTACAGCGACGCCGACCTGGAGTCTGAGGAGTTCATCGCACTGGTACACCGCTGCATCCTGGAGGTGGGCAACACTTCGTGTCATACTTCGTGCTAAGGACCACGAAACGTGGATCCGGCCACGTCCACGTGTCACAGCGATTTGCTCGGTCGTCGCCGTGTCGGCGGTTGTTTACACATCGCGCATCTCACGTATATTCGGTGGTGTCTAACGGCGTGCAGACACACGTCCTCAAGGGCACGCTCACCTGCCCCAAATGCGAGCGGGTCTACGACATAAACAACGGTAAGCGAGCAGCGAAGCTTGTCGACCGCGTTCAGGGATCCCAGATATGCTCCACTGCGAGGGTGGCGAGTAGACACGGCCCGTCACTCGGTTGCGGGAGTGACCTCCCGGTCGCCCATTCTCGCCTCGTATCAGACTCAGTATAACACGTGATAAATGTCTGCCGTTGTGTATGTGTCGTTGGTGTGCGCTAGACCTCTCTTCTGCGTGTGGTAACTTGGCGTGTACCGGGGGAGGGAAAGTGCAATTTTTGGCAGCGCGGCGCGTGCGTACGGTTATTGCGAGCCGTCCGCCGGCTGAGCACGCGGCGGCGTTTGCCCATGTGTGCTTTGTTGGGGAGTGTGTGAGCACACCGCCCACTTTGCTGACGTTGTCTGGAGCGGTGGGGGGTGGCGATGTTGTCTTACACATCAGGGCAGCCGTGGCCAGAATCGTTTTATACCGCTGCAGCGTGTAGTTTTTGTCCCCATTTACCCGTCCACAATGGCCGCCAATCGCACTAACTTCCGCTATTCGGATTTCAAGTGCGATCTGTCCGGTGCGTGTGTTCGCTTCCCCGGCATCGGCGCGTACGTGCGCATCGGCGAGAAACTGGGCTGTGGCGCATACGGGGACGTGTTCCGAGGCTATAGGTTGGATGAATGTAGTGATGCGACCCCTTCGAGCAACGATGCGGGTTACCAGTGTAAGAAGCGGCACGTCGGAGGCTGCTCGCCCACCTCCGACTCCGCCGCCGCGTCTGCAGGCGGTGACGCGGCCGGCAGCGGCAAGGACGACGGCAGCGGGCTCGTGGGCACCTTCAGCAACCCTCCGGAGACTGCCCGGGAGGAGGGGTCCCCCGAGCCGCATGTCCCTGACTACGCCATCAAGTACTTCAAGGAAGACATCGTGCACATAATGAACGAGGGCTTCAGCTCTGGCACTCTGCGCGAGCTCAGCATAATGAAGGTGCGTGGGCCGTATTCATTTGGGTCACTTGCTGCAGAGTTGCAACGACCACCCCAATATTCTGAAGCTGGTCGACGTCTATGTCGGTACGTCATCCCGGCTCATTTCGTCACTGCGGCTGCAGGCGCTCATCCCGGCATCGCGGCCACCCTGAACACCCAGCTGGGCGACATGCTGAAGTCGTCCGGCAGCGACCTGTCGCGCAGGAAGGACCTGCACTTCTACCCGTTCAAGAACTCCCAGGTGTTCATGCTGGCTCTGTACGAGTATTGCGAAGGTGGGTCCGGTGTCGCCGCGGAGCTTTCATTGCGTGCAGGTGGCGACCTGGGAAGGGCCATCTGGCGCGCCTACGACAAGGGCCTGGGCGGCTACACGCTGTCCGAGGTGAAGTGGTACGCGTTCCAGCTGCTGAACGGCCTGGCGTACCTCCACACGTCCAAGGTATGCTGCTGCTCGTTGAAATTTGGTGTAATCGCGCTCTCAGATCCAGCACCGTGATTTGAAGCCGAACAACATCATGCTCGCAACCAGCGACCGGCTGACGGTGCTGAAGATCGGCGACTGGGGCATGGGCCGCGAGATGCGTAACCTCGACGGGACCATCACCCCCACGGCGTGCACCCTGTTCTACCGTCCCATCGAGGTCATTCTGGGCCCGATGGTGATCCCCCCCGAGAGCGAGAACTTCCTGCGCCCCTCCCAGAGCCACGTGAGTTTTGCCGATCGCCGTGTCTAACCTGCCCTAGCGGCACAACTACGGGATCAACGCGGACAACTGGAGCGCCGCGTGCATCATCGCCGAGCTGGCGACCGGGCAGCCCCTGTTCCACGGCAACTCGGACTTCCAGGTGCTGACCCGCATCGTGACCACGCTGGGCCGGCCCACCGAGGAGGAGTGGCGCAACTGCTCGCGGTCGGAGCACTACCCCTTCAAGGGCAGCCTCTACAGGATGCAGGTCACCGACAGGAAGGAGCGCCTGCGCACGGTGCTCCAGGGTCGCATGGACGACTTGGGCCTGGACCTCCTGCTGTCGCTGCTGGAGTACAACCCGCACAAGCGTCTCAGCGCGCTGGAGGCGCTATCGCACCCGTGGTTCCACGACGTCGACTTCCGTCACCTGGACGCGTTGGGCGTGCGCAACTGCATGTCTAACACGCTCATGGGCCGGTTCGGCCCGGGAGCGGTGCGGGACCTCGAGGCCAACTCTGGCGGGATCACGTCGAGCACGCTGCTGTCGCACGTGCTTTTCCTAGATTCGGATACGCGGGATCAGGTGGTGGACGCCATG
This sequence comes from Babesia bigemina, assembly GCF_000981445.1. Lineage (NCBI taxonomy): Eukaryota > Apicomplexa > Aconoidasida > Piroplasmida > Babesiidae > Babesia > Babesia bigemina. Next base: position 3,025,806 of record NC_027218.1, on the reverse strand, counting down.
GACCGCGACTACGCGTGCGTGGCGCCGGCGCTGCGGCAGTCCGCGCTGCCTGTCGCGATCCAGTACAGCGGCGCCGCGCGGTCGTCGCCCCTTTGAGCTGCCGAGGAGCTGGAGATCGGGAATCAATTATTAAATGAGTAAAAAATTGGTGTGGAAATGCATCTTTCGCGGGGCGGTTGCGCTGCGCGGAGGATTCCGCAGGCAGCCGTTGTCGCGACGGCCGCTTTCGGCCGGTTGTCTTCCACCGCCCAGCTGACACGTTTGCCTAGCCGGCATCAGAGGCGTGACGCGTGATCCGCGCTGCCGTGTCTTGCTGTCATAACCGCTGGGACCGCTGTAATTTTTGCCGCGGTGGGGCGAAAAGTATATAGTATGGGGTTGCGATTGGCGTCGAGCGACCGCGGACCATTCGCGTGGATACGGCCACTTTTTGCGCAGTGCTGCCTTCCAATAAACTCGAAACGCGTCGGACAAAATAATTTGCCGAACAGGGCTGTTGCTAGCGCGTGCTCGTGGGTATTTTGTTGTGGCAGCGCGGCCGGGTCTAAACGCTGTGTCACAGTCGCCTTGAGCTGTTTCGTGTCTAACGGCTTGCCGCGCTTAAATTTCTCGCGCTAGTTGGTGCGCGAGCTAGGGATCCACCTGACGACTCACAGGTGTTTAGAGTGGAATCCTTCTTGGGGACGCGAGCCCAGCAGATTGTTACTTGAGGCAAAAAATTTCGCCCGGATATTATTTTTTTTGTCGGAGAGTTTGATTCGACTGAGCGAGTGTCGTTCGCCCAACTGCGCATTGCCTGTCACCCAACGTTATCAGGCGCGGCCGAAGGCTTCGTGTACTCCTGCGTAGACGCTCCTGCAGCTTGGAAGGCCGGATCGTTTTTTTAGCGCGGGTCGCTAGGCTTCCCGATTTGGCTGATTGTGAAAATGGCTGATTCTGCTCAGGTCGAGAGACCTTACGCGTCGGCCGACTCCGCGGTGGATGTTACTTCCACGTCGCTGGTGCAGGGCGGCGAGAACTACGGTTACACCGGCGAGGTGCAAGATATTCCCGGCTCAGGTGAAAAAACTAATCGCATGGAGCACCTCGAGGCAACCGAGTCCGTGGAGTACGGAATGCCGGATGCCAACGGACAGCAGCTGTACGACAACGGCGGGGCCGCTTACCAGCCTTCCGACGGCAGTTATACAGACCAGGGCTGGAACAGCTCGGGGTACATGGGTTTGTCCCAGGAAGGCCTCCACTTCAGCGGCGAGGTGCCGCACGAGTCACACATGGTACGTTTACGCGTCGGTGGCCGCCGTCACGCGGCCTTCCGGATGTAGTGACGTCTCTTCATCGATGCTGTACGTCCCGTTGTGTATTTTATGTGGTGTGTCTTATTCCTGTTGTGTTGTCGGGGTATGTCGGGATTCTTATCGAAGACGGCCTTCCACGGCCTGCTCCCGTGCTGGTGTCCACGGTCGTATGGGCTGTGGAATCCACCTCCAGCAGCCGTCTACCTTTGCGTTTCGTTAATGTGTATCGTTTGGACGCAGCTCCAGTCGCGGCGATGTCGTTTTTTAGTTCTTTAGGCGTACTGTATGCGTGGGATAGTTGTTGATGCTCTTCAGGCTTTCGGAAACCAGGGATTCGACATGACCAGCACTTTAGTGGGCTCGTTTGGCAGCGTTGTCAGCGAGAATTCCATGCAATCCGCTGATGGTACGTTACCGGGTGTGAGTTGGCACGGCGCATTCAGGCTCGCTGCACTCCAAACTGCTGGACATGGCACAGCACGATATTATGCCGCCCCATGGCATGTCCCTAAAAATGGACGGCGGCGCCATGTCGGGCGAGCCTCCTCGACGCGCGATCTCGAAGGGTCGCAAGAACAAGGATGAGGCCAATGAGCTGGTGCGTCGCGCCAAGTTACTGCCCAAGGTGATGGGCGTTCGCTACGATGCCAACCACCAATACTGGGTTGCGACGTGGTATCAAAATCGCAAGAGAATGGATCGGTACTTTTCCGTAGGTCGTTTCGGCTTCGAGGAGGCCCGTATGCTGGCCATCGACTGCCGCAAGACGGCGGGCAAGAGCCTGCAGGGCAAATCATACGACCGGCCGCATTACGCGCACAAAGAGGCGTCGGCCAACCCCCGCCCTACCTACGGTGCGTTACTAGGGTGCCTCCTGTGATTGCTTTCAGATGCTGACAACAGCGCGGACAAAAGCACGGAGTACTACGGCGGCTCCGACACGTCGAAGAAGACGAAGGATTTCAACCGTCTCAACGTGTCCAAGGTGGCGCTGAACTACATTCTGTCTGACCTGTGCAACAACTGCTTGCCGAGCATCCTCGAAAACAACCACATGCCCGGGGAGCTCTATATTCATTGCTACAACAAAATATCCGACCACCTTCAGATGATAATCACGGCGAATCAGTCTGAGGAAATAGAGAAGTACCTGCACTTGTTCCAGTTGTGTATTCAGAACCGCGTGCTGCCCAGCGCGCTGCAGGTTCAGGAGCAGAGGGCAATGATCACCACTCTGTGCCAGATGTAGGCCTATCGGCATATCTGGTTGTCTGTACAAATGTCATTTGATATATTTTGTTAGATGTTCATTGGCGTTGTGCGGCGTTCTGCCGCGTGTTTTGCGCGTCTGCCGGTCGAGCGGTACCTGCTTCCGCTGCCGTCGCGCCGCGACTCCGTGCTCTCCAAGCTGCGGTTCGTTCCAGCCGGCCGGTGTGTCCGCATCCATGCAGCCGGGTGTTCATGGACCCCGTGAGGAAAATACACCCGTTTGCCGTGCTTGCGCTGTGTCGCGGCGACTGCCCGCGTCACCTCCGAGGTGAGCGTTCCCGGCGTGGAATCCAGCCTTCCCAGCCTTCGGCTTCGAGCCTGCGGACCAGACGGCGAAGCTGCTGCTCGGGATAGTGCACATCTGGATCCTGCATCGTCGTATGCACAGCGCGGTAGCAGTCGGTGGCTCGTGTGTCGACCCCCGTGCAGGGCCTCGAGACGGAGAAGATGCTCCTATGGGACTACCTGTGGTCCCACATGCGCACCATACTGTGTGCACAAGGGGTATCTGCGTTGCCCGCAGCTCTGATTCGTCGTTCAGATCCACGAGCTACAGTTTCGGGCCAACCTGGAGGAGATGCAGCACAAGACCCTGGGGTTCTGCCTGGCGCTGGACGAGTCCATGGACGAAATCGCGCAGAAGGGAGACGACACCACGCTACGGAAGATGCTGATCATGTATGTACGGCTGTGGGTGTCTCGTCTGAATCGTCGCAGCTACTTCTACCAGCGGAACAGCGGCATGATGCAGTCGCAGCCCCTGGACTTGTTGACCAAGTACATCCTGGCGCTGGTATGTAGCGTGCTCCGTCGTTAGTCTCACAGCGGCCGCAGGTGGATTTCGTTTCCGAGGTGCCCGAGGAGGAGTTTCGCTACGCGGCATTCACATGGTAGGCGACATGCACGCTACTCGCATTGCTGTGTTCGTGACTGCGCGGACGCGAGTGGTTACCGTAACCATTCGCGGGCGCGACACCGTAGCATATACGCTACTAAATGAGCAGGTTATATGGCAGTTTGTCGTACATGAGCACATGGTGTGGGCGCCGCACGTCAGGGCAGCAGCCTCGCAACGGAGCTGCGCATTCGCCCCCGCCCACCTGTTGTCTGATCCACTGTGACGCACACATCACGCAACGCAGGCCTGAAATCGACCACTACATCGCGAACTCAGCGGCTTAATTCAGGAACGCCGGCTTCACCTTGACCTGAGCGTAGAGGAAGACCGGTTGCTGCCACATTTTACTAAGCCTGTGTGACACATTTTTTTGCATCTGCTTGACGATTCGCCCCTGGATCCCGCATATGATTTTAGCGGCCTTGTCGTTTCTGACGTACAGCTCCTGCGCACCGTTGATGGCATGTCGTGCTGGCTCACCATCTCTATGATCAGCGACCCGTTGTCCGCAGGCGTCCATCCGATGACCTTCTGGCCGACCTGGTACGGCAGTTCCTTGTTGAACCAGCAGTAGATGTAGGTCCGCACCAGCTGTTCGACCACCTGCACCTTGGACATGGTGGTGAGCATGTCCGGCGGGTACACCCACCGTCCGGGCCTGGCCACGGCCTTGAGGAAGTGCAGTACGCGTTCCACGCCTATTCCGTGTTTTGCGCTGGTGTAGAATATGTCGTCGAAGGTGCCGTGGTTCTTCATTTCCCTCGTCCTGGCCTTGACCCACTTCTTGTGCTGCACCAGGTCGATCTTGTTGAGCACCAGCGCCACCGGCTTCCTCCGTTCGCACGGTTCGTGTCCGCCCGCTGCGATTTCCCCTCCAGCTAACGCCGCTGGTTCGTCCTCATCGAAGAGTTCCGTGCCGTCGGGGTCGGCGTCATCTGCCCCGGCCGCCTCAGGGTAGCTTGGGCGGTGATCCATGTCGCCGACGTGGCCATCACCAGCCTCAGACACAGCTCCGGTATCGCACGGCGCCGCCCCCGCGAGCAGCCGTACAATCCGAAACAGCTCCGCGTCCGGCCGCTTCACGGTGTCGAGCACCAGCAGGCATGCGTCGGCCTCCCGGTAGGTCCGCCACGCGGTGTCCACGAGTGGCGCGCAAAACCGCCTCCTGCGGTGCGACTCCAGTATCCCAGGGCAGTCCATGAGTATGATCTGGCAGTTGTCTGCGCACAGGATGCCCTTGATGTCCTCCCTGGTGGTGTTGACCTTGGGCGACACCGCTGCGATGGTGCTGCTGAGCAGCGCGTTCAGCAGCGAGCTCTTGCCCGCGTTGGGCAGGCCGACCAGCGCCACCCTAACTAGCTTAGGGTCCTCCGGCTGCTGCGGCGCGTGCCAGCTGACGGTGGTTGCCTGTGTGTGTATTGCATTGCGCATTAAGAGTGCGACGTACGCTGAGGGGCACGGGCTGCCGAGTCGCGTTCGCTCCGTAGTAGGGCACGTTGCCGCGTGGCCTCGCTGCTACCGTCGTGTCTGTCTGTGCCTGTAGTGCGACGCTGGTGTCAACGTCGGTGCTGGCGCTGTGGTGGGTGAGGCCCTGCGCATGGCCGGGTCGAGCCGAGGACTGCCGCCTCAGCATGCACGGCAGGGCCACCGCCGCGCCCCTCCGCCAGCAGGTGTTAGCGCACGGCGCTACTACGCGGCTGCTAAAGAGGAACATCGGATAACGGCGGCGTGTCGGCTGGGCAGGCCAGGGAGGTCATCCGGGGTGTCGCCGTCCGCCTGCAGCGGCGCATCATCCGCATGCGTCGTACGGCATAGCCGCGTTCACACAACGACTGACTGCCGCCGCCGTCCGCCGCTAGTATGTTGACGTATCAACGAACGGCCGCGTTGATTTGGGCGTCGAGCGGACCCTGGACGTCGCCCCGTCCTTGTGGTAGCCAACACCGCCGGGCGGAAGTGATCCCTTATCCGCGCCTGCACGGATATTTGAGCTATTAAGCCGCGTTAAAGACGTACTGGCCGCGCCTGCCCAGCGTTTTGGCGACTGTACCTTCCGCACCCCACGCTCTATGCGCGCGAGTGTGTTGTCGCATTAGCGGCGGTGTCAGCCTAGTAACCAAGCGCGCTTTACTCCACAGCGTTTCACAGACTGGATATTTTACTACATTGTTGCAGCGGGCCTGATTGGGGTCGCTCTTTCCGTTGTATCGCCCGCAGTCGATCGTCCGCGTACGTTGGGTAGGATGATGCGTAATTCGGGTAGCGGTCACCCGCACGGGCATGCTGGTAACACACACAAAGGCGACAAGCGCGCGTCAACGCTTGCGCGCGTCAACGAGGAGCGTTTGGCCTACGCTATCTCGTGCCTGGTGGTAAGTGGCTGTTCGCGCTCCCCAAATCCCCGTAGGGCAAGGACGTTGTCGTGCACATGAACGGCGGCCGCATCATGAAGGGCACCTTCCACTCGTGTGACCCCGTGCCGCGCCCGACCAAGGCCTATGACATTGCTTTGCGCCATGCGCGTGCCGTCCAGAACAAGGTACCGTCCATGTGCATGGCGATCTGACGCTTCTGCAGAGCGAAGACAGCGGTTCTGGCAGGCAGTACGTGGTCTTCGGCACGGACTACCAGTACGTGGTGGCCAGCGGCGTGTCGATGGGCCCCTCCGCCAAGGAGTCGAAGTCCGCGAACGCCGCGTCCGCTCCGCCGGCGGGCGAGGGCGGCGCTTCGAACAAGCGCTCGGGCTCCGGCAAGTTCAAGACCGACACTGAGATTTCCGGCTCCAAGGGCCAGCGCCACAGCGACAAGCTCGTGGAATGGGCGTCCGAGGCGCCCGTCGCCGACAATCAGCTGTACGTGCTGGAGGCCCAGCGCAAGACCGAGTGGGACCAGTTCGAGTCCAACCGCAAGGACTTCGGCGTGGAGAGCACCTACGACGAGAGCCTGTACACCACCGAGCTTAACATGGACGACGTGCCGCAGCGCATCCAGGACCAGGCGACGAGGCTTGCGTCGGAGATCCTGGGCAGCAGCGGCGAAGGCGGCTACTCGCAGCTGGAGAGCTACCTCGAGCAGGATGAGGACGCCGTGAACAACGCCGTGACGGAGCAGATCGTCAAGAAGGCGCTGGCGCGCAACTCCCGTGAGGAGAGGCGAGAGGAGAAGCGCGAGGAGAAACGGGAGGACCGGCGTGAAGACAAGCGGGAGGAGAAATATTCACAGGGTAACAAGGGCAAGACCCGCTCTTCTGGTGGAGACGGCGCTGCGGGCGGCCACAACTCACGCCCCGCGTCGTCCAGTCGCGTCATGTCGTACAAGGATATCATAGCCAACAGCTCGACCTCCCCGTCTCAGTCGCAGAAGGGTGCGGCCACGCAGGACAACACCCCGCAGCAGGGCGGCCACGGGAAGGGCGCCGGTCACGAGCGTGACTCAGCGCAGCACACGGTACGTTTCCGTGACGCATTTCCCGCAACTGTCTTTCAGCAAACCTCCACCGCTCGCTCTGATGTAAATCGCGGCCGCGCGGCGAACGTCGAAGCGCGCGGCGGCGAGCATGGTGCTGAGGAGTCACGCAAGGGCGAGCGTGGCGGCGCGTCGCACCCTCAGAAAGCCGAGGAACGCGCCGCTGCCAAGCCTGCGGTTGAAACCAAACCGGCCTCCCCCGCTTCCCAGACGAGCGGGACCATCAAGAAGACGTTCACATTCAACCCGAACGCCTCCAGTTTCACCCCGTTTTCGGCTGCTCACATTGCCGTGCGCCTAGCATCCCCGTCGCGTCGCTCGGGCTCCCGCTCTCCCATGAGGCAGGCCCAGGGCCCTCAGAAGGTACGCCACGTATGTTGGAGCCGACATTGCCCGCAGGCGCCGTCTGGCGAGTCACGCCCCGCTGGCGTCGGAACCCCAGCCTCCGGTGGCAAGAGCAAGGATAACACGGCCAACGCGAACGTCGGCGCGCAGGCCAGCGCAAAGTTCAGGCCTTTCGCGGCTATGGTGGGTTAACGTGTTTCGAGCGCCAAATGCGTGCAGGCTGGATACCCCGTGCTGGACGTATCTGCCTACACCGTGCTGACCTGGCCGCTGACCGACTATGGGCTCGAGGACGGTTGGCAGAACTGCAGCGACGTTACGTACCGTAGCGTCATCGGCGACCTGAGCCAGTATTATGCCGCTCCCGGCATCGTAGCTATGCGTCCTCAGCACCCTATGGTCGCCTCAGCAGGCATGACCACGGTCCTGTTGCCGCAGGCCGGGCCGGTCACGTACCCCGCCTACCAGCTCGGAGGGATACCCGTCAACATGGTTCCCTACAACCGGCAGGTTACCCCCAAGTTCTTTGCGCGGCAGGCGCAGCAGCCCATGCAGCCGATTGTGCCTGCACGGAGGCCAATGAACGGCGCCACGACGCCTTCCATTGGACATGCGCAGCCGCAGGTGAAGCCCAAGCTATGAACAAACAGGAGCGGAAACGTTATTTAATGCATACACCCACTGTTCGGCGTCGTATTGCCAGCAGGCGCGCCGCATGTATGCACGCTGAGCCACGGGGCCCGCAGTCAGCCCATAGGCCCGGAGGTACCGCACATTTACTAGGGGAGTGCGGCGCGTGGCTCGTGGACATTGTTTTAATGCGCTACTTAACCATAGTGAGCTCAGTGGGTGGTGATGGTGGTGGTTCGGGGCTGCTGTGTGTCGCCCGACCTCGGCGGCTCCGTACGAGGCGGCCGCTGACAGTCGGCACCTTTGCACGGTAAATTACGCACGTGCTCACATTTGGCATTGGCGGTCACATCAGGCCGCGGGCAGCGCCGCCCGGGCGCGATGGCCCTCGCGGCCGCCGTCGCCACTGGCGGTAGCTGCCGAACGATTTCCATGCAGATCAAAAATAATAGTCGCAGCAAATGGACATGAGATCGCCATTTCAGACGCCATTATACACAGGTATGTGTCGTGCCGGCGTCGCGTCCAACGCACGTTGTTGCACGGTGCGACGTCGTGATTCCGCGCTACCTCAACGGCGATTCCGGCCCGGACTTCCACACAGATAAAGCGGGAATTGCTGAACACACAATGTGTGACAGTGGAGCGTAAAATAAGCGGCAAGATATAAGTTATTGGAGCAGGTGTCGCCGTTCTATGGAGCTCTTTGAGCCGGGACAGCAGGTCCTTTTCTAGGACATAGCGTGAATCCAGTTTGCTTCATTGGCATCTTTAGAGCAATGTGTACACGTGGATTGTATTTTTTAGGTGCAGCGCTCGTAAATAAGGGTTGAATGCAGACGTCGATTGGCTACATGTGTCGGTGCTGACTGTGCGTCGTCGCTTAGAATTCCGTTTGGCAGTCGCTTTGGATGATAACCAGTGGCGGCTAATCGCTTTGCTGAGGTCGGAGCTGCAGGATGTGACCGATGTGTATCTGAGCAATGGCCCGTATCTGAACCGCTGGCGGTGGTCGCTGCTGTGTTCGCATTATGGAGCATCAGACAGTGCTAGGCGTTGATTCGCGAAGTCTGTCCTCAGTAGGGGGCAGCAGAAGCAACCTGCGTCACGTAACCGCGCCTTTCAAGCCCCCAGTGAAGGAATCCGAACGGCCTAACACGACGGTGCGTTCGGTTAACGTCACCGGGGCCCCTGCAACGGACCCCTTGGTGCCCTCCGCGCATTCGTACTATTCCAACGTGAAAGAGATCCCATCCGCATTGCCTCCGTTCGTGAGTTTCCGTGAAGCTGACGCTGATACCGTCCAAGGCGACACCAACGATTTGTCGGTGTCGTCGTTCAGCGCGGCGATCAACGACCACATTTCGAACAGGGTAGGCGAGGTTCTGAAGTGGAAGGTAATGAAGCCTTGGGAGTGGTCACCGCTCGGTGACCAGGCTGCCAGCTACCTGCAGCACTACCACTCCGTCACCAAGGGCGATGCGGAGGCGCACGCCTCTGTCGTGAGCAAGATTTACCCCTCCGTGTTCACCTTCGACGACTATGGCGGCGGCGCGCATGGAAAACACGCCAGTGGGGTGGGCGAGCCCGTCGCAAACGTCCGCATGGACTCGCGGCGGCACATGGGTGCCGCCATCCAGAAGGGGGAGCTGTTCGACAACCTGAGGCACATCAACAACTTCTTCATGGCCGACGAGACGCGCCTGCCAGTCTATATCGCAGCCTTCGGTTCGGGCTTTTTTTCCGTGCTGATTTGCCTCTGCGCCGCCTTGTACGTCAAGTACCTCTTCGCGAGGGTGCGCAAAAGCAAGTCCACCACCCAGCAGAGCGACGGAGGGTCCGCGCTGCCGCTGCTCGACAAGCGGACGATCATGGCCGCCCAGAAGAAGGAGAACCTCGCCGAGACACGCGCGATGAACCCGAACCTGGCGCGCATCGACGACTACATCCGCGGCGAGGTCAAGCGCTGGGAGCGCCGCGTGCTCATGGCCGAGGCCAAGGCAGCCTCGCCGGAAAACTTTCAGGAGATCATGAAGGAGCTGAACTCCGACGCGGAGAGCAGCGACAGCGAGGAGCAGGAGGGCGGCAGGGTCAACAAGATCTCGCCGGCGAACGCCATCAACGCCAGCGTGGACAAACTGTTCCAGGGCAACGCCCAGCTGGAAAAGGCGCTGAGGCACGACAGCGACTCCGATGAGTACACCACCGACAGCAGCGACTCCGACGCCAGCTCTTCCGACGATGACTACGACTCGTCGTCCGACGACTCCAGCGAGTCCGACAGCGACTCGTAGATGTACACTAATAACGAACCGTGTGAAGTGCAGTATAACTTTATTCAGTGTTTCAGGGCTTTCTGAACTTTGTTAGCGTGATTGAGTCCCCGTTGGACCATGAGTTGAGCAGGTCCCAGCCCGATGGCGGGGCTGCCGCGTCCTTGGGGGCGGGTGGCTGCGTTTTTGCGATGACGGTGGGGTTGGTCATGAACCCGTTGGCGAAGGCAGTGACCTGCGACCCCGATCTGAGCGACGATGCGATCCCGGTCCCATCGTCGGAGCATATCCGGCGGCTCTTGAACCTGAGCAGGTCGCTGTCCGCGTCCTCGCTGCGCTTCGACGGCGACAGCGAGTCGGTGATGGAGGTGAAGAAGCGCGGTAAAATGTGCACGGAGGACCCGCGCGGCGTCGGGGTGCTGGGCTCCCTCGCGAACTGCCCGAAGAAGTTACGCAGGTCAAGCTCGCACGACGCCATGGTGTCGCTGATCTCCATGTTCCTCGTCACCCAGCCGCTGATGCCCTTCCTGAGGTTCGACAGCGCGTACCTGCGGTCGGCCAGCACCACGGCGCCGTAGTCCTTTATGTGCCTCAGGGACCTGCCGACCGCCTGGTTGACCGCGCGAATCGCCTGCGAGTTGTACCACAGCGACATCACCTCCTCACCCTTGCCGCGCTCGGCGCCCTTGGACAGGTAGTCCATTTTCAGCGCCACGTTGTCCTCGTAGGGGTTCGGGTACGGCACGCCGCAGATGAACACGCCCCTGCAGGCGTCGTCCGAGAAGTCGATGCCCTCCGCGATCTTGCCGCGGCACACTCCGATGAACACGCACCCCCGGCCCTTGGACACGAGGTCGTTGTACTCCTTGAGCTGCGCCTGCGTCGGGTCGGCACCGCCGTGGGTGAACTTGTTGTCGACTATCGCCGAGGCGGCGCTCGACGCCCCCCTGGCCTCCACGAAGATCGTTTTTTCCTTCTCGAGGTGCGAGTAGATTCCAGTCCGCTTCCACGCCTTGACGGTCGACTCCATGACGGGGTACGACCCGAAGAAGACGAGGACGCCCGCCGGCACGCACTTGGCGAACGTGAGCAGCGACTCGCCCAGCGCCTTGATGTAGGCGGGCGTCGACCGCGTGTTGAACGCCGACGAGAGTATCTGCGGGTCACCGGCCGTGCCGGTGATGACCCTGGCGCAGACGTGCGACGCCGGCGCGACGTGCTTGTTCGACAGCTTGTACTCGAACGATATCTTGTCATCGCCGATGTTCTTCTCCAGGTCACTGAGCGGCGACAGCGTGCCCGAGGTGAGCAGGATCGACCTCACGCCGTCGTTCTTGAGGCGGAGAAAGGAGGGGGTTGCCTGCAGGCACTCGAACGTCATGATCTTCGGGAGCGGGCCTTCCTCAGCAGGTGCGCTGCCGGGCGTCTCGTCCCCGCCCCTCTGGAGCCCCTTGCTCTTCCAACCGCCTCCAGCCGTGCCGGATTTGTCGGGAGACGCGCTGGCCGCTTCCTGCTGCTTATGGGCGCCGAACGACGTGTCGTGCGTCACGAAGACGTGGAAGTACTCCGGGCACGCGAGCAGCTCCTTCGAGTACACGTGCTGGAAGAAGAGCATGAGCCCAGTCAGCGCCTGCAGGTCCTCCTGCAGCGTCTTGGCGTTGTCGTAGTACGCCTGGTACGCGTACGAGATGTCGTCGACGTTAGTGGACAGCACCGAGATGCAGCTTTTGATCACCTCGTCGATCTTCATGTTACGCAGCTCGTACAGCCCGATCTTTTTCATCAGATACTGCAGCACGTCGACACCCTTGACCACAGCGTGCTCCCGCTTGATGGTCGCCAGTTGCCACAGATCCAGCCCCATCGACTGCGATGTCGGGCTGTCCTTGGAGTAAGTGCCGAGCTTCAGGTTCGTCAGGAACGCGTCGAAGTTTTTGAGCGCCACGGCCAGTTTGGCCATGGCCGAGAAGTCGATCGCCGGCCCCTCCAGCTGCGCCGCCGGGTCCTGGGCGTCGATGGCCTTCTTGTGCGCCGCGGCGAACCGCCGCAGCGCCATGAGGTAACGCGCGATGTCCACCTGCCGCACGGCGAAGGTCGCCGCCGCCTCTGCGACGCTCTCCACGTTGTGCGCCTCGTCGATGATGAGCACGGAGTTCGACAGCTTTATCTCCATGGCCTCCCGGGACCGGGGCGACAGCAGGTAGTTGTACGGCAGCAGCGTGACATCCGCGGTCTCGTGCGCCTCCCTGCTGGCGTAAAACGGGCAGCACTTCTGGGATTTTCCCAGCATCACCAGGTCCTCGATGTCAATGAAGTCGTAGAACTGCAGCTTGCTGTTGCCCTTGTACTTCTTGAGGCCGTTGTAGTACACGCACCCCTGGCCCTGCACCAGCTTCCTGCAGAAGTTGTTCAGCGCCTCGCCGGTGGCGTTGCGCCGCCCGGCGTGGATGCACAGCTGGTCGCGGGACCCCAGCACGATGGTGGTGAGCCCCTTCGCTGCGAACTCCTTGGTGTAGGAGCTCTTCTTGGCCTCCCGGATCACCTGCTTCAACTGGCTGTGCGTGCGCGAGGCGTAGATGATGCGCAGGCTGTTCGAAGCCTTGCCCTTCGGACCCTTGGGGCCGCCCTGCAGCGAGCTCCGGAGGTCGGAGATGGTGCTGAGCAGCGAGGCCTCGCACGACCCGTCCAGGCTGTTGAGCTTAAAGGCAGAGGCATCCTTGAATCTCGAGTGCCACAGGCACGCCAGCGAAGAGCACATCAGCGCCAGCGTCTTGCCCGTTCCGGTGGGGGACTCCAGCAGCGCGTTCTGCCCATTCTTGACGGCCTTGATGACCGTTTCCATGTACACCGTCTGGCATGGGTAGGGCTGATACGGGAATCGCACGTCGATTCCATCGATGATGTGCACGTATTCCCCGCTCGGCGCCATGAAGCGTCACCTTTTAGCAGCGGCCGGGCATCGAAACTGCGCATTCACCCGAAACGTGAACTTAGGACCACATCATCCGTTGCAGTTGCTTTCCCGCCGCAGCGTCATTCGGCGCGCGTAGTAGTGACGAACGCAATTGTTACGGCTCGTTCGCCGCGTATGTGTGCCTCGTTAGCCACCCCTCGAGCCAGCCGTTAGACAGACCCAGCAGAGAGCACAGTGTGTTCCAGGCATGCTTCGGCCCAGCGACGTTAGCGCTATTAAATGCCGTAGTATGCTCTACTTGCGGTGCGCCAGGCGGCCGTTTGGTATCCCAGCAGCCAATTGACGGTTTGTGATGGCGGCGCCTTCCGGCCGCGCAGCGCGGAGGCAGCATCCCACACATTTCTGATTTTTTTCATGCTTGGAGCCATACACGCGTAATTAAACGCCGCGGGAGATCACAGCTGCTCTATGCGTTGGCTTCCCGGGGATCTGTTGATGCGTCCGTCAGGTGGTACCAGGGTCACTCTGCAGAGCAGTATGCGCCGAGCATGGTCGTCGCTGCCCGCGGAGAGTCAGTCTGGGCGGTTCCGCGGCCGGCGGCGGCGTGTATAACGGAGCTGCGCCTGTTCCAGCAGCACTGCGACCGCGTCTTCCACGACCTGTACGCCAGAAGAAGCTTCGCCAGGCTGCAACGGCAGGCCGAACGCAACATACACGCCGTCGATGTCTTGACCGGAGCCAGCTATGCGCGCCGCGCGCGCACCGTGGTTGTCGACGCCGGGCACCGCGTCCCCGAACGGGCCTACGACTACTCATCGCATTTCGTCGGCGTCGTTCGCAGCACCGGCGCAGCGCAGCATCCGATCAGCTACAGCAGCGCGTTCCGCACGGTGGTGTTCACCAAGGCGGTCCGCATCTGTCGGGAGGAGTTCGCGAACATCGCCACCGTGGACCTCCTGCTGCTGGCGTACGACGTCTACACGGCGTTGTACTTGTCCCTGATCGACGCGCTGATACACCTGGGGAGTTGGGACGAGGCCACCGAGGTGTTGATGCAGCTCGGCGTGGTTTTGTACTTCATACGCTCAGATTTGAACAAGAAGCAGCGGTCGCTCGTTGGCGCGACCGCCGACGCCAGGACGGAGTTTAGACGCCGGCTCTTTAACTGCGTCCTGGCCAAGCGAGGCATCAGTTTGGACGACATGCCGTGTTGCACGGACAATAGCGCCATAGTGCAACACGTCTTCGACTGCTTCATGCTGGAGCTGCCTCTGGAGACCTGGTCGAGGACGGTGTACTTGTGGCTGCGTGATGCCTCCCTTTACAGCGTGCTCGAAACGTTGCAGGCGTTGCCGCTGCCTCAACGATCGGAATTTTATCGCAGAGTGCGGCGTGGTCTCTTATTCGCTACAGACACTGAGGACACGGACAGCCCCGACCTTCCTTATTTCGATGCCGAGTCCTGGTCCTCCAAACCCCCTGTTTGGAAGGCGGCGAGGCCACGTGGAAGCGGCGGATGTTTCGGAGCGCAACGTTGGGGCAGGAAACGCGGTATACCGTACGACTTCGTCCTGGGTTGCGTCCTGTCCGCTTCAAATTGCTGCCGTCGTTACGCGCTGGAGGGGCTAGTCATGGTGGCCAAGATTTCCATGGCCCTCGATCGGGAGCTGTACGCGGCGCTGTGCTTCACCGTGTGCATGGTGTTGCGCGTGCTCTCGTCGAAGATACGCTTATTGGATGAAATTTCTTTCGAGAACGGTGTCAGCCAGGGCGCCGGCGGACATGAAGACGCCGCCACGGATCCGCCTCTTTCCGTGGACCACCTCTCGTCGCTGCTGCAGTACGTCGGCATGAACCACTGGGAGAACCAGAAAAGCTTGTGCGTCATGTCATCCATCGACAACGTCTGGGTGAGGCGCAGCGGTATGCGCTCGCTGTCAGTGAGCCTGACACCGGTGGCCTCATTTCTTGGCACGTCGAGGTACAACGGGCATAGTTGGGTCGGATTGGATTACGTGGTGATGTTGGACGTTGACGGCATGATACAGTGCGACGCTGCCGGGTTGGATGGGATACGCTTCGTCCCGTCCCGCCGCGTGGATGGCCAATTTTCCCCTTTGGGTGAGATGAAGATTGTACGTAGCGACCACGACAAGACCAAGTCGCCTTCAGGCGCTGGGTGCACAGGCTCAATTTGCCTGGAGAACTTGAAGGTGCGGAACAATTCGGTGGACGTGCAAATGGACTTCACGCCGCTGTGCAACAACATGTGTCACTCCGGCAGAAGGTACAAACGTGCCCCGCCGTCGAGGGGCACCAAACTCGCCTTTTCCGTCGTTTCAAAGCCCCCCGACCACGTGCCGCAGCCGTTGGTGCTAGGCTTCGACCACAAGCTGGTGCTTGCCTTGTTCGCATTTTGCGTTTCCGTGGACCGCGAGTACGCCGTGCTCCACTTCCGCCAGGCGCTGGAATACCTGAATTACAGGGACACGCTGCGCAAGAAGCGCAAGGCGTTCCTCCGCAAGCTCATGACCTGGGTGCCCACGCCGAACAGCAAAGAAGCGCGCAACATGATGAAATTCCAAAAGCGCATTCGCACAGCGTTTCGCCACAGGTCGTGGCTGTCGTACATGACTGCCACTGGTGGCAACGAGGACCATGCTCACGACGCCGATGGGGCCGAGTGGTTACCTCCTTTGCCGCCAACGAAGGGCGGCGACGCCGTAAACGTGAAGGAGTACCTGTCCATGGAGAGCGCCGAACTGAGGATGCATTACAACGGCAACAATTGTCTGAAGGAGACCATGATGGCGAAGAACCGGGTAATGGATGTAGTGGAAAAGTACCGTTCCGCAGTCTCCCAGGCGACCAACTACTTGTACAAAAAGTGTATCAACTACCGGCCCTTTTGCAAAACGGGCGCGCTCAGGGGCAGCCACTATCGACTGGGCATCAAGTACCCATTCGTGGAAACAGAGGAGGCCGAGATGGGAGCGGCGAAGCCGACGCGTTCGAGCATGCCGCCATGTGAGCACACGGCGATGACCCTGTCCATGGACGAGTGCACGCAGTGCTCCACCTCACAGTCATTCCGGCAACTAGATCGGATGATTACGTTGACAGAGTGGATATCGCATTTGGTTTTCACGGGCTGCATCCGCCCTGGCAAGGTGCACCCTAGATCCTTGCCCATTGGGACGCCGGTGGATCCTCACCGCGCAATGCCGTCTGCCGCCTCAGGTGGCGCGAATCGGCTTGCGAAGAAACTGGCTGGGAAAAAAAGAGCGCGGCGTGTGGATCGCCGCAGTTACCGTATTATGGAGTATGTCGTCGACGCGTACGTCCCCGATAGGCTAGCAGGGACTGCCATGGCCAATTTGTCGGACGGTTTGGCGCTGCTTAACGAGGTGGTTGAATCGTGTATGCTGACTTCGCTGGCCACGTTTTTCCACGAGCCTTACTACAAGGGGCTGGTGTTGGATTTGGCCCTGGTGCAGTTGCTGCAGGGCCGCTGGTCCCTGTGCCTCGCGCTCTTGAAGCAACTGCGGGGGCCTCCAGGCAACTACAGCACCCCGTTCGGTGCTGAGACCATAACACTGCCTATTGAGGTTTTCAGATTGACGAAGGTTGAAAAGGAGTTCCTCTCACGCCTGACCGGCAAGATATTCACCGAGCTTATCATGGAGCCCCAGCTAAGCATCGAGATGCTTTCGCAGGAGTGCGAACCGGTCGATATAGGGTTAACTGATGGCAACGATCACTGTGCGACACATAGTGGGAAGGGTCCCGGAGTGGCGGTGAGTTCACACCCTGACAATTTCGGTATGGGCTTGTCGGCCAAGTCTCTGCTGCTCCTTGGAGTGTCGTACCTGAGGCTCGGCATCGTTCAGGTCGACCCCTTGTCTGCCTCGATAGGGGACACCACTGGCAGCTGGGTGCACATCGACCACCCAGAGTTGGACAACTTGCGGTCCTTTGAGTGCGACGCCCCCAATTCGGTGGCCGTCTGCAGGGAGTACTATCCGCAAGCTCCGGGTGACGCCGCTGTGGCAGATCCGGACACACCCACAGGCCGGTTGGCGACCGCCTCAGAGCACATCCTGAAAGCGCTGTCAATTGACCCGCTGTGCCACAAGGCGTGGCTCTACCTGGCCCACTGCGGAGTGCTTGCGCACGAATACGAGTTTGCATACAGGTGTTGCCAGCGTAGCATCGACTGTTACGATGCGTGTGTGGCCGCGTGGCTGACGATGGCGGTTGCGCTTAGCTCACGCAGTCGTAGCTGCCCCCCCGTCAAGCTTTCGGACGGTGTCTGGACGGAGTATTTGGTCGAGCAGAAACGCTTGACCCAGCGCATGCACCACGACAAGCCAACCAAGATAAGCATACCGTCATTCGTGGTTCCGTATGACCCGGTGTTCCCGAGCCGTGCGGAGACCACGGACGATCTGGCACGGCACATGAACCAGGCGGTGGGTGGCGACACCGCGGAGTGTTTGGACGTGCTGATCACAGCGACACGTTTCGGGAGCGTGTTTGCGTACGCCGGGGTACTTCAGCTGTTGTCGAGGACGGTGGAAACGCCAATCCACAGCTTCCCGTGGGAAAGTTCCAATGTTGCGGCGAGCTCGTCGCGCGTTGTTTTGACACAGCTCTATTTGGTTTTGCACGCCAGCATAGAATGCGCCTCTCAGTCGACACTCGCCAAGATCCCCGACGAATGGCTGCATCCCGACCCGCGTAAGATGCACTCGCATATGCGGGCGCTGGTGTCGCGAGCGGTTTCCGCCAAGCTGCACGTCTCCTCCCTTCCTTTTATCCGCGCAATGTGCCTGATGTACTCCTTGGATGTCGTGGACGTTTCGCGTGCTGCGGTGCTTTCGCGGGGCGAAATGTCGTTTGAGGTCGGCTTGACCGACGCGGCGTGTTTCGAGGATGAAGTGTACGGCTGGATAACCTGTTTGGAGGTGTTGATGCAGAGCGGCCACGCTGCCACGGCGGAGTTGCTGTTCCCGCTGCTGGAATTGTACCTGGATGTCAGCTCGCCTCGTTGTCTGGAGGCGGAGTATGCCGCGCCATCTTGCGACAAGTTGCCTGTCGGCCCTCATGCGGAGGAGTCGCGGTGGGGGGCGGTGAGACGCCATTTCAACGGTCGCGCGTTCACGTACGCCGACCTGCGCGCCGAAACGGTATTCCTGCGCCTGTACATGCGCTGCTACACTGCGGCTGAGGGTGAGCTTGACGAGCTGCTCTCTGACGTCCAGGATGCCATCACCCAGTGCGCCAGCCGCAAGCTGCGCCTGTTAGAGGCGCGGGTGCTGGCGGGGCTGCGGCGTTACGAGCAGGCGGCCCGTGTATTCGCCGCAGAGCTGCGCCGCGGGTTCACCGGGTCGGTGTCTACCGACTACATGCTGGAGTGCCAAGCTATGAAGGTGTACGCTAAAGTGCTCACTGCGCTTGGAGAGGTATCGCAGTCCGCTGCGGCCACGGCTTTCGCGGAGCAGTGTTACCTCACGACTCCTGTGTTGCGTTGCGACCTG
Source organism: Babesia bigemina (assembly GCF_000981445.1). NCBI lineage: Eukaryota > Apicomplexa > Aconoidasida > Piroplasmida > Babesiidae > Babesia > Babesia bigemina. The sequence continues at coordinate 3,007,174 of NC_027218.1, read as the reverse complement.
TGTCTGGTCGCGCCGCTGTGACTGTGGCCCCTCGGTGTGCCTTTCGCACAGCCGCGCGGGCATATAGACCGAATCACTCTGTTAATGTAGCATTATTGTGTATCTTCTGCGGTCTTCGTCTCGATGTGTGGCCGCTGCGAGTGTTTTGCGCGGCTCCCTTGATTCCACGGCGGGCGTGGCTCCTTTTTCCTCCAGTGCGGGTGCTCACAACGAACCCGCCGCGCAGTTCACCATAGCGTTGATGTTGATTTGAGCAAGGAGTCTCTGTCTTAGGTCACTTCCGGCCTCCTTGGCTTTCTTTTCATCGCACGTGCGTCTCCGCAACTCCAGGGCCGTTTCAAGATGGTAAGCGGCTCGATACGATCCTGCGACCGCGCAGCGATGTGTGTGGACAATGTGTTAACATAACTGTGCAGTTTTCCATGTTCTTCGGACAGCCGTGCTCCCTGGAGGTGGAGATAGACTCGGACCCCGGCCGCCCCTTGGTGTTCGTGGACCCGCAGCAGAAGACAGACAAATGCCCCGTCTTTTCGGTACGTTCGGCGGGTCTGTGTGTGTGATCGCGATGGCAGGATGGCGAGGAGATCAGCGGCACGGCCGTGATCAGCCTCAAGCCCGGCAAGCAGTTCGACCACCAGGGCATCAAGGTCGAGCTTATCGGCCAGAGCGGTTAGTGTGGGCGCGGTTCGCTGTTGCGTCATAGCTGCGCAGACACTCTGTACAACAAAACGGGGACGTACGATTTCTTCACGATGTCTCGTGACATTGAGGCCTCCGGTGGGTGCCTAGCGCGCTTTCGGCTCACCTCGCGCAGGCAGCGTTATAGAGAGCAAGAGCTACCGCTGGAAGTTCCCGCTCGTGGGGATTGAGAACGAGACCTACTGGGGCGTGAACATCCGCATGTACTACTTCGTGCGCATCACCATAGTCAAGCCCTACGGCGGGTATGTGACGCTGCCTCGGGTCTTCATAAGTGCGCAGCAACATCTGCAAGGATGCCATGTTTGCCGTGCAGAACGTGGGGATCCCCCCGCAGATCAACAACACGATCAAGATGGAGGTCGGCATCGAGGACGCGCTGCATATCGAGTTCGAGTACAACAAATCGGCCTACAACATGCGCGACGTCATCCTCGGGAAGGTAAGGCATCTAGCGGCTCCTTAATATGCGGCTAGGTATACTTTTTGCTGGTGGCGCTGAGCATCAAGTACATGGAGGTGGCCATACAGCGTGTGGAGACCATCACACTGGGTTTGTTTCGCGCGCTGACATGGGCATGTTTTCCAGGCCGTTCCGTGGTGAACGAGACGCAGACTGTGACGACGTTTGAGGTGATGGACGGGTCGCCGGTGAAGGGCGAGTGCATTCCCGTCCGCATATACTTGACGGGGCTGGACCTGTGCCCCACCTACAAGAACGTCCAGAACAAACTCACCGTCAAGCACTACATCAACCTGCTGATAGTGGACGAGGACGACAGGCGCTACTTCAAGAAGCAGGAGATCGAGTTTTGGCGTGACCGCCTGGGCTGAATAGCGCCCGCTCGCCGCGATTGTGTCTGACGGGGTGGCATTCGCGCTGCCGGACCCTGGCAACAAGCGCTTGTAATGTTATCGTAACTTAGTGGGTTGTGGGCCTCGAAGCTGGGGAGTGCTGCCAATTTCTCGTTTTATTTCACGCTGAGCAAAGGTGCATTGATGGCATGCCCTGAGCACTCTTAGGCCCGACCGTCACTGATATGTTTTGGTTTCCATTTAATTTGTAGACCAACTGCTGCGTCACTGATTGTGTTAAAGGGGAGTTATGGTCTGCTTAACCAACGGTCGTCATGTGCAGCGATATTCCTCTTGCCTACATCATGGTCATTACATAGAAATTTCTTCGGCGAACTTTCCTCTCTCATGGCTCGCTGTGTTGCAGCCTAACGCACACTGCCGATGTGTTGGTGCGTTAAAATGTTGTAACGCTGGGTTACACGCCACCTCGCAGTCACATGTTACCGGTGGTAAGGTTGATGCAATATTAGAACATGCGCTATATACGTGATTGGTTTCGCTTCTTTGCTGCCGCACACACCATCCAATTGCATCGTTACGCCGCTTGTTTGTCGCAGACGAGCCTTTGTTGTAAAGTGGTTCGGTAGAGGTACATATTTTTAGCAGACACCGCACATTCCGACCAATGAGAAGCTGAGCGTGGATACAGCCCACGTCAACTAGATAGTCCGGCCTTCCAATGGAGATGCTGGAGCATCTATTCGAGGAGTTCGAGCGCTGCTTCGACGAGATAGACACCAGCAAGCAACTTCTCTCAACAGGTATGCACGGCACCGGGAATGCTGGGCGTGCTTCTACGTTCGGGCTTCCATCCCAAATTTCCCAGCCGATGTGACTTACCATTGTGCAGTGTTGTGCCAGAGCAATACGTTATATTTGCGCCATGGACTGCTGCATGACGAGATCAAGTGCCTGCGGTAGGTTGTGCGGTTGCACAAGCCAAACAGCGTTTCTGCAGCAAGGATGTCGTAGACCAACTTCTGATCTATAATGAGATCAAGGAGCAAATTGAAGATATATGCAATGCTATCGAGGCTTTGGAGATTCAAAATGAGGCGCTGGAGCGTGCGGTCGCGGAGAAGTCGGAGGCCCTACAGGCGAAAACGCAATGTTAGTTACACCTGCGACTCTGCCTATCACGCAATGCAGCATTGAAGGTGGCACGTGAGAAGTATGACGCCACTGTTGGCGCACTGAGGGATTCCCAGCGCCGTTGCAACATAAAGCTGCTGGCGTTACAAGAGGCGGAAGAGGTCAGTTGTTTGTAATGTTGGTGATCATCACCGTGCAGGCAGGCTCCAAAGCTCATGCAGCGTTGTTCACTATGCTGAGAGCTTTGAGCGATTTTAAGGTAGGTTAACGTGATTTTGGCGTCCACGGTAAACCAGCGGCGCATGCAAGAGCAAGATTCGAGCCACCGCAACGAAATACGTATAGGTGGAGAACAAACGGTTCGTAAACATAGTTACTATGGCCCAATAGCAACAGGAGTCGAAACAGGCTGAGATAAGTGCCGTGCGTCGGTTAGTAGAAGAGACGACCGCTGAGTTAACAGTGTCCTTGGAGGAGCTGCGCTGCGTGGAGTGTGAGAAGCAGGAATTGGAACGAGTAATAATAGAGCAAAAGTCCGATTTCGCCGCCCGTTGCGAAGAGTAGGTTGCACGGTCGAGTTCAACGCATAATGGCACCCAGTTTTGAGAAGTTGAGGTGTTCGGAGTCGTTGTGCCGTACCAGGTTGTCCGAGCTCTCGCGCCAGTTGATGGAAGCACGCGATGCCCTCAAACAGCATTCTACTGTGCTGGCTGATTTAGAAAGGGAGGAGTCCCTTCTGGTTGAGTTGCGTCAGACGTTGATGGCCGAAGCCGCTGACCTGCAGCGTGCACTGGTGAGTCGCAGCAAACAGCCGTCCGATGTTGAATCGCACTGCAGCAAACGGCGTCGGACCATTTTTACGAGCTTGAGCAGAAGCTGTCATCGACTGACGCGGAGTGCAGCTACGTGTCTACTTGTATAAACGATACGTCGAAGCTGCGAAGCACGTGGGCGCACCACGTCATGGCTCTTCGGGAGCGAACGACGCAATGCGCCAGCCTCCTAAGCAATATCGCAAGCACGGCAGCGGAGATCGATGAACTCCAGCGCCAGCTGTCAGCTTTGGACGCTGAGGTATGGTCCTAGTTGCATGTAGCAAACCTCACACCCCCCTAGAACACCGGTCTGATGGACGAGATCTCTACATGGTCAAACAAGAATAGTATGCTGGAGGTTGGTTAACATGGCACGGGGTTGCTGTTTTACAATGCTGGGGCAGCAGGAGATCACTCGTGTGCAATGTGCGCTTCGTTCGTTGGAGGACTCAAGGTCGTCGCTGAAAGAGGCGCTGGAGTCGGAAACGAATCGGTCTCGCCAGTTGTGCGAAGAAGTCGACGAGTTGAACAAGGTGGGGGTTCCATGGCTTGATTTAACTCTGACCAGGGCATCACTCAATCCCGCCTGCTGCTGGGCGATTTGAAAAAGAAGTATGCGGAGTAGGTCACAGTCCATCCCGTTCCTGATCACGCCCAGGGAACAGCACGAACGTAACGCACGCTTGTCGGAGTTGCGCCAGGTAGGCTTGGTTGCACCGTGTGTTGTGACCCCCGGCAGCGCCACCTGGACGAGTACAAGGAGAAGCAGAGCGTCAAGATTTGCGACCTAAAATCGGCTCTGAAGAGCGAAAGGGCGTCTGTGATTCAGGTGGGTGCACTGATTGAGAGCCATTCATACAACGCCGTGCAGAGCAAGAAAGACAACATCGCGAAGGCGCTGGAGGAGCGTGCCGCGCAGCTCCGCAACAACGCGGCGGAGCAGGAGCGCTGCCACCAACGGAAGCTGTGTGAAGAAGCACGCATAATATCGCTGCTCCAAGCGGAGTTGCGGAATGTTTGCGGCGAAGCCCGCTAATGTCTAATGTGTGTCGACACACCTGTCTGCAGCGCGGCTGCCCTATGTGCGCGCTGCCAGCGGCTACCACGTCTTAATGAGTTGTTCTTCTGAAATGGTATAACGATGTGTGACGCCGACTGGCCGATCTCCTTCGAGAGTCACCTGTACGACTCACAGCTGCTGGCTGCCTTGAGGGGGACGCTCAAATATATGCTCGAAGGCTCGTACATCAGCAAGAGCACCGCGGACAATATAATGCGCGAAGCAGCAGAAGTAAGTCTCGTTTGATGTGCTATGTTGCCGCTGTCCGAGCCAGTTGTCCTTGTCCGTCGATTGCCCTGATGCGCTGCAGCTCTATCACCGCCTGCTGCGATTGAACTACGTTAAGCTTCCGAGCCACTACATGATGGGACGCCTGCAGCAATATCACCATAACAAACACGCGTGGTACTTCACCGTATACAACCCTATTGTATGCCTGGGATACGATCAAGCGTCGTTAAGCGGTTGGTTTTTCGTTTCCCATTGTGCGTCGTTTCGCTTGCCAGCCACTCCTCGCGCTTTGGTGTTTATATGAAGATTACCGACGATGTTCATGCGTGTTTAGCCCCGGTCAACACCGTCGTCGTCGACGAGAATTACAGTCACCAGGATCCAGCGGTGGGTTGGATGGTGCCCCGATTGATCCGGCGCAGCGTATTACGAGCGACCAGCCACTGTCCGACGCCCGTGCGGCGTTTTGTTACCCCGGCTACGTGAAGATCAAGGCGGTCATTCCCTACGTCGAACCAGATTCCTCATGATACGGCGGCGAGATATCACCACTGCTTGCCCTTCCACACCGGCATTCAACGGCCGGCGACCTTAAATTGCAATCGCATTAATAGTGCCTCTAAGTAGTGTCGTTCACAATTACGGCTACATGTTTGGCTGTACCGTGCAGCACGGTAGATGAGAGGATGATGCCGCGAGGTGGTTTTCGTGACAAATTCCCAAAACAGAATCCACGTTATCAATCAAAAATCGTGCCCTCCTGGGAGGCGTCAGTAGTCTAACGGTTATGATATCTGCCTTCCAAGCAGATGACCCGGGTTCGACTCCCGGCTGACGCATATTTTGCACCCAAGCCGGTTTAAGTCACGTGACGGCCGTTCTCACCTACCAAGGGCATCGCATTACGACCATGCAGCGCCACTGTGCTACATATTTATATACAATTACTGCGAGTTTCTCTGGGTCACGCGCCCGTCGATGAGGTCCTTGGCATCGCACGGGTGCATGTAACACAGCTTGATGGTGTCCATCATCTTCTTGGTGAGCGGCGCCAACTTGATCTTGTGCATGGACTCGGTGGCCTCTACCACCGCGTCCGCGTTGGACTCGTACAGAAGCAGCCAGGTGGCCTGCAGATGCTGAATGGCAAGTCGCGCGGCACCTACCACGGAGGCAATGTAGAGCAATGTTATACAAGTGGAAGGCAGCACTTCCTGACAGTTCAGGAAGACGCCAGACATCGCGAACTGCGTGAGCGAAATGCATATGAGCATCGACTTCACGGCCGAAGCTGCGATCTTGCCGGTGGAGTCCAGCGGCAGCTGCAGAACGTCGTATGCGATATTGTGCCTGTCGACGCAGTATCGGACCGCGAAGTACAGAGTCCCGAGGATAAGCAAATACGGGATGAACAGGCTGTATTGGAGTGAGTGATTCCAGCGGCGGGCCTACCTGAAGAGCATCACCAGCGTCAAGATCGACAGGTGGAAGGCGTACCAGTACCCCAAGTCGAAGTTGGTGACACCAATGTCGAATTTGAAGAAGTATATACATATAGATCGCACTGAAATGGTGTCAGGAGGCAGCGTATTTCGACCTACGGCTCAGCTGTGACAGTTGGAGTAGCTGGTTACTCGATCCGAGTAGCGTGGCGTTGAGAACGTAGATGGTGGAGAACCGCCACGTGGTGTTGACGAGGACGGTCCCCAGCTCCAACGACAGCGAGTCGAACGCCCCGTCGAAGATTTTCTAGACGACGTCAATTGTCACGTTTCACCGCTTACCCAAAAGGCGATCATGGACGCCACCAACGGAATCAGTATGGTACCGATCACGAGATAGAACACGTGGCCGAACAGGAGGTACTTCTGGTGCGCGGTTTGTGTCCAGAAGCCTGCGGTGGGATGATTTCTCATTGTGGCGATCACCTACCCACTTGCCTCGACAAGAGGTTTATCATGGTGGGGTGCACGAACGAGTTCAGCCCGGCCATAATAATGGGCGGCATGATGGAGCTCCAGAACGAGCGCTCGGTGAGGTCGTTGATGCTGAACGATCTCTCCGGGTTACCTGCGCAGTGTCACGTGGTAGTCGGAGTTTGCTTACGGTCGTCCTTGCTCTTGACGGTGTGCAGCAGGTTGAGGTGCGAGAGTATCCAGGTGATGACGATGTAGAAAATCGTCAGCAAGAGGTTGCACACCACCATACGCGTGGCCACGTACCACCTGGGAAGGTGCAGATTCTGCCAGATTATGTCCCTTGGGTGCGGGGCCGGCACGATGCGCCATGTAGGCATGCCCTCCAGCAGGTTCCGGTCCTTCAGAATGTGCAGCACGATGTTGGAATCCGCGAACGAAACGAAGCATATACGGGCAGACGTGGTGTGCTCCCGGTTCAACTCCTGCTCGATGCGCGCCTTCAGTTCCTTCACCTTCTTCAGGAGCCCGGCAAACCTCTCCCCCAAGTATTCCAGGTTTTCCGCGTCGCCTGCTTCCTGCAGCTCACAATCGTTTTTGCCCAGCATGCGAGTCACGTAGCGCGTGAACCCCTTCGGGATCGCCAGCGACGGCTTTTTCGGCTCGGGCTTCGCAGGTTTGGGGAGCGAAAGCAAGTTGGCCGACGACGCACAGTTCCGAGGCGTGCCTCCCTGATTCACCGACGACGCGCAGTTCCTCAGCGGGGCAGTCTGGCCGAGCGAGCACTTCATCTCGGCCTCGGGGAGCATCCCGCACGATCGCGACCTCCGAGGTTTCTTGGGGGCCACGTCGGCGTCGGCGCGCCCGTCGACCGCCTCCTTCCCACTGGTGCTGGTCACGGCCGAGTGCTGGTACGCCTCGCGCGACCTGTCGACCAGCAGCGACATGTCCCTGCACAGGCAGAGCTGCGCCTTGGTGGCCTTGAGCTCCTCCTCCAGCGCCATGCGCTTGCTGTGGTTGAACACCACGTGGACCGATAGCACGTGCTCCGGGAAGTACTTCTCGAAGTAGCGGTAGAACCGACCGGGGTCGGTGATGGTTTTGTCGAAACCGAAGATCATTATCGTGTGCAGCTGCGGACGCAGCATCACGGTGATCTGCTTGCCCTTGTTGACCTTCTGCTTGAACTTGAGGATGTGCACGTACACGATTATCGAGTAGATCCACGTCGTCGCGTACAGCGTCCACACGGTCACCTTGCAGGTGCGCAGGTCCTCAATGGAGTACGTCAGCAGGAAGTGAGGTTTGTTGTTCACGGTCAGGTGGGTGAAGATGACGACGTTCGAGACGATGGCCACCGCCGAACAGATGAGCAGCATGATGCATGTACTGCGGATGAAGCCGAGGTACAGCACCGCCTCATTGTTGCGGATCTTGTTGTGCTTCCCATGGTAGAGGTAGTACCACCAAGTGTCCTTGCGCTTCTTGCTGCTGGTGGCCCTCCCTCCTTCAGCCGAGGGCTTCTTTTTCTTCCGTTCGATGTACATCAGCGTCGCGGCCGACGCTTCGTTGCTTGAGTCCTCGTCCCCATTCTCGGCGGAGCTGCTGCCGTCGTTGTCCGCTTCCGTGACTGCTCAACAATTAGACTCTGAAGTGAAAGAGCGACTTCGGCGGACCGCAGCGCCGGGCAAACCACCTACCGCTACTGGCGTAACCGCTCTGGTACGTAACTCGGTACTTCACATCGTCTACGGTGACGCGCCTGTTATCGGACTGGGTGTGCTCCTTCTGCTTCTTCCGGTTCAGCAGGTGCAGTCCCTGCAGGCTGTTCTGGATCAGCACGATTATCTTGGTGCGTTTGCTGCACCAAATCACCACGCTGGCCACGAACACCGTGATATCTATGGCTAGAATGATGATGAAGTTCCTCAGGGCGCGCTCCATGGTTGAGGTCGTTTGGGCGCTGCCGGCGTAAGGGCAGCCTTACGTGCCGCTGTGCTTCTATTCATGTGGAGGCCGTCGAAGCTGACGCGAGCATTTTGACGGCGGCGCGACTTCGTGTGATCTCGCCCAATGTGTGTCTGCACATTCCATGCGCCGCGGGTCGCGGTCAGGCGGGCAGTAGACTCGATGCTTATTCGCAACGCCCTCCCATAAGCGCGCTGCAAGGCCGATCCTACGTTTGTCTGGTGGCCTCTGTCGCACGCGGAAAAGCGCGCGTCTTCGGTTGGTGGTCTGCCCTGGTCGTCGCGGTTCGGCGGCGGCCGATAGCGTCGGATTTCCGCGGCAAAGCTGCCGGACATCGTGACGATGTGTTGCAGTGCGCGCGATGAGCAACCAGATTTTGAAGGACTACGTGCGCTGGCACCTGGAGCAGGTCGAGGCTTCAGCGCCCCTCGGCGACTGCGACGGACCCCCGCAGCTGTCTGAAGACATCTCGGACATGATTGAATCAGATTCGGTGTCGTGGTGCCGCAGCGTGGACCGGTGCTTGGCCTACACGTTCGAGTCGTACTGCAAGCTCGTGCTCTCCACGGCGATGCAGCGTGCGCACGCATCGCACAGCAACGAGGTCACAGCGGAGAGCGTTCGACAATCGGTGCAGGCGCTGTTCCGCCTGCCGCAGCAAGATATCGCAACGCCGGAGGTAGGGGATCACCACGACGTAGAACGCTGTCTGTGTCTGTACCGCGGGTACGCGACGTGGTACCAGCGGGTGGGACATCGCATTTATGGAGTCGCGCGGCAGCGCATGAGCAACCTGAGCCTACACCGCCTACAGTCGCGCGCCGGAGCTGCGTACGCCAACCAAGCTCACGCCGCGCGTAAGGCGACGACGAGGAGCGCAGAGGCCGGACTCGAGGGGCGGTACGCGTACTCGGCGCCGCAGCACAAGACCGCCGAAATACCGTTAAGTCAAGTGTTCGAGACGTAGGCGACAGCCTCAGATGCAACCGGACAGTTCCGCGTGGAACACCGGGGCACTCATGGCCTCCTCGATGGAGGGCCGCATGTTGGGCTCGAAAGCAAGGAATCTTGAAATGAGATCCTGCCCATCATGACAGTGAAACGGAGGATGCCTACCCTGCAGTCCTCAGACACCCGGTCGTTCGGCGGGAACTTCACGCCACTTAGGATGGCCTGGTACATCCTCTCTGTAATGCAGTATAAGAGTTTTTGCATGTGTTGCTGCGTACCCGAAAGTGACCTCCGGCCACCGATGAAACCGAACGGGCGCGCGTTGTACAGCATCTCGTACAGGATGCAGCCAACCGCCCAGATGTCGATCTTGTCGGTGAGCACAATCTGTTTGTTCCTGAAGTTGGCGAGCAGGCACTCGGGCGGCTGGTAGAAGATGGTGCCGCCGCCCCCCCAGAGTTCCCTCGTTGAATGGTGGGGCACCATCTGCGGTGTTGTGTTCTTTTAGTGCTTTGAAAGCCTACCTTAGATAGGCCGAAGTCAGCCAGCTTCACGTCCCCCCGGTGCTTGAGGATGTTGCCTGGCTTGAGGTCGCAGTGGTGCACACGCCCCTCGGGCAGCGTCTTCATGTAGTGCAGACCCTCCAAAATCTGGTAGGTCCAGGTCAGCGCGAGCTTCTCGGGCACCGGCGCGTGCAGCTTTATGTAGTGGTCGAGGTCGCCGTCGTCGCACAGCTCGAGGATCGTGGCGAGCATGTTGTCGCCCATCTCGAAGCACGCCTTCATGTTCACTATGTTCTTGTGCGATCGGCACGTTTTGTGTATGTCTATCTCGTTCTTCACCCTCATGACGACGTTACCGCGCTCCACGGGGTTCATGTCCACGGACAAAATGTGGAGCTTCGCCGCCTGCACGGTGAGCGTTATGGGGTCCAGCACCTCCCACACCTCCGCGAAACCGCCCTTTCCCAGCATGTTCAACAGCCGGTAGCCCCGCTTCAGCGGAGGGAACCCCGCCCATTTAGAGTTGCGCTCGGCCCAGTCGCGCTTCAGTTTCTTGTACAGCGCGCAACGACCATTGTCCAGCTTCTTTTTCAGCTCCAGCAGCTCGCTGTTCACGTCGATGATCTGCTGCAGGATCGCCGCCTCCATGTCCTTGCTGCGGTTCTTCGACCGTAGCGCACAAATCCCGCCCTGCAGGACCTTCATGAGCTTAATTTCAGCATACGAGCAGGTAGTGTACAGAGTGCCGTCCCTGAAGTTCTCCTGGCTTGGAGGCACCGTGGGGCGGCAGTTGTCGGTTTCGTCGAGCCAGCTCAGCGCAGGCGGCAGCTTGCTGAACCCGAGCACGCTGCCGCCGTCTGCGAAGAGCAGCGCGTTCAGCTCGCTCAGCAGCGCCCTGTAGCCCTCCAGTTCGCCCTTCTCCTCCATTTTACTGTAGATCCTCTTGTTTACGTGGCCCACAGAACTCAATCGGTTCGCGAACGGCGTGTCCTGTTCCCTGGCGCTGTTGGAGTTGCACCGGAACGAGGGGGTTATCGGCCCACCCTGTCGGGAGCCCGCTGCCATGGCTGACGACGGTGATTTGCTGCAGTTGGCGATCGAGTCTGTGACGGACCTGTCGCCTAGGCGTTTCGTGGGGGTGAGGGTCTCCCTTGGCCGGACCCTTGAAGATGGGATGCACGAGGAGACAAGCTGGATGGAGCGGTTCTGCGCACTGGTTGCCACATCCCACGCGCTAGAAGACCCCATTTGCCCGCTGATTACCGTCTTGTCCCTGTTAGGTGTGTCGCACGAGAAGTCGTGCCTTGACGGGGTCGCGGTGCCGGCGGAGGCGGACCCGCCATTCCGGCTCTGCGTGCCCAAGTCCTCCTGGGTGGGCAACGCTGGCAACGAAAGCACGATCTCGTGGCACACGTTGCTCTCCGCTTGCGTCAGGCGTTCCGCCGTCTGCGACATCTGGCCCACCTCCCTGTCGCCCTCGCCGGTCGCAGGGCCCGACGCTGGCGCCGTGGTCTTGCAGTCCTCCAGGTCGTACTGTTGTTGCGGCACGTGCGCGGCGTTCATCGCCGTATCTTCGGTGATGTCGTGCGACGCTGCCGAGTGCGGCCCTGGCCGGACGGGGGGCGGCTGCACCCTCTCGGGGACGGGGACGGGGACGGGGGCGGGGCTGGGGCCGGGGCCCATGGCGGCGGCCTGCTGGGCGACCCTGTCACGCAGGTGCCTCGACATCTCTTCGCACCTCTTCTGGCACTGGAGGTACATCGTGTACATCTTTTTGCACCTGTTGCGGTTGTTCTGGTTTTCCCGCTCGATGTCCGCAATGAAGTCCTTCCTGCCGTACAGACGCTCCTCGGTGACGAGCTCGCGCTCACGCATTTTACGCTCGCAGTCCTTCGCTTCGGCGAGGATCTCGAAGAAGTAACGCGACGTAGCCGCCACCTTGCGCTTCAGAACGCCGTTGCCCTCCTGCTTCGAGTAGAGGTATTCGTAGTAGGTCTTCAGCACATCGCTGAGTGACTTGCAGTACACGGGCCCGGAGCTGATCCAGTTACGGGTCATCGCGTTCTTAGGCTCAGAAGGCGCGTGCCTCTTTCGCGCCAGCGCGCTCTCGATGAGGCGTTGGGCTGTCTCGTTGCCCGCGGCGCTCGCAATGACGTTCTCTTTCACGGTGGCGTCATCGCGACCCTTGAAGCGGGACGCGTAGAAGTTGTACAGGCAATCGTTGATGGCGTTGCGCTTCCACTGTTTGGCGAACAGGCTGTGCCTGCGGCGTTTGACATGCTCCTGCGAAGGCGTCAAGTGCGGCAGTGCGAGGCTCACCTGGGACAGAATCGAGTCCTTTCCGGGCGACACGGCGAGCAGGTCCCTGTCGTTGTTGTCGATTGCCCGTTTCACCATCTGCGAAAGCTGCGTGTCCAGCGGCGACACGATGCTGGAGTCGCCCCGGTAGTCGCCAAGTCCGCAGAAGGGCACCAGCGTCCTGCGCGGCGTCCTCACCATTTTAGGCAGCAGCGGGTACACCATGTCATCCACCGACCCTTCCGCCACCGCAGAGCTGTACTTGTACGGGTAGTCGGGCGGAACAACGAAAAGCTCACGCTTGTCATGGATGTTGACGAACACAAGCGGCGTCCGTTGGCTTCCCTCCTGCCTCTGCGGCGAGACTCCGTAGACGTCGCCAGCCTTGGAGTCCACGCAGCTGCTCGGTTGCTTCGGAATCGACTCTCCGCGACCGCTCGCCTTTGCAGCGCTGCTTGCGGCGGTGCTGCTGACGGAAGAGCGGCTGGCGGTAGAGCGACTGATGGCAGAACGACTGGTAGCAGAACGGTTGATGGCAGAGTGACTTATGGCAGAACGGTTGATAGCAGCGCTGCTGACGGAAGAGCGGCTTACCGTAGAATGGCTGACGGCGGCGCTGCTGACAGAAGAGCGGCTGATGGCAGAGCGGCTGGCGGTAGAATGGCTGAGGGCCGGCCGTCGAACGTGTTTGGGCGTCTTGACGCCGTCGCCGTCCGCAAACGGCGGCGCTCGCCTCCTGGGCATATGCATCGATGCGTATCTCACTGTCGCAAACTGCCCATACGCGGATTTTGGCGGACGTCGTTGTCACCTGAGTTACGACGACAACGGGATTTGCAAAAGGCCGGTCAGCTGCCCGGAACGACGATCACGCCAAGCACAAATTTTGTACATTAGCAATACTGCGATACTGCCGTTTGCGGCGACCGAAGTTGAGCCCGGGCATCCAACCTTCTACTGCCCGGTGTGTCGGCGCAGACAGCCGACGCGCGCGCGCGTGGAGAGGGTCAGCAGAGGTTAGGCGTTAAATACAGTTCCGCAAAAAGCAGTTTGCACATCGGAAAGTCGGGTACGCCGTTGTCAGCGCTCCGGTAGAGACACGGCGCGGCTGCAGGATTGGCGACTCCGGCCGTGGAGTCGGCCGTGCTTAGGATGTCCACAGCCATCTTCTACAGCCAATAGCAACCGTTTCGCTGGGTTGTCGTAGATTCCATCTGTCGGCAGTTCCTGTATTGACCCATGTAGGCATATGAGCGTCCGTGTCAGCAGCGGCTTTACCGCATCGCGTCTTTTTTGGCTGCTCCACTCAACCGTTTGGCTATGGCTCTCCCTTGGCGCGCGTGGATGTTCATGCGTGTCCACTGGTAGGGTTAATGGGCGATATGCGGGTTTCCTGGCGCCGCAGCCACGCCCGGGAGCCGTGCGAAGCACCCCGCTGATGGGAGCGATCGCGGGTATACAGGTACGCTGATGACGATTTTGGCCGTACCAGTGCATGTTGCGAGTCGTTCGTGTGGCTGCTTGGGTACTGTGAAAACGCGCTCATCCCGTTCAGCCAACCGGCGACCTCCACATCGGAAACTACATCGGCTGCATACACCCCGCCGTGCAGTACCAGAACGATGGCGGCCAGCTCGTATTCATGGTCGCCGACTTGCATGCCACCACAGGTACGTTTTCAGCGGTTGTTGTCAAACGGCCCAGGCGACGAGCCCGTTGTCGATTTGGGTCGCCAATCCCTCAGCACTGTGGCCACCCTGTTGGCCTGCGGCGTTGACCCAGAGAGGACCAGCGTGATCCTCCAGAGCCAATTCCCAGAGATCCTGGAACTGAATTGGATTCTGGGCACTGCAGTGTCACTAGGTAAGTGGAGTTCGTACCGACATTGTGCATGGCTGGTTTAGGCCGTTTGCGGAAACTTGCCAACTTCGCCAAACGCGTGGTGGCGCAGGAGTCGGACTCCGTGGGGCAGTGCCTGTACCCGCTGCTGGTAAGTCGAGTGTACGTGCGGGCCGTTGTTGGCCGATTCGGCCTCCCTCAATGTGCGCAGATGGCCGCGGACGTGCTGTGCAGCGACAGCGACACCATCATTGCCGGGGATGACCAGGCGTGCCACGTGGGCCTGATCCGCGAAGTCGCCAACAAGCTGAATCGGAGAATATCGCAGCCAGTTGTAAAGGTGCCCGAGCGATACCACAATGGCGGGTTCAGGTTGGTAGACGGGTCACGGTGCGGACTGATGCAGGGTGCTTTCGCTGGACGGCGCCGAAAAGATGTCCAAGTCCAACAGCAAGGAGGCATCGCGCATACACCTGACGGACGATGACGAGGCCATATTCACGAAGTTGCGCGCGGCCAAGACTGCCAGCGACCACGGTAGTGATCTGCTTGGGGAAGCTGACGTGATGCAGACCTCGCCGCTCCGGAGATCGCGAATTTGGTGCGACTCATGCGCTTCTTCTCGGGGGGATTTGTAGATGAAACCGATGGTTGCGGGCGCCCCGAGCTGCAGTTCAGCGAACTCAAGAGCCGCCTGCACGAGGCGGTATCGTCGCACCTGCGGCCCATCCGAACGTGAGTTTTGTTGCGCGCCGGCGTCACCCCGCGCAGGCGCTATCTGGAGCTGATGCAGAACGACGCGATGCTGAAGGCGGTGCTGCAATCGGGGCGACGGCGGCAGCAGCCCGTGTTCTCGGCGGTGGTGGAGGTAAGGCGGAGCGGTCGCCGCATTCACGGTGCTCAGCGGGTCAAACGAGCTAGTAACTATTGTCACGTAAATTAAATACAGTGTCACTTGTTCATGAGCTTAGACAGTAGCCTGTATTTTAGCGATAGCTCAAGCGGGTTCTGCGGCGGCTGCTCCCTCGGGGGCGCAGGCGCCGGGTCCACCGGACGCGCCACGATGAGCCTGGGGTGCAGGATGCACGTACGCTTCGGCTGACTACTCTCCGCCTGCTCGGCGACCTCCCGGCCGAACCCCGCGAGGTCGCCGGCGAGCAGCAGCTTCTTCAGCCTCTCCAGGTCAGCGCTGTGCTGACGGTACAGCTCCATGATCTTCTCAGCCTCCTCCACGCTGACGATGCGCGAAGCGGCGTAGGCGGGCTTCTGCGATCGGTCGGCCGCGCTGCCGCCCGCATGGTGGCCGCCTCCGTGGTGTTGCGATTTGGAGCCAGCGGACTCCGACGCGTTTCTCCTGGAGCCGCTGGAACCCGAACGACCTGACGACCTTGAAGCGTTACGTGGGGTTTTCACAGCCGGCTGAACGTCGGGGTCCTGGTCTTGTGCGATAGCACCGCCCTTCCTGCGCCTGCCCGCGTTCCTGGCGGAAGCACGGGTACGGGTGACCCTGGAGACCGGCGGAGGCTCGGGGTAAACCTCCTCGGCGACGGTGCTGTCAGGGGTCGCGGATTCCGAAGGAGGAGCAGCGTCACTCAACGGCGTCGACGCGGCAGGCGTCACCGTTGGCGTAGGGGCCTTCCTCTTCTTGACCTTCCTCCGCGTGCTTTTCTTGCTCGGTGTCGCCTCGACAGCCGGTAGAGAGACATCGGGGATGTACTCCTCGTCCTCGTCCTCCTTCACCACGGGGTCGTAGTCCATCACGTCGTCCTTCATCACGGCGTCGATCTCCATGTCCTCCTCGTTCACGATAATGTCCATTTGATCGCCCTCCAACTCATAGCCCTGTTGTACATCCTGGGAAGCGGGTTCCTGCTTTACCTCCGCCGGTTCTTCCTTCGACGCGGGCGGTTCGTGCGATTCGCTGCTGGCGGCGGCATTCTCGGCCTGCGGCGCCTCCTCGGCGGGCTCCGCAGTGACGCTTGTGTCAGCAGCGGAGTCGCTGGGCTGGGACGCCGGATATGCCTGCGCAGTCTCACGCTCGGACGCGGGATCCGGCGGGATCACCGCCTTTATCTGAAACGCCTGCGGCAAACGGTAACCGCTGTGCCGGTACACAGGCGCGGGCGGGAAGTCGATACCGCCCTGAACCGCCGCCTCCAAAGAGTCGCGTTTTAGCTCGGCGCTTAGCGACGGCAGGATATCCTTCGTGAACTCCGATTTTAGCCTCGGGATCCTGGTGTCATCGGCGCTATGCGAAGTGGCCGGTACCAGCGGCGCTGAGAAGCGGCTGACTCGCCGCGGCCTAGACTCATCGTTTAACTGAACGCGAGTTGTATAGGTATCATTTTGGTAAGACACCCGCGGAATCTTAATTTCAGAAGACTCGCGGGCGCTGCCGGGGCTGCCGTGCAAGGCCGACGCCTCGCCGCTGCCCTTCTTAGACGATTCACCATCCGTCGAGCTGTCGAGCGACGACACCATACGCGTTTCAGAATCGAAACCCGTAGACTGGCTCTTACGTTCGCCATCCTTGGAAGCGCTTTGGCGCAAGTCGAACGTCGGCACCAGCCACTGCCGCTGCGAGGCCGACAGGCCCGTGGAGCTGTTTGTAATCTGGTCGATCCCAAGCAGCCTCGATATTTTCGTCCCTGCGATGTCGGTCATGCTGTGAATGCCGGGCGACGAGGATTGCGAAGCACCATCCTCAACCCCGTTCAGAAGGTTGCGCGCCACGCCGACGCCAGACTCGCCGCCAGCGGACGGTTTGCGGTCGGTTTCGTGTTTGGGGACCGATTCTGCGCTCTGCGAGCCTTGAGTTGACGGCGCTTTGTAGCTTTGGGTCTTGATTTTTATGGATATGGCATCCCGTTTTGCGATCATCAGCTGCTGCTTTACAGGCTGTTCTATGGGGATCTGGTGCGACCCGGAGCCTCTATCCTCTGCCTTCGACGCCTTTTCGCCCCTCTCGGTTTTCTGGGTGTTGTACATTCCGTAGCCGTGGTCCGCGGCGGCGGGGGGAGCGGACGACTTCCTGGCGGATCCCTGCTTGGGATTCTTAGACGCGCCCTTCGAGGACGTGGAAACCTCGCCCTCGTCACGGCTACGGTGCTCCAGGGAGCTCCCGGCGGACGACTGCGCGCTGCTGCTTGTGCTCTTCTTGCTCTTGTCCTGGCTGTCCAGCTTGGAGAACATGTGCTCGTAGTACATTATTTTCCGCATCTCCCGCGAGCTGGAAATCGGGTTGAAGTCCTGCTGCCTCGCAGACTCAGCGAGGAGCTCAGAGGAGCTGTAGGGGCCGCGACGCTGCGGCGGCGCAGACCGCTGAAAACCGTTCGCGGCATAACCAGCGTTGTTCTTCATGGTGACCACACACGAAGGCGAAGTTTACAAAAGTTCAGCTGCTGTGCCGCCAGGTCTGCGCGCCCATCTCACACGTAGGAGCCGACGCGCTCGTGTTGCGGAGCCTGCCCTCGGCGAGGCCCTTGCCCTAGACAGAGCATCCCACCCGGGGGAGGGCGACTAGGCGCTAATTTTACGCACGTAGCAACGAGTACAAGACCTCCTCACACCCACTGCTACCACTCACGCCGAACATCCGCGGGCGCTCGCGAAACGGCCGCGCATCGACCACGGAGCCAATACAGCACCTGTTACACCTATCGTTATGTCCGCGGTAAAACCGACGGCTATAAAAGTGGACAGGGGCGGGCACGGCCGCGCGAACGCCCCCTCACAATCGCTGCCCTGCCACACCACCGTGGGCCGTCACGCCGCAGCGGCGCATGGCTTTTCCCGCAGTGCGGACCGTGTGTGGCGCCGGTTCTTGTCAGTGGCGTGACTACACGCGGCCGCCGACGCCGTGTGGCCGGGCAGTCACCGGCGACCCGCTCGGTGACGCCCGGCGCGACTCCCCTTGCCGGCCGCCCCCTTCTTGGGCGGATTCCGCGGATTCACACCCCGCTTAACGGCTTTTTTCGGCGCACGCGGGGGGGACTCAGGATCCCGTTCCGTTTCGAGGCCTGCGCGCAGCCTCGTCTCCACCAGTTCTTTCTTGGAGGCGGCGCGCTTCTCGCGCTTGGTACGGAACCACATGCGCTTTTCTGACACACGTTGGGTCGCTGCTTCGCGCAAATTACCTTCTTTGCCCTGCTCGCTGCCGTGCTTTATCACGTTCTCGCACCTGCGCATCTCCTTCTCGACCTGCTCTCCCATGAGCACCTCCTTTATCTTGTCCTCCAGCTCCTCGATTTTGCGCTTGTAGTTGTTCAGCGCGGCCGTCGACAGCTTTATCTTCTGCTTTTCCAGGCCCGAGCCCTCGGCGGCCACACGCTTCATCATGCTTTTCACGGCCGACCGCTCGCTCTCCACGTAAAACGTGATGGCGGTACCCGATTCGCCCATGCGCGCTGTCCTGCCGACCCGGTGGACGAACCTGCGTTCAGTGCACAAATAACGCATATTGGCGCTAATCCCACCTCACGACGTCCGTAGGGACGTGTACGTTGATGACGGCACGGACACCGGGGATGTCCAGACCCCTGGAGGCCAGTTCGCTCGCCATGAGGAAGTTGACACGGCCGTCTTTGAACCTGCGCAGCATGATACCGTGCCTGCGCCGTGAGCAACCCACATTTCAACCTGCTCGAAGCGCTTGGATTGCGATAGGTCGCCGTGCAGCTCGCCGCATTTCAGGCCAGCGAGGCCGAACGCCACGGCGGCCCTGTGGGCGGCCTTTTTGGTCTGCAGCGCGTTGGCGTGGCTTCATCCGGAGCTAACCTGGAAGAACAGAATGGTGCGGCTAGTGTACTTCTGCTTGCACAGGTACAGCGCAGCTGCCTCCCTCAGCTCGTCGTTGGGCAGCTGGATCATCTCGCACTTGAGGGTCTTGGCCACCGTGATGCGCGGGGCAGCCTGGATGTAAATCGGGTTGACCAGCGACACGGGGACCATCTCCTTCGTTGCCTCAGTGAGCGTAGCGCTGAACAGCATCGTCTGCCGGTCCTTGTTGCACAGCTTCAGGATCTGGGTGAGCTCGTCCTTGAAACCGAGGTCGAGCAGCCGGTCGGCCTCATCCAGCACCACGATCTCGATGCCGTCCATGTGGATGCTGTTCGAGTTCAGCATTATGTCCAGCACCTTGCCGGGGGTCGCGAACACGATGTAAGGCACACGGCGCAACCTCGCCTCCTGGTCCTTCACCGGCACGCCGCCGGTGAGCAGCATCCCATTTTGGCTCACGTACTTTGTCAGGCCCAGGAAAACGTCGAAACACTGCGCAGCCAGCTCCCTGGTGGGCAGCAGGATCAGCGCCTTGGTGCCCACACGCTGCGCATGCCACGGCGTGCGCTGGCCACTGTCCTGCCTGATCACGCCGGCATTTATGAGCCGCTGCAGCGTGGGGATGAGGAACGCCGCGCTCTTCCCGGAGCCGGTCTCGGCAGTGGCCAGCAGGTCCTTGCCCTCAAGGGCCACGGGGATGACCTTGCTCTGGATGATGCTGGGGGCCTCGTAGCCCATGTCGAACACGGCCTGCGTATCGTGCGCGCAGCTACGGTCGATGGTACCTTGATCAGTGAGCGTGCGATGCCGAAGTCAGACCAATTGGACGTTGACGTCAGATGCTTGCGCATGGCGGGGTCGGCCTTGCTGTCTGCGCCCTTCGCAGCTGTCGCAGCGCCATCAGCCGCATTGGGCGAAGGCTCATCCGCCGCGACTTTGCCAGATGCGGTCTGCCTGGCGGTCGCTTTATCGCCGGTCAGCGATTCGGCAGTGGCCTCGTCACCAGCTGCCACTCCGGCGGCAGCGCTGCGGCTTCTGGGCGCAGAAACGTGGCCATCGCGGCCGACGCCGGTGCTGGAGTCGCCCAGAAAGTCGAAGAATCCGTCCTGAAATGTTGTTAGTTGCGCTCAGTTGGCTGATGCAGGCATGTAGGTGTGTCGTGAGCGTCGTCTGCCACGGGATCGCATACCTCAAATTCAAGGCTGAGGCCCTGGTCGTCGTCAGACTCGGCTTCCGGCG
This sequence comes from Babesia bigemina, assembly GCF_000981445.1. Taxonomy (NCBI): domain Eukaryota; phylum Apicomplexa; class Aconoidasida; order Piroplasmida; family Babesiidae; genus Babesia; species Babesia bigemina. The sequence continues at coordinate 2,986,926 of NC_027218.1, read as the reverse complement.
TATTGACGCGCTTCATTTATACAAATGGGTGCGTTTCGCCCGTGTTAGTGGCGGAAACGTGGCGACGCGCGTTGGTAGCAGGGCTACGTGGGCGGCTGCTGACCAGGTGTGTGGGCGCCGGCCTTCCACCCACGGACGACACAGAAGCCGCACGAAAAGCACGTAACCAGCACGCAGGTGTGAAAAGACACTGTATATTACACCATTCAAGTTTTAATGGCGCGCGTAGTACGTGTGGAAGGCGCACCACCAAGAGCGCTCAGAAGAAGTCGACGCTGTAGGACTCGCGAGTCTTCGAGTTCGGCGTGATGATCGTGCGCAACAATCCACTGCTGTTGTTGGTTCGGATATCGGCGGACAGCCCGATATCACTAGACAGGATGGTCACCTCATGGCTCTCCTTAGAGCTCAGCAGCACCTCGTAGTTGCCAATCAGCAACAGGGTGTCCAAATCACGGGGCGGGATGCTCAGGAACGTAATGCCGCTGTACTTCTTCACCTCAATGCCCCACATGATGGCGTCGCACTCGATGCTGTGCGCATCGAGCACCGCCAGCCTCGCCTCAGGCGCGAGACCGAAGCACTCCGTGGTGATGTCGAAGCACACGTCGAGGTTCGCAGTGTAACGAGCGCGTTGGTAGCTGTTGGCGTTGTCGTGCGACTCGACGTACCTCTTGTGGTGCAACACGTTGCGGCCCCTGAAGGTCATCGTCAGGTAGCCCTGGCCCTCGCCCTTCGACGTGGTGATGTTCACCATCGTCATGCCCTCCGGGGTCACGATGTCACCATCGACGAACGTGATGTCCTTGCTGGACTTCAGGTAGCCGCTGTCGATGGTCTCCAGCACGAACAGGGTACCGTTGGCCTCCACCTGCTTCAGCGAGGCGTTGCCCTTACCATTGAAGGTGAAGTTCTGGAACCACATGGGGTCGCGCCTCAGCGACTTCTCAGCGTAGGCGTCCTCGAACAACGTCGGGAGCGAGATGTCCTTGAACAGCGCCTTGGTCGCAACGTTGGTGAAGATGTCCATGTCGCCAGCCTTGTTGAGGTACGTGGTGGTCCACTTGCCACCCTCGTCACGGCTGCCAACCGCAAGATGGTACTCGCCAGGCCGCTGAAGCGCACACACGATAGTGTCCACAGGGTAGCTGACACCAACTTTCCTGGACTTGCCCTGAATCTCGACAGTCCTGATGATGTGACCGTTGGTGGCCCTGTAGCACGTAATGTCGCCATTCTTCTGCGTTCTGATGTTCTCGTTAGGCTCGCCGATCACCAACGTCATGTCCGTTTTGACTGACGCCTCAGGGGTGTTCTCTTCAGCGGTTGCATTGGACTGCACCTCGTGGTGCTCCGATTCCACGTCGCCCGTGGTGATCGTCGCGACGTGCGTGTTGTATTTGCTTCCAGAAGACGCAGGGGAGGCAGTCATAATCTTCTTTTTCCTCGCAGGGGGAGCCGGAGGGGGAGGCACGATGCTAGGCTTGACGGCTGCACGCATCGCGCCACCGGCGTGGAACCCCTTAAAGTTCTGATTCGCGTCTTCCGCGGAACCGCCCGTGTATCTGGTCTGGGGAACTCTCGGAGGCACAGGCGGAAGCTTGTGTGACGCAGAATTCAACGTATCCTCAGACGAAGGACCCTTCGATGGAGACGTTGACGCATCATGCGACGACACATAGGATGATGAAGACGTTGACACATCAGACAAAGGTGTTGTCGTATGCGATGATGATGAAGATGAAGATGAAGATGCATCCGACGACGACAGGGTGGATGATGACGACGATGTGTCCGATGAAGACTGAGTGTAGGACGACGATGGGGTGGATGATGACGACGATGTATCTGAAGTAGACTGCGTGTTGGATGATGATGATGATGATGACGGGGTGTCCGAGGAAGTCTTTGTGGAATCATAGGACGACGTGTAGGATGAGGATGGAGTGTAGGACGATGTACCTGATGAAGTCGTCGTATCAGATGAGGGAGTCGTTGTGTCATACGACGACGGAGTGTAGGATGATGTACCTGATGAAGTCGTCGTATCAGATGAGGGAGTCGTTGTGTCATACGACGACGGAGTGTAGGATGACGCGGATGTGTCCGATGATGGCAGCGTGTAGGATGATGAGGATGATGACGTATCAGACGATGGAGTTGTCGTGTACGATGATGACGGAGTGTAGGATGATGAGGACGATGACGTATCAGACGATGGAGTTGTCGTGTACGATGATGACGGGGTGTCGGTATAGCTTGACGAGGAAGTGTCATCCGAGGTTGGCTTTGCGACATCAGCGGATGACGAGGAAGTGTCGGTTGAAGACTGACTGTACGATGACGACGATGACGTATCGGATGACGAGGAAGTGTCAGATGAAGGCGCCGTAGGAGAGGATGAGGAAGCATCCGTTGATTGTGATGACGCACTGCGGTGTTCATCCCCATCTACATCCAGCAACCCATCGTCCTTACCCTTGGAGGCGCCACTGCTGTCCTCTACATCTGTATCGAACTCGTCGTCAATGCTCTGAAAGTCTTCAAACACCATTTTAGACGGCTGCTTAGCGGGGGTTGGTTTGTTGGCTGCTTCCCGCGCTCGTAGATCTAAAACAGGCGTCTTGTCAGCTCTACTGGTGATTTGCCTCTCAGCCATTGACCTCAGCCTGCCACGCATCTGCTGGAACCCCGGCGTTTGGGGAGCTCCCATGGAGGGAGAGGCCTTGGCCATGGCCCTGAGCAAAGAGGGGCTCATAGCCGGCGCAGATCCAGAACCGTGCAACGGAGACTCAGTTATCCTATGTCTACTGTCCGATTCCGTCCGTTTTGACATCGCGGATCTCCATGGGTTAGGCTCAGCGGGTGCCGAGGGTGTAGATTCGGGCTTGGCTGCCTCCGATGAATCTGCAGTGGTCGAAGAACTTGACAAAGTTGATGAACTTGAAGAGGCTGGTGAACTTGGAGAAGCTGGAGAAATTGACGAGGATGAAGAACTGGAAGAAGATGAAACATTTGATGAGGATGAAGAACTGGAAGAAGATGAAACATTTGATGAGGCTGGAGAACTGGAAGAAGCTAGTGAACTGGACGAAGATGAAGAACTGGAAGAAGATGAAGCATCGGAAGGCTCCGGAGCTGGCCTCTGAGGCGGTTTCGCTACACTTGTGATGGTGTACCGCTCTTTGTTCGTCAAAGCCTCAACGCCTTGGGATGTGACCTCGAACTCGTCGGAAGTTTCATCGTTGAAGACGACGGTGAAGGTGTTGTTGAACGGGGATGCGCAGAAGACAGCCTCCACCTTTGGAGCAATCGGGAGGTCTACACGGAAGTCGTTGATCTGGATGGCAGTGATGGTGGCGCCTACGTCAGGTTTGACGAAATAACGAGTTACTCCCTTGAGCCTGTTGCACATGGTGATACGCGGGTCAAGGTTGCCCGCAGTGAAGTCAAGGATCAGCTTTCCCCTGTTCATTAAATCCGGCCTGGGGAGCTCCTTCACGACAGCTTGAGTGGCAGGTGCGGCGCCTACGCCGATAAGAGACGACGACAAGGCCAGAATGGCAGCACATAATGCCAAATTCCTCCTCGCCATCCTCTCAGAAAACAGATGAATACCTATACGTTCAGAATATATAACACATTTCACTACAATGCATATTGAGTATTTCCTCAATGACAAGCGACAAAACACAGGATTCTATGGAAACTCGGAGTACTAAATTTTGCGCGACTTTTGCGTCCTTTATCTCATCCAGGACGGAACTTTATTGCGGGCATTCAGCCGAAGAAGCACGACCTCCTCCCGTCCTCGGTGCGATCTGCAGAGCGCATTGGCGAGACGGGCGTAACCGCAGCCCGTATCCTGACTTCAGGGAGTTGTGTATAGTTAATATGACGGATTAGGGCTGGCTTCCGACGCCAGAGGCCATAGGGTTACACGCAACAATGCCCCACCCACGCGTCGTTCGTGCTATGGCATGTTCCGGTCCTAGCGTTACTAACACGATCTTCTGCCGTGAAGATGCTGTACATGGTCATTTTGGTCAATTCTAATAGTATATAGGTCTGCGGTGTGGGCGGGTTTCCGGTCGAAAGGCGGCATAATGGACGCGGCGGGGTGTAGGTGACGTCGCGATCCTTCCGCATATTTGTCAAGCTGTAGCAGCTTACACACATATTTCCACCAATAAAGCGGTCATGAGGCATCTGTACGTGAGGTGGAACTAGCTGTATGTGCGACGTTATACGAACATGCCGACGGCCATCCGCTGACAATTCATTTCGCAGGTGGCGTGTGAGAGTGGCTATTCACCGACCAAAACACTTCAGCAATATTGGCATTAATATGCTCAAGAATTAATGGTCATGGCGGCTTGCGTCATGCTGTGAATCAGCGGTTTGCGGCGCGTGCCTGTCACTTGTCTATTGCAACCTAACCGCTAGAGTTATTCTACGCACATCGACGTCCTTTAATAGCACGCGTAAATGCGTAACGACACGCGATGCGCCGCAAGTAATGCTGGTTGATGCATCGCGTCACAACGCCCTTCGCGGCGCAGCATGAAGCGCGCAAGATCTGTTGGCTCATGTGCATCTGCGATATATCTGAAACAGTGTGCTTAGTGATGCTTTCAGGCGCATCGATGATCGCAACCCTACAGCGCGTGGAAGGACGCGAGTTGTTGCAGAGACCCAGCCTCATATTACGTAAGCGTTCGTGCAGGCACGGCTGCCGCACATCGACTTGTGTCTCTCAGGTGGAAAAAAGTCCCTGTGATTTTATATCGGATTTGTATGGGCGTGAAACTTGCGTGTCGTCATTGCTGCTAGAGCAGATATTTAGTTGACGTACATCTACCAAAATGACGACAGTTAGGCTGAAGAATGTGTTCGGTGGGTTTTCGAGCAATATATTTGTTTAATTCGTGACGTGATTCTGCTGTATGCTGACTCGAATGCGCCATTCGGTCGACCCCGGTCGTACTTGACGTTCGTGCCCTTATTGGTTGTAATGTTCCGCTACTGTGCTCGTATGCGCCATAATTTCGCGGCAATGTTGCATTTTGGGGGTATTATGGTCATTTGGGTTCTTACATCGTTGCATTTTGTAGCGAAGCTGTCATTCGTGCTGCTCGTCAGTGCCCGGTGTTTTGTGTGTTGTTCGGCCAACTGTTGTCGCCTTTATACGGGAGTCACATCACCGCAGGTGAGCCTTTCAAGCAGGCTTACTGCGATCTCAAGATCAACCCGAAGCCCACCGCATTCTCCCCGGGGATGGCGGCCAGCAACACCCATATTGCGTTCCCATGGGAGGTTGGAGGTGGTGGGCTCATCACCCTGATCAACATCGATAAGCTGGGGAGGAACAGTGGCTCTGACCGTATGAACTTTAAGGGTAAGTGTTTACAGAGCATTGGCGCGTGCTGATAATTTGCAGGGCACACTGGATCGATTCAGGATATTACCTTCAACGAGTTTGACAACAACCTCTTCGCCTCAGCATCTGACGGTAAGGATTGGCGTGGTTTCCATCGGTCATTTAGCTACAGACGGCTCCGTGAGAGTTTGGCGTGTGACTGGGGAGCAGGATTCTACCGCCGCGGCGAACCTGAACGGGCATACCAAGAAGACCACCAATGTAGTATGGAACAGCGCCACCGATTTCGTGCTCATGTCGGGTGGACTGGATAACACCGTCCGCGTGTGGAACGTGCAGAACGAAACCGAGGTTGTAAGTATCCCCATTGAGGGCCAGTATTCCTACTGCAACTGGTCGTACGATGGAGACCTGTGCGTCGTCGCCACCAAGGAGGCAGGTGTCGCCGTGGTCGACCCTCGTGAAGGAAAGGTGTCGCACAGCTTCAAGGCACACGAGTCTAACAAAGCAACGAGCGTAGCCTGGCTAGGAGGCAATTATGGTAACGACCACCTCGCCACGACGGGATATGTCGGCAACCAGACACGCCAGATCAGGATATGGGACAGGCGCAACACCGATAAGCCGCTACTATCCAAGGACATTGATTCGGCGCCTGGACCTCTGATCCCGCACTGGGACAGCGCCACTGGGCTGTTGACGGTGGTCGGCAAGGGTGACCTCACAGTGCGCATATTCCAGTACCTTGAGAATGAACTCAACCGTGCTGGAGAGATCAAGTGCAGCGGAACCATCAAGTCGTTCTGCTTCCTGCCGGCTACTGCGTGCGACAAGTCCAAGTGCGAGCTTGGCCGCATGCTTTACAACAACTCCGGCAAGGAAATCAACCCCATCTCAGTGGTTGTCATGCGCAGGAACAGCGGGGCCGCTATGGATGAGATTTACGGTGCTTTGCAGCCCAGGCGCCGCACAAGCGCCAAGGATTGGCACAATGTCCCCGGTCGTAGTGCGGGTGTCAGTGTGGAATCATCTTTGACCGAAGGCTCCTCTTCGGCCGCAGTGACATCGACTTCAGCAGCAGCGTATGATGCACAGAGCTATCACGCGGCACCGTCGCGGACGATTGCGTCGGATAATTCGATGTCCTTTACTCCGACTGTTCCCACCCCTCCGCAAGAGTGCGAGACGACTGCAACAGGCCGTGCGTTCGGTGAAATATGCGCCTCTCTGGGAGTGCTATGCCAGAAGTACAAGCCAACCTTCGACGACGCCGACATGATAGATGAGCTTGAGACCTTCAAGGGCGATGTGGAATGCGTGATTGCGAAGCTTAGGCAACTGCACAACATCCCAGCTCCCGCTCAGGAGCAGCCTCAGTTTACGTCGATGCTGTCGGGCGAGCCCAAGGCGCCTGTGCGCATTGTGTCGCGTGACGAAGGGCGTCCGGCATCTGGATCGTCGGGGCTGTCAGGTGTGAGGGCTGCGATAGCAGCGATGGAGGCCCGAGCTCAGGCAAAGGCGCAAGCACAAGCCAACGGGCGCGCCGGCAAATGATAGATTAACTACAGCATCAACAGCAGCACCACACTATCAAAACGTGTAACATATCAGAGTTATTTCTGATGAGGCTGCAGTGACATTGATTATACCCTAATATGTCGTTTCATTCGTGACCATGTAGTTTATCGTTGCCTGTTTTCTTTTGGGCTACGTTGTGTAAAGTGTTGTAGTGGGTTGTGGGCGAATCCCGTAATGATATGATCTGACAACGACTTTCAGTACCGCATACGGCAACTGCATTATCTGTTTGGTCGCAATTTAGGTTGAATTAGTGACGCTATATTATAGGATAGTGATGCGGATATGGTCGGAAAGTGCAATAAAACATTGATGTGCGGTATATTCGCGACTCCCCGAAATAACATAACAGTATGATGGTTAGGGATATAACTGCAACACTAACTGGACGATTCTAATTGCATCATCAATTATGAGGGCTATGCGAGTGCAGTTACCCCTTGAACAAGGTCAGTTATGTTATTTTAAGGGACGCCACAGCATTGAATATGCGGCCCTACCACACCTAGTGGAGGGTTGACTACCGCTCATCATATAGTGGCAAGCTATTACATAAATGTGATCATGAATATTAAACCCCAAATTGCCCAACATCTCCGTCGTCGGCGTGATACACATCGCTGTAAAATGAGAGCATCTTCCTCCCGTGATATGCGCCTAGGCATCGATAAGGCAAGATTCCCCGGTTGACCAGCAGGCGATAAAGTATAAGCAGTATGTCCAAGTTGCACGAGAAAAATGTGCAGCAGGTGACCTCTGTCGATCACGTTAATGTTGTCAATCCGCATTCACTACTGCGTATCGATTATGCGTAAACGTATAGCTGAGTGCGTGACGACGTACAATTGTGAAACATTTAGTAATACGTCATCAGACAACCATTATACTCTCAATTCATAGTATGCTGCGATAAGTGCGATTAGACGAATTGCTGGACTTAATTATAAAACGCGATGCAGACTGGTATCTTGCGTACGAGGAAATCGCGGATGTTGCGGCCCACCGGGAAGCGGAAGATGCACAGGTCGAGCAGGATGATGGCGACGATGATGGAAACGATGACGGCGGCGATGGCGGAGTAGGGAGGGGGGGACGGTGTGGAGCCTTCTGCATTAGAATCGCCAGAGGAACTTTCTTCAGTGCGAATATCAGACAAGTGCGGTTCACTGGCGGTCTGAGACAGAGCATCGGGGGAAGAAAGGGATTCGGAGGCAGCGGGTTCACGTGAACGTTTTTCTTTGCAACATGTACAATCACATTTGGGGTTGGTACAATCTTTTTTTTTCTTACCACACCCATCAGGATGGCAATGGCTGCTATACTTGCGCTTGAAATTAAAATCATACCAACAATCATTGCATCTTCCAGCCTTACACTCTTCACAACACCATCGACAGCAATTACATACTACAGACCTTTTACAGTTATTATGACATTGCGTGCACGGCTTCCCTGGCCAATAATAACTCATCTTCCCCTTCCCTTCCCACTCCCCTCAACCTGCGAACATATCAATCACCTAGCAACGCACTCACCAACTGCAACACTACCACTGCCGCTCCCAGTCCCCTCAACCTGCAAACATATCAATCACCTAGCAACGCACTCACCAACTACAACAGGTACCACTGCCGCGCCCAGTCCCCTCAACCTGCGAACATATCAATCACCTAGCAACGCACTCACCAACCAACTACATGAACACGGACCGCAGCCAAGGCAACTGAGCTCCCACCAGCTTCAACATCAGCCAGGTGCCAGTCGTCCCGAGAATAGCCAGCCACATTACGGCTATGTTGCTATATTAACGGGAATATGACCTAATCAACGCATGTGAACGGTATCCTAGCAGTGACATGCAGGTCAACTGGTACCTGTTGAGCAGTCGACTCCACCCGTCACAGACCGTCCTACGGTGCGAACTCCCACTACTGTTGTTACATTTATGCCTCAAATAGTGTTAGATTATACCCCATTGCTCGGCTAGCATGCTTATCAGTTACTCTGTTACCATCAATGCCACTTATCCTCACCATCCATTTGCCATCACGTAGGAAATGCCCCGGCATCACTCACCATCTCGACAATCAGTACCCAACCCGTAGCCTGTACAAATTACAAATCGCCGTCTTATACAACTCAAGTACCTTGCGTATGTGCCACTATCTCACCTGGCACTGCAGGTGGTCAGACGGCAACCTGAATGACCCATCACATTTACAATCCACAGTATCGCACCGGCTTGGTTAGGTTCACGTGACACACAAACTCACGCATCCTAAAGGTTTCTATGACCAGTATAATTAGATCAACACGCATCTCCACCGTATTACTGCGTTTGGTATCTACGTTGCTTAGTGAAGGGAGGATTTCGGCGGGGTGAAGTCTGGAATGCACCAAACCATTGCCACATATTTCGAGTAAAATTATGATTATATGCCCAAGAATTCAGAGTTTTAATCTATTTGAATGCCATTGGCACAAGTTTGCCACATTTTATAAACTCACCAAATGGTTCCGTAGCATGTGGCTGGGCAGCTTGGTGGGACCCAGCCACATATCAGTTCTATTGTTGGCGAGCTCAACTGCAGCAATGTCACCATGGTTAAACATCAAAGTGTCTCCCCTACTCATAGCGAAGGGGGTGAAGATTTACACCGTGCTTTGCCACTGTTACGTCACGTTCCTCATCGCTGCAACAGTCAACTCCGTGTCAGTACGGAGTTATATCATCCACGACTTATTATGTACCATATTTTGTGACTCGAAACACACAATCAGAACATATCAGAAGCAAAAAATGTCATGTTCCTATCTGTCATATGTATTTCGGCACGGCTTAGGTGAAGATGACATGGTGACCTCGGGTGGATGGATACGTCAACTAGGTCAGGGTCAGTACGCAATACGATACGTTAAAACAACGCAAACGCAATTTCAATATGTGTTGAAAGCACAAGTTTCCGCAGACGCCCTCGAAGGAGTGGAGATGGCCCTACGTGTGGAAAGAAAGCGGAGAGGCCGGACAACGGGACCGCCCCATAGCCAATACCGAGGAGCGATCCCTGTATTTTACATCCCCAGGGGAAAACGATTAGTACGCCGTACCACGTGAACAGGTTGGCGTTACAGGTGGACTTCATCATGGAGGCGAAATAGAGCCGCGACGTGAAGGGGAGAGTACAAGCTATGGTGCTGTTGGACAGGCGTACTGATAGCATGCAAGCCGAATCTAGCGGTACCCGGTCATAAGACAGACTAGGCCACCAGCGGGTGATGCCGGATGCAACTACCAATGCCATGACATTCTCCGGAGGAGGGTGGAGCAGGGTAGGCTGGGGAGAAGCGACATGCCTCTCACTCCTCAACGCTTCGAAGGCGTCGTTGTACCGGAGGAGACAAACGCAGCTGGATGGATTGGCGTAGAGCTGGTATGCAGAATGTAGGGACGCATGTTAACGGCACTTTCAAGTTGAAGTTGAGCTGTGCGAATTATTTAATACAAGCACAAATTCTAAAGTGTTCCAAAGGGAAGTGGAGGTTTAGTTGTGAAACCGTACGAGTGCTAATGATTGAGATTATGAAACTTTGCAAGTACGTTGCCGATCGATAAGTCTGCTTATACGCCTGGAGGGGAGACGATGGGTTGCTGGGATGGAAGTGTCACTTGGTTATTAGCATGCGCCTTGCCACATGCGGCGGTATTGGATTGTCATAACGTGTCAGCGTCGTGAGATGTTGGAACCTGGTTGCCCCAGCACAATGTGGATGGCATAGTAGGAGTGGGGGTATGGGCATTCTGTATATTCAGTTGGTTGAGGATGATCGAGGTTTAAGGTGCGTTGTTCATGCTGTTTAGGGATCGTTGGCGAGTGAGCTGCTTGTAAACATGGCTAATTCGTGGTGTAAACGAGTATGTGGTAATAATCATGAGGGGGCACCTTGCGTGGGTCTCTGTGTGATGGCTTACATTGCCATTGCTCTTGCAGCAATTATTGGTTTCTCGGGACTCGTTTTCTTGGTCCTCCATATTTGCGCAAAAGTCCACAACCAAAGCCTAATGACAGTTTTGGATCAACTATACGATGAGTTCGCTGACACTAAGCCCTCACTACACTGATATCTCGTAAGCTCACAGAGCCCACATAGCCTTGGTGTAGCCATGCCACACTTGATCTTAATGTGATTATGTAGTCCGATGTCTAACATTATTACTTCACATATACTTGTCTGGGTCACCCTAGGTAACCATTGGCCGGAGTACGGAGTTGTCACAGCTTAATAGTTTCGACGGTGACCATGACATTGTAAGTTATGCGCTAATACTCCGAATAATCACGGCTGCACAACATATCATGAGGTAACACGTTACTGCTTATAGCGATTATTACCATTGTGTCGAGCCGCGCATCATGCTCCTCACCGCCGCAGCTGGGAGTGAGGATGGTGGAAATGACACTACCCAGTTGCGATGTCCTAAACAAATCCTTGTGTTTGAATCCCATCCTGACCCTGCTCTTGTGGCAGAGGTTGCACGGGTCGAAGGGGTGAGTCTCGAAGTCGGAGTCCCAGCCGTCAGTCAGGAACGCCTGGAGGGAAGATGGCTTCTTGGTCTCACTGCCATAGTGATGATGCTTCCACCCACCATGTGACTTTCCTCTATTACACTGCGCCTTCAGGAACTCCAACTGGTGGTGGGCGGCGTAGGCGTAGTCACGCAGCTGGCAGAGGAGGGTGCAGCAATCAGGCTCATCAGATTGGGTGGAAGAGTTAGGCTTTACAGTTTTGGATGACGCATTTGCTCTCCACTTAGGCGCAATGGATGTAAGTACTGAAGCTGCAAACATGGCGGTAAGTTGGAGTATGTCGAATACATCTGTGGGTCGGACGTATGAACCGTTGATTGAGAGTGCAAGCTGTGAAGGATCACTATACAAGCCGCTAAATGCCTTGTTAATACATTGTCTGAGTGTGCCATGATGCTTTTCATTCCTAAGCCCTGCCAGCCAAGTGAGCATCTCCCGGACAGTGCGAGGGGCCTGGGCGGGGAGCAGCTCTGTTTCGGGGATGTCGGTGGAGTCAGGTGTCGGTGTTGAGGTAGTCCAGGAAGAGATACACATTTTTAGTTCCGGACGGTGGATTTTTTCTGGATCGAAGTCTTGGGGTGGCGGCATAGACTGCTCGACGTCTGGAGGCGCGATGTTGAATGAGACTGCAGGGAATGGTGGATATACAGGGTCACGCAGTGTCTCAGTTTCAATATGCGTTGAGTCATCATCAAAATCCAACTCAAAGTCGAGATCGTTGTCTGGCAATTTTAGTTTTGGGACGTGGATGTCAATCTCAAATGGGTCTGAAGTTTTGCGTTGTTTGTACGCTTTTTCCATTTCAAAACGTATTGGCGGTGGATGTTCCAAATAGACCTTGGGAATATTGGAATCAAGGTTTGAATCGGGAACGATTGTTCCATTAAAATCCGGCATTGGTGGCGTTGGCGGCGTAATATGTTGGACTGCGGGGATATCTACATCGGATCTCAAAGGAAGCGTCATACTGATGCTGGGGGCCGACAAGAATTTGTCCATTGATGGGTCATCAAATGTGTCGGTGATAACAGGGGCGTGGGGAATGAGGGGAGGATGCTTATATTCAGGCATGCCAATGCCTGTTGGCTTCATACGAATAGGATTCATTGACGGTATCGGCGCCGGAAGTAGATGAATGGCTGATTTACTCAAAGTTTTGGGCGGATTTAGTGGGTAGCCTGCTGCCATCGCATACCATGGCGAAACTTGTGCAACGGTCTTTGGTGTACTTTCGATATCGCTAATGGTGATGTTTGTTAAGCTATCCATGTCATGGTTGCCCAGTGCGGGTGTGATTGGGGACTTAATTGAAGTGTGATCCTGTTGCACAGTGGGTTTCGAGGTTGGCAACGGTGGCATGCGACGTCCAAGGTTGGGGTCCGAAATGTGCTGCCCTGAAGCTTCAGAAACCAACGGATTGAAGTCTCCAAGAAACACTGGAATTACTTCGTGTGGGATTTTGGTTGTAGTAGCGACAGCTGACATTTTAGGTAGTTTGGCGTTTGGGAGTGGTGGGGCGGGAGAATCCTTTTTAGGGTAAGGAATTGGTACACCGGTAAACTGTAACACTGACGGATATACATTGCGAATGTCCGCTGGTATTTTGACTTGTGGAATTGTCCTCAGTGGATCTGCAAGTGCAGCGCCTAAGACGTCCGGTATGTGGGCAACCGTTTGATCTTCAATTTGGAGGTTGGTAATAGGGTTAGGTTTAGTTGTAGCGGCTAAAGGTTCACGATTAGCGTAGGGTGGAAGAGGCGGCAGGTGGTTTCGCCGGTTTGGATCCGGTATAGACTGAGATATAACCTCCGGAACGTCCGTGAAAGGTATACGATTGGTTGCATGTTTCGCAGTTTCAACCGGAGACGCTGGTTGGTTAATAGCATTACCTGTTGGTATGCCATTATAGTCTAAAACCTTCCGAGGAATTGACTTTGGTATACCCCTAGAGTCAGTCGCTGGCGCTCCAATAAATTCAGAATTACGGCGTTGAAATTCATTTCGCGCATATATCCGTCTTCGAGCCTCGTTGGTTTTTACAAGATCCTCATTTAGCCGAGATGCTCGAAGTCTATCTGGCAAAGGATGACCAATCGCAGAAGATACAGGAATAGAGGACGAAGAAAAGTTTGGATCAGGCGGTGGGTTCACAGCCACATGTCCATCCAGAGCAGAAATGGGCTGCATCTCTCGCCTGCCTTGATTCCCTCTCGGATCATAGTAATTACGACCACTATCAACACGGCCTCCGGTGTAACCAGGGACATTTTGGTTTCGGTGTAGATCGGCGGATCGTAGATTTGCAAATAACTGTCTTTGTAAATTGTTTTCCATCTGTTGTTGTATTTTCTTTTGTTCAATCTGTTCTAAATTTTCATTAAATTTATTCAGTATGGTTTCAATATTTTTCTCATCTCTGTCTCTTTTTTCTTTCAATATTGTCTTGTATACCTTCAATCGCTCGTCGAGTTCGGGATACACTATCCTTGTATCACCTGCCCCCTTAGCCCTTCCAGCTGCACCGCCACCTGAAACAGAATCCGTATCAGACGCTGCATTAGTGTCACCTGCACCTGCCTGAGCCACGTGATGACTTGGTTGACCAGAAACATCATAACCTGCCTGCCCATCTTGGCCCTGACCACCACCGGTACTAGGGGCACCAGATGATCCAGGGTCTGGATTTTGAACACTTGAAGTATGAGGTTGTGGTGTCTGCGCAACTAGTGAACTCCCAGGCTTTTCTTCACTATAACCGTTATTTTGATTTTGCCCTCCCTCCGTCTTCTTGCCCTGGTTCTGTGCTCCCTCCGCTTTCTTGCCTTGGTTCTGTGCGCCCTCAGCTTTCGTGCCCTGGTTTGGAGTCCCATCGACTTTAGGTGCAGTAGGCTTGGCGGCCTCGGTTTTAGTGGCTTCGGTTTTGACGGGCGGACTGTCTTTATCATCCAACGGTGCATCCTCTTCATCCTCGGACTCCTCATCCTCATCCTTTTCATCTTCATTTTTATCTTCTGTTCCTTGTTCTTTTCCTTTTTGTGTTTCTTCTCTATCCTGTAGTTTGCATACTTCGCCATTCAAAATTTGCACCAGCTCTTCCAGGCCTTCACTTTTATCTTTCATCACACCAATTACACCATCCCAATCCGTTTTCAAAACCTCATACGTATTGCTCCATTTGTTAAAGTCGTGGCCATAAAACGTGAATCCGTAGCGGAAGAAGTTTTCATTGAAATAGTTGGCAAGAGCTTTGGCGTGTTCAACAGACGAGATTTTACCTTTCTGAAAAGATCTACTATTAATACCTTTTAGGCTACTAATGGATTTAATTAGCGTCAATTTACTCAGTACATCATCCAAATTTGTTCTAAACCAACTCGCCATTTTTTTAGCAACATTTTGTTTATTAAGGTCTTTGAATAGGCGTCCGTACCCTGTAAAGGAAAACCGCTCGCCTTTAAAAATCTTTTCAAGAGGGTCTTTCAGTTGGGCACAATGTGATTTTAATTGATTATAATTGATGCATTTTTCTTTCGTATATAAATGACTTTTAAAATCATCCTCATCCTCCACTTCCGCAAATATTCTGCAAAAATCGCGCACCAACCGGAGGGCGTTGGCGATGTTCGGAGTGTCCGTTCCCTTATTACCAACTACCGTAGTAGAATAAACGTCGAGGAATAGATTTTCCTTATAACGATTCTTGTCCAGCAGATTTCCAAGGTCAGCTGCCATTGCAGAACCGACGGAATATCCACCCCCAGTATTTGGCTTCAGATCGCTTGGCTCAAATCCTCCAGGGATAACACCGTACTTATCGCCGTTTGGTGTAATGAGATATTTTTCAATATTAGTGGCATGTTTCATAAGTGAACCCGACGGCATAACCCTAGCCAACATTTCAACTTGCCCAATCATGTCATCAGCCCAATCACCGCCTCCCATAGCTGCGAAACCTTTATCAACATGATACCGCAAGTAGTACATCACGGCAAGCACCTTTGGAATGCACTCTAGGAGAGCGTTCAGGGCAGGTTTAGTGGTTTGAGGTTTATGTGTGCCCTGATCCGCTTTTTTGCATAGCTTGTGATGAAATTTTGACACTTCATTAAGGAATTGGAACAGTGCGTCTTCAATGCGCTGTCGGTCAACATTATTATACTTATTGTTTAGAAGCCTCGCCAGTCGACCAGCCAACTGCGTTCTCGCACCACTCCGTTTAGTATCTCGCAACCACTCCAAGAACTGGAGACAATCCTTGAGAGTCTCTAACTTGACACCGTGTTCCGTGACCGACGAAGTACGCTTAGCCGCCATCCTGTCCCCTTCTAATCACCCACTCATCCACCCTTACAAAACTCCACGTCCAGCCTCCAGGACTATGTGAACTGGGAAACACTTGAGTGATCACACCTCTAAGGTGACACTGCTTAATACAGCATGGCAGACTACTAAGTGCACTGGGTGGAAAGGCTATGAAGTGAACCGCAGAGTGACAACAGTACGCATCATATTGAGACAATAACACATCTAAACCATATTGCAAAGTCCATGACCCATCACACGAATCCTATAGACGTACCACTCACCTGAGGAGGGAAGGCGACAAGCCAAGGCAGCCATGCTGGAGTGAGGGGGTGGAGCGTGGTGACAATGCAGCAACTAATGTGAGGGTTAAGGGTGAAAGTGGAGAGGTCGGGGAGGCAGTTGGTTTGATGTTAGGTGGGCTGTGTGTCTAGGCAGGGACATCGTCAGGGTATCGATCAAGATCAAGGTGGCGATTGGAGGCACGGTCACGGTCATGAGTAACATAACGGCCAAGATTAGATTGCGGGTGGAGGGACGATATTCTGTGCAAGCGGATGCGGAGCGTGTCGAGGCTTTCGAGAAGGGCGTACAACAGGTCACCTCAATTGATATCGTTCGATTTTTAAAGACTTGTTCTATTGCATATCGGTAAAATTTTGAAACGTCTCGCTAATAACCTGACAGTGCATGATCATTAAACATTTAATAACACATCATTAAAGAAGCTTTGTGCCGTTAATGTCTGACACCATAAGCTAAGTGCGATAATTGAAATTGTTAGAGTTGATTATAGGTTGCGATGTAAGCCATACATTTTGCGGGCACAATAATCGCGGACTTTGTGGAACGGCCGAATGCGGAAGATGGTCATGACACCTATGATAATTATAAGGATTAAAATGAAGGCGATGATGTAAGGGGTGGCGATGGTAGCAGTGACATCTTCTGTGTGAGACCTAGCACTGGATTGAGCCGAAAAAACGGAAATGGCGCGTGCACTGGGAGTATGGCTATTGCAGTCGGCAGGAAGTATGCCTGTATTTTTACCTGCACAGCATGGACACGGACATTCACATCTGCGGTTGCTGCACTTTTTACATTGATTTGCACATATAGAAGGATCGCAATTGTAATCTGAGCTGAGACGTATGCTGTCCATGTTCAACGACGTACATGTAACGCACTGTCTACTACCACTACATCCAGCACAACACCAGGGACAGCAACTACATTTCCCGTAATAGTGACAACTAGTATCACAATTACACTCAAAACCCATCTTGCCATTCCTCTCAGTCACAATCAACCTGCACAGGTATAAACGACGTACCTCAGCCGCGGGGGCTGAGATCTCCCATCTGCTTTAAGATAGCAGCCAGGTAACGGTCATTCACAGCACAGCCAGTTACATCACTACTATGCAGATATCGAAAGTATAGTACAACCAAGATAAAGCATGTTGATACCATCCTGGTCGTGGCATGCAGGTCAACGGGCACCAGTAGCGCAGTCGACTCTATCCACCACAGACCGTACAACGTTGCCACTGTTTATTATAACCGTTATCACATTGGTGTCATAAATAGTATCTATATAAGCTACACTGCGTGATAAACATGTTTCTACTTCACACTGCCACCACCAACGCCACCTAACTACGTCGTCCACCGGCCACATCGGGTAACCACCACTAAATTTATTGCCTAACAACGCACATGATAAACAACTTGCCAAACAATCACGTTGCATACGACGCACTTTCACATATCACAACACGTTTCAACAGCCTACGTTGATGACCTATCACCCAACATCCCTGCCCACTAACACCATGGGAGTGGGCACGTTTAACGGGTAACTCACAACTCGACATTCCAAATCACGAACCCATTGATGCATGAACTACATCGACTACCGAATTGCTGAGTAGGTATTAGGTAATACATTTGGGTGAGTGTTAGGTTAGGCGGTGGGTTGCTGGGTAGTGGGTTAGGTGAGCGGTGGTGAGATGGTCTATCAAGGTTGCAGGTAAAACACTCTGTTAAGCTTGTTAACACGTGCAGCAGCGAGCAGTGATTGAGCGGCAATCCTATGACTTGACGGACTATGTAAATGCGATTTGATGTGGAGCAGGTCGAGGCGGATGACCATGATGTGGATGAGGTACAACACAGAGAGGAGCCAGAGGGTGAGGACCAGGTAGGAAAAGGGTTGCCTGATGATCCAGAGGAACTCATCACATTTTTCGAAGAGGTCTTTGAAGTACTGCGAGTTAAGGACACTACACAACTGATTGCGCAGGTTAAAGCATTTCGTTTCGTTGGATATCAGACAATGTACATCTTGGAATGTGAAACCATATTGGTATAATGTAGGACCAACTCCCTTGCATCCAACGATCGACTGGCATTTGCATCCGTCGCCAGGGACGTCTGGGTTGAGCATACCGTGCGCCCCTTTTTTGCAGGTGTCTCCTCTCAAGCAGCCAGTGCATCCCCAGTCTTGGCAGAATATCTGTAAGAATGCGTCATACAAACTGTTGAGTTGCTGCCAAAACGTCCACGGCAAATAAACAGACCACGACATGTATGCGTTGCAGTGTTTGTTGCCGAAGTAAGGATATGTGTCCGAGTAAAGAGTGGACAGATAAGGCCCGCAGTGATTTGCGCCTCTGCATCTAGTACTGATTGACAAGCTTGATACAGCAGCGTTTTTAGGTTCGGGATGACGGCCAGTATTATGAGTACCCCGTGCATCACCGTAAGCATTGCGTAGCGCATCAGTTACCTCGTTTGGCGATTCACGTAGCTCCATAGACACGCTTTTAATGGATTTGTTGATGGCATCTTGCAGTCCATTACCGCCATTATGCGACCATCCTTTCACAAAGGACAACGCGAACGCATAGTGTTCCGGCAAGCTGCTTGGGGGTCTGGGCGACAGGGAAAGCAGGCATGAAGCGACGCCTTTGTCGAAGAATTTGGTTAGCACGTTGCTTATGTCTTTACCTGTCCTTTTGCTTCCCGAGAAACCCTTGAACCCAAGTGGAGTGATACATGGCATCCCGGGTGTAGATTTGGGGCACGTCTTACATTCCGATTTACAGTCAACGCTGGTCAGTTGGTGAGGCAAGTGGCCGGGAAGGGAGTCACGGAGATATGACATGAGCGGTGATCTGGGACGGCAGTCGACATCAGTTTTCGAGTGGTCCTTGCATTGCCAACCGGCGGACTCGACGTCGCTGCCATAGGCGCAATGATACCAACCGTACTCCGATGCCAGGTTGCTACAGCGGCTGTGCAGGAATCTGAACACGGGGAACAGTCGACGCATCAACTCAAGCAACATGCTGAGACATGACGAAGGCGATGAGGGGATGGCAAATCCAGCGGCGTTACTGTGGTAGTCAACGGCGTAGGTTGTGTACTCATCACCGAAACCGACGATGGTAGTCAGTATGACTGGAGCGAGTGACGTGACGTGCATAACTGCGTCATGTAGATCACTAGGCGTGAGGTTCTGTGGGTAGGCTGCCAAGGATAGTTCAGTGAAGTCTTCGACTTCAATGAAATCGTCGTCAGCAACAGCAGCCTTCTTCTTCTCACGCTTGTCAAACAAATCACTGAAACTGTCTGTTATCAAGTTGAAATATACGGGATTGTGACGGAGACTCGTAAGCCAAATCAGAATTTCCGAGATGGAACATGGGCGTCGAGTCGACAAGGAAGCGGCGATGTGGCAGACATCGTAATAAAGGTTGAGGTAGCTGTGAAAATTTTCTAGCGCGTTTTTGGTATCTTTACCCTTGTTGTAAACATATGTATGGCTATCTCCAACCAGTTTTCTATGAATTTCGAGGCCCGTCATTGTACCCTTATTCTGCAGCTCACCGTTCTGTTCGGCGTCCTTAATTGCAACACGGTAACCGCATTTCTGCATAAAAGCACCGAGACTTCTACTCGAACATATTCTACTTGTAGACCATTTCGAATCACATTGCTCCCTCAAATACTTGAGGTCCTCACTCACCATCTCCACTATCGTCAGGCAGACCTTGGCGCAGTTGCGGCCCTCAGGGGTTAAATCGGTAACAGTTTTGGTGGTGACTTTACTACCGGATTCACCTGTTTTTGAAGGCTCCTTAACGGTTTTAGTAACAGTTAACGCAGTGTATTTTTGACCAGAGTACCTGTTCACGTACGCGTGGCCGAGTTGCTCGGTGAAGGCTGAGAGGCCGGACTTGAGGGGGGCGAGGAGGGGGGGAGGGGGAGGAGAAGGAGGGAGAGAGGGAGGTGACAAGAGAGTTGAGGGAGGTGAGTGAATTGACAAAATTATGGTCGTAGTTATATAACTTGTCTTTTTCGAGGTGATTAAGAAGTTCGACGAGTTTGTCGAAAATGGACTTGAGTTGAGGGGAGTAGTCGGCGGAGGGAGAAGGGGAAGCGAGAAGTCTTTTGATTTCGTCTTTATTGTAGACTACGAGAGGAGTGAGATAGGCACGGACGTGTTGCACAAGCGCAGTGAAATCCCCCTTAGTTGGCGGGTCTTTCTTAGGCACAGCTTTTTCAAGCTGACTGAGCAGATTATTTTTGTCGGACACAGAGCCTTTGAAATTGGCGGGAACACCACTCAACGTCTTCAGCATTCCTTTCAATCCGGTAGCTTTGTCATTGTCAATTATCTTCTGGATCTCCAAATGCTGCGTTTCTACTAGCATTTCCAAACCTCGCAGATCAGCATGCCGTTCGGCAGTGAACAGCTTTCGAACACCTCCAGTGAGGATGGCGAATGATGATGTGACTTGTTCAATAAGTTGGGTTTTGAGTGTTTCTATGTCGCTATCCAATGTCCTAAGTGACGTTTCCAGGGTGACTAGGACGGCTTGTATAGCCTCATTTATAGAGTCATCAGCTTTAGCAGCGGTAACGCCAATTGTATTGAGTTTGTCGAAGAGATCATTGTACAGCTGATGCATAAGCCTTTCCGCGTCATCACGACATTTGTCAACCGCTCCAGGCACTTTGTCGAGCTCCTCAATTTTGGTAAGAACGACTTGGATATTAGTGGTGACGCGTGTCACATTGGTGCTTCGTAGCGATGCGATGCTGCTCTTGATTTCAGCAAGTTCATTCTCGATCTTATCATTTTTCAAATGATCGAACTGCAGCTGAACAGTTTTACCGGCTTCCCTAATCGTTCTACACAATTCAGCAAGTTTGGTCCTTACCAGCTCAGCTCCACCTAAGATTGCTTGTCGAGCAGCGGAAGCATCCAAGATAGAATTGCCAACAGCACCGTCGACGCTGTTAAGTTTGCTAACAACTTCATTCTGTATCCTATCGTTCAGCACCGCAATACCTTTCTTGACAGCGTTTTGGAGGAGTTCTCCAAGTTGGGATTGAACTTCCGATCTCTCAACCTCCGTTGCAATTGCATCATCAAGCTTGTCGTCAATTTCAGCATCCTTTCCAACGGAATGCAATGAAGCTCCAACGTGGGCTGCAGCACCGCGTTGTAAAGCTTTATGGAGATCTACTAATAGATCTTCCGTTGTCTGCAAAGCGACGTCCACGTTGCCAATATTGCACTTTTGGAGTATCGCTCCTAGCTCGTTTGCTGCTTCACTAGCGGCGGACGAAAGAGCCACCAGTGTTTGCTCGACGGCGCGATTGAGATAGAAATTGGGGAATGTATCAGAGCTGCTAATTCCCCACGTCCCAGGTGTGTCTATCGCCCGGACAATGTCATTCGCAACGCTACCAACGCCGTTTTCAATATTAGCATTAAGGCTTTTAGCAAAGGCTTCACATATACTCCTAACAGCTTGCAAATCTCCCACAATATTTTGCGTTGTTCTACCTGGAAATGTCAATTCATGCCCGCCGTAGGCATACGCCTGAAGGTGTTTAGTAATTGTATCTTTAATTGGCTTATGCAGTGCTGAATCCTCTCCGCTGATTAGATGCTCCAGGTTACTGCTTTTTAATTTATTTCTGGCTGTGCCACTTTGCTTCTCATCCTCCACATACTTCTTAAGAAGTCGCATGACTTCAGCATTGTGTTTCAAAATATCTGCAATCCAATCATTCAATACCGTATTCGTGAAATCGTTCTTGTTGCTGAATTTCTGAGCATACTGCCAAACGTTTTTCTTCATTCCTTGTAGGCCCACATCGTTCGAGAGGCCTTTTATACTTCCAACTTTTCTTCGAACTTTTTCCACATAACCCATAATGTAATTTGTAACATTACTCTTAAGCGTGTTTTTAAGGGCCCGACTATCTAATTGCCAAGCATCTTTTTGAAATTCACTCGCATCATTCGGTACGTTAATTTTGTTGTGTAGCTCGCTAAGTTGTTTTAAGGGCCCAGTCAGCCCATCTGCCCCTTTCACTTTGGCGATCTCTTCATCTAGTCGTCCTTTTACCGCCATAAATTGCTCATTGAATGTACCTGTTTTTTTCTCAATCTGCTCTGCAGCGTCGTCAATTGCTTTCTTTCTCTCACACTTATTCGGATTATCAACTTCATCGAAAAGACTTTGCAGGTCTGTTCGTTTTACGTCATCAATAATCTTATTGGTGTCTTTCATCCACTTGTATATCTCGTGAACATGCTTATGCATTGTATCATCAACATTTTCAACCGCCAGTTTGATCATCTGAACTTGATCTCGTAACTCAGACTGCTTACTGCGACTTTTTGCAGGATCGACGTCCTTTAATGAATCTTTGATCTTTGTGAACATATTATGAATTTCATTTCGTGTGCTACCGGAATTTCCCAATGCACTGTCTAATGATTCTCTTGCCTTCTTCAAGCAATCATTAATGTCCCTAATATGATTGATGCTTCTTACTTCTAAAACCGTGACACTCTTGCGCATGCTGAAAAGCTCAGCTCTCATGGTCTTTCGCAACCACTCACAGCCATCCTGAATTTTTTTACGTATATCACTTTCTTGTTGTTTCAGTGCCTCGTCCACATATATTGCCTGACCCTGCAACGTCCCATCCATAGACGATGCCTTTAAAGCTTTCGCAGCTCCTACAATGACGTTCATTTCATTATTTATTCTGCTCTTCAGTGCGTCATCCAACTCACTAATTCTTTCATCATTGATTCTACTAACCTCATTTGATATCGTTTCAACCGTATCCCTCCAACCTTCCAGCTGAGATTTCAGGTTATCGACATTCTTCGATTTCACAATTTCTGTATAACCACCAATTAAGTTATTGCTTAACGTTGTTATAGAGTTTGTCACTGCATTTGTCTTCTTGCCAACTTCCTCTCCATACCCCTCCAACCACTCCTTCACCGCGTCGACAGACTCCGCAAGCCCAGCACGCCCGGAGCCAATTTGTTTATTTACCTCTTTTAGTACTGTTTGAAGGTTTGTTTGAAGATTATTATCATAAGTTGTCACTTCATTTTCGTTTTTCACCGCTTCAAGCACGCCACTCAAAAATCCCATCACCCCGTCACACAGCCTGTCCAGGTCGGAGTACACAATCCCACTGCCGTCGTAGCCGTTGGAAGTAGAGTTGAAGCCGAGGAAAGTCTCGAGGCCGACACAGAGGTTGTTAAGGATGTTATTATGATTACGTTTATTAGTGTCAAGTTGATCAGCAAATTCAGCAAGCTTCTGCACAGTCTCAAGAGACGCCACCTGGGTAGGAAGGGAGTCAAGGGACTTGGAATCTTTTTCAGTGAGGTAACCATTATTGGCATTTTTACGCTTTTCAAGTTCATCTTTTTGCTTATTAAGCTCCTGAATTTTGTCACTAATTTTCGTAGTCCAACCAGTGGATGAGGGAGATGATGGAGAGACACCAGATGAGGGAGATGGAGTAGAGGGAGGGGTAGAAGTACCTTTTTCATCAGGACATAGGCTATAAAAAGCATTACTTATAGCCTCCTCAATCAACTTTTTCAAAGCTTGAGACAACTTGGTAAGACCCTTACCACCCTCACCATTCCCATACCTAACCTGGATCAACCAGTCGATGGACTCACGGAGATTGTCAGGACAGTCCGTTAGTTTCTCCTCATGCCACCATGTGTCTTTATAACCAACGTAGGGAGCAGTTAGTTTGTTCAATGGGATTATCTGTACTTCCGTTCATCATATTGTTCCTTCGAATTTTTTACTGCCCAAATTGGGACGGTGTTGTATGCCATCTGGGTTTTTGACTCATCAACCAAAATATAATCTATATCATTCATACAGCACAATATTACGTATGCGAAATTCTTAACGGAATCCACCGATGCCTTTAATGTTGAGGAGTTGCTTCTGTCACTGCCTCGCCACGTTGGACAAGATTTGTGAGCCCATAGAGTGATGGCACCAT
Source organism: Babesia bigemina (assembly GCF_000981445.1). Classification (NCBI taxonomy): domain Eukaryota; phylum Apicomplexa; class Aconoidasida; order Piroplasmida; family Babesiidae; genus Babesia; species Babesia bigemina. Next base: position 2,962,720 of record NC_027218.1, on the reverse strand, counting down.
GCGCTTTATTACAGTTTCAGAACATAGAAAACGATGTTACACGCTACATTGAGTCATAGTGATATTTTTGGATTGTCGTCTTTTAGGTCTCCTTAAATTCAGACACCCAACATATAGCTTTATGGGATAGGCGAGAGAAAACAAGCAAGTGATAAACACTTGGATGTTTAAGTTCATGCATATGGTAAATACTTGGGAAATGGATTGAGTGGCCAGTCAGTCGAACACGTTCAATGCCCCTCAGCTCAATAGGGGGTACAACAGCATTAGGGTCGGGATGTGAGGAATTTTCAGCAAGCACAGTTCCATGTTAACATCAGAAAGATATTGCAAACGGAACTGTCGCCTGTGGATCGCGTGATTAATGAGTGAGTTGGGTCGCCAGCTGAAGCTGGCAGTGTCATGGGTATTATGGTGCAATGCTGCTGGAAGGTGACTGAGGGGGAACGGGAGGCGAGGTTGTCGCTGTAGCAATATCACGCATAGACATAGAACTGCAAAGCATGAACAACGTGCGTAGATTAATGCAGCAATTTATAATATGCACCCCGTTGGGCCAGGGCAAAGTGGGGTAACGTTCGCAATCTCAAGTGGTCATTGGGGTGATGCTAAAATGAGGCACTGGTGTCTACCCAGCCGACAGCGGCACGCTGCATCGCGGGTGCCCTAATGTTCGCAGAACGCCGATGTGAGATGGCTTGGCGGCGTCACAATGCGGAATGAGGGTAGGCATCCTATATTCCGCCCGGAACCCTCATGGAGTGCTCCGTGCTCCAGCCGTTCATGCCAGTCACGATACAATCTTTCCAAATACATAGACCTACCGCCTTCCTTACTCAGGTAGGTGGGATGGTGGTATCGTTTCAGTCTTTGATGTTGTCTGCGGAGGGGAGTGGACAAGTGATTGGCTGCGGGTCCAAGCTTGTCGCGCTTGCTTTTCGCACCATGAGATACTTCTTTGTGTCACCTTTGCGCTTTGTACCCTTGTCACCTAGCGCACTTCGCGGCTTGGATAGGAGGTTTGTAAGGGGAGTCACCTTAGAACTTTCATCCATGTAGTGTCTCCTGTTTAGCAGAATCCGCACGTCAACCTCGGTACGTTGTGATTGTATCTTATTAGATCATTGGAAGTGGTCAGGATGGCTAAGCATGGAGTCAAATTAGACACTCTTAAGGACTGTTTCCAGTTCCTTCAGTGGTTGAACGGCCCAAAAGGCCAAACTAGAAATGTGATAACTGAGTTTGTTCAAAGGTTGAGTCCGTATTATCAATTTAATACACAATTAAAGGGGCAATTGCAAGTTCAATACACTAAGTTTCTTAAAAATGTCTCGCTGCTATACAAAGCATTGTCATCTAATGAACATATTACACGGCGCACTTATACGGTCAAAGCAAATGATATTGTCGAATCTCTTTCAGAATACGTCCCTAAGTTCCTCGCTGCATTATATTACTTGCAGTATCGCGTTGATACTGAGTTCGGCAAAGTTGGAGGTGGAGATTGGGCTTCAAAGTCTCCAAATTCCGGAGATTTTCAGAAGTTTTTGACTACTGGGAATGACATTATTGGCGGCGGGTTCAGTGCCGGAGAGCTTAAAAATGTAAAGGGTAGCGATCTTGTTAAAGTATTGCGTGAAATTTTAAATAAATACGGTGCTAAAGGAAAGCCGGTGCATGATCATTTTCGAAATGTTATGTTGACGACATTAGGCAAATCGTTGGACGCTGGGAATACCGGGAACGCCGTCTTTCTTCTGCCCTTTTTTTGCGAGTTGGTTCTTGAAGACTCCGGCGGCACTAAGTACAAACCCTCTATGGAAAAAGGCATTGGACCTAAGACAATATGTTGGCAAGATTTAACAAGTCATTGTGTGATGCTGAAAGAAACCATTGATGCACTGATGAGAGCGGGATTTTCTGCTACCGGTATAGCGTTTAGACCTAAGGAGGATGTTAAATTTGTTACAAAGGCCGCCGAGTGGTTTAGAGAAAATTTGCTGAGTACCGCAGACGTCTTAAAACGCATGATACCTCAGTCAATCCGCTCGCAGTTGAATGAACTGCAATCGTTTGCCAACGATAAACTCTATCCCCATGGGTTCATTTTCGACGGGAGTAAACAGAGAGTGTGGGCCAAACCCAATAAACTAGATGAATGGAATCCTATATTTCAAAAGTTCCTCCAGCTAGATGAAATGCTGAGGAAACTTAAAACGATTTTGGATGGTTATAATTGCGGCGCTGCGCCCTTGGTCACCAAAGCCGAGGCGGCGAAGCCGACTGCCACTAAAACTGAGGCGACTAAAACAGAGGCTGCGAAGCCTGCTTCACCTAAAGCTAAGGTAACATTAAATCAGAATAATGTTCAAAGTGGAGGAAATGCTTCAACTTCATCAGTTGGCAAACCTTCATCTCAGCCTTCCGGTGGTACAAGAGAGCCAGGACAGTCTGTGCCTCAAGGTGATCGAGGCCAGCAAGGGACTGGTGGTTCAGAATTTTCGAAACCTGCCGCTTCACCAGCAAAACAAACTGTTCAGCCGCAACAGCCCATTCAACCCCAACCAGCACAACCCCCTCAAGCCACTCCCCCTCCAGCCCCTGCCTCCCCTAGTCAGCCGGGTAGCGGGGGTGGGAGGCCAAATGGCGGTGGTGGTGCGGGTCAGAAGGCTGGTGGATCTCCACAGCCTGGACAATCTCAGTCACCGAGTGTCCAAGCTTCAGGCCCTCCGTCACTTGGTGCCTCTGGTACCGGTGGTGGTAATGGGCAGGGTAAGCAGCCGGGGTCCTCTGTTCCTGGCCCACCAAGTGGTAAAGATCCCGGTTCAAAGGGCGGTGGTACTACGGTTCAACAATCTGCTGGATCTTCATCAACTAACCAATATCAAAGCCCTCAGTCACCTGGTGCCTCTGGTTCCAGCAGTGGTAAGGTGTCTCCTTCTGGGTCTGGTCAACCAGGTGGTAATGGGCTGGGTTCACACGGCGGTGATCCTAAAAGTACACAGATTCCTTCGTTGCCATCCCCTGCTCCACCTCAGCCTCCAGGTGTTCAATCTTCAGGCGCTTCGTCACCTGATGCTCCTGCTCCCAGTAGTGGTCAGGGCCTGGGTGACCAGGTGGGTTCTTCTGGCACCACTCAGCAGCATGGTAGAGGTACATCGCGAAGTTCCACCAACGTTGCTACTACTACGTCCGCTGGTTCGGCTCCTGGTGCAGGTGGCGGTGGAGGAGTTGGTGGGAGTAATGGGAAGGGTACGGCAGGGAAGGATCAGGGGTCCGGTAAATCCCATGATCAAAAGCAAGACGAGAAAAGCCCACTGCCAGCCTGCAAAAATGGTGAACATCCATTCACTAAAAGCGGTGAATACAAATGTTTTCGAAAACCTACGACGAGGAATTTAACCAATACATACGATAACGTTTGGGAGGACGTCAATAAAATAACACAAAATAGAACAATTCAAAAGAATATACAAAAAAACAAGGAAAAGCAAAATTTACCACCTCGAATTCCACCCACCCTTCCAACTCATCCCACCCCTCAAATTCCACCCAACCGTCACACTCCACCTAGCCGTCCTGCTCCCGGGCCTACTACTCAGATCCCGTCTACTCCTCAGCCGCCCAGTGGCAGCCCTGTTAATCAGCGTCCGCAGAATGTTCCACAGCAGAGGGACGTTGGACGGGGGGCTACGGATGCGGTGCCATCCGAAATCACAGGTACAATCATAAAGGATACCGATACAAAGAAAAAGTACGATAAGATAGGACGCAGAGTGGAAACCGAACAACAAGTGAGAAAGTGGAACAGGGAAGCCGAAGAGTCGAAGGTTAAAGAACAAGCAAAAACATCATTTGCAATACTGAAAGCAAATGCTGCGGAAGAATGGAAAAAGCAGCTAGAAGAGGGGGAGCGCAAGAAAAAACACGATGATGCAGCAGAGAAAATGCAAAAAACATTGCAGCAAGGGGATATAGAGTTGGAGCTCAAAAGAAAAGAAAAGCAAAGAAGAATGGATGCCGAACGTGAATACCAAAAATCCACTGAACAATATAAGCGCCAACTTCTCCATGGAATGGATGTTGATACAAAAGTTCTAAACGAACATCCCAGGAGACCTACGTATCCCGATGCGGCAAGAGTGGAAACTGAAGTTGCGAGGCGGAATGCAAGGGAGGACCCAATGGCCACGGCGACGCCTATTCATCCAGATAAGCAGCCTGTTGATCTCGAAGGAGATGCCACGCCCGGCTCTAAAGGTATTCCAAAATCCACTTTCCCACCTCTGTCTAGCAATATTGGTGTTCCGATGAGTTACCCGATCAAGCCACCACAAACCAAAAAGTCAAAAACGACGTCATATGAGCCGGAACTTACAGTTACCAATATTCCCGATTTTAACATGAAACATCGTTGGTTACCCCCTCCACCAATCGTTGCGCCGCCCACTTCACTTCCTCCCCCCGCGGCACCGCATCATTCAGCTCTCCTACAACATGACCATACCTTACAAACGATGGCAGCCAAAAGTAGAGACCCGAATGCATTTGTCTCAAAAGCCGAAGGCACCCCTATTTCGGCACCTGATGTGCATTCGTCATTCATTCCTACGGTATACGTAGAGCCTCCACCACCAGGCGGTTTACAGATTGCTCTGCCAGACCGCCCTTCACCCAAAGTCGATGACCCCGAGTTCTTCATCGAAGTCGCCAAACATACATTGCCAGAAAACAACCTTGACTTTGATTTGGATTTCGATGATGAATCAACCCATATTAGGAATGAGACACCGCCTGACCCCGTAGATCCATCATTTCCTGCAATCTCATTCAATATACCGCCTCCGGGCCCAGAGCAGTCAATGCCACCACAGAATGATTTTGATCCAGATATTATCAGTCGCCCTGACCTTAAAATGTGCACTGCCCCGTGGATGACTCAGACAGAAACTGGAGACTCCCCCGACATCCCTGAGACGGAGCTGTTCCCCGCCGAGGCCCCGCGCAATGTCCGGGAGATGCTTACTTGGCTGGCTGGGCTTAGGAACGAAAAGCATCATGGCACACTCAGACAATGTATTAACAAGGCATTTAGCGGCTTGTATAGTGACCCTTCACAGCTTGCACTCTTCATCAACCACGCAAAAATCAGACCCGGAGATGTCTTCGACATACTCCAACTTACCGCCATGTTTGCTGGATCCGTGCTCAATTCCATCGCACCTAACTGGAGAGCTAGTGTCCCATCAAGAACTGTGCAGCCTAAGTCATCTGACCAATCCTATGAGCCTGATTGCTGCGCCCTCCTCTGCCAGCTGCGTGACTACGTCTACGCCTGCTGCCACCAGTTGCAGTTCCTCAAGTCGCAGTGTAATAGAGGAAAGTCACATGGTGGTTGGCAGAATTGTCAATACGGCAGAGATCTCAAGACTCCATCTCCCCTTCAGGCCTTTCTTACCGACGCCTACGACTCCAAGTTCAAGACGCACCTCTTCGACCCGTGCAACCTGTGCCTCAAGAGCCGTATCAAGATGGGATTTAAGAGAGGGGATTTGCCTAATACATCGCAACAGGGCAGTGTCATTTCCACCATCCTCTCTCCCAGCTGCGGCGGTGACGACCTCTTACTGACATTGTCCTCCTACCTCAACTGCATCACCAGGCGGACGCCGCGCACCACCGGGGAGCTCGTCTCCTTCTTCCATCATTTGGGCAATTCGCTTCATGATATGTATTCAGATACATTGTTGCCACTAGGCACTGCACTCGCCAAGTCACATGCCGACTGCCCTGACTGGGACCATCTTGGTCGCCACGGCCTCCAAGCTGTCAGTGGCATCCGAGGGTCCGAGCCTCTCAACTTCATATCCAAAAACAACTCCAGCCACGACAAGGACCATCCCCGTACCCTGTCCACACTGGTCAGCTGCGGCAGTGACCCTGACAACTGCCATCCACGTATGTCTCCCATCACGTACCGGGCTTACGCAATGTACTCTCATACCTTCGCCAACACCTACCTTAGCTGGGCGGTGTACCTGCCGGACAGACTGTGGGAGTCACTTCAAACATTGCACTATGAACTCAATAAGCACGACAGCAGCAAGTGCACATCCCTCTACCTGTGTTCCACTGCGCTGCCCCTCCTCTACACTCACGGGTTCACGCCGCCGGAGGGCACATTGCAGTTACCACTCAAGTGTTCAGATGTCATTGTCAAGCTGCAGGAAATTGTCAACGGTGGGCCTATCGCAACCCTCCTGACCGCCATGGACAATTTCCTCTACGGCATCCGGGAGCCATTCATCTTCACCCTCGTCGCACTGTGGTCCACCGCATTGCTGGTCCTCGCCAACACAATGTTGTACCACTTGGACGTGCTCCACATCCGGTCACACCTTATCCGCACCAAGGCCTCCCATCTCATCGACGTCAAGGCCTTACTCACCAAAGGCCGGAAGATGCTTTCACTTTACAAGGACGTCGACTACTTCGACGAGGACCCTATTGGTCAACTTGTTATTCGATAATCATTACCTCATTCATCTAGTCATTACTTGCCTAGTGATGGATCGCACTACAGCACTAGTGGTTGTTTGTGTTACTGCAGCATCTATGGCACCGTGGTGAGAGGAAAGCGTGACTGCTTGCAGGCATAACCAGGCTCATGTAGCTCACATAATGGATGATACAGTGTGGTTATTTGAGTTTTGCATTGCCCATGACATGCATTTACACAGTCCCACTTTGTCTGTAATGTGGTACTCGGATTATTAGCCACTAAAGTAGGCAGCTGACAAGTGCCGTGCTACGTAAAATTTAGCATCGTGTGTTCGGTGAGTGGCTGGTATGGTAATATGACGTGCAGCGCTGGGCAATGGATGTTGCCGGAGCACACGTATGTGATGGCCAGTGGACGGCGTAGTTAGGTGGCCTTGGTGGTGACAGTGTAAATAATATGCATGTTAACCAAGTAATGGGTTTCACGCAGGCGCTCATTAAGACACAAATGTGATGACATTTAGCAGCTGATGTGGCAACGTTGGTCGGTCTGTGATGGATGGTGCCGGCTGCGCAACTGGTCCCAGCTGACCTGCATGCCACGGACAAGGCACCAACCACATGCGTTAACTAAGCGCAACTTCAATCGTGACAGCAGCATAGTCGTGATGTAACTGACCCTGCTTTAGACGGCGGTCACCTTGCTGCTAACGTAGCGCCGGTGGGAGACCATCAGTGCCTTGCTGAGGTGCGTGTTCATGGTTGAGTACGTTGATTGGACGGGATACGCCTTGCTGAGGAGCATGTTCATGAGTAGTTGGTGAGTGCGTTGCTTAAGTGATTGATATCTTTGCAGGTTGAGGGGACTGGGAGGAGAGCGGGAAGATGGGGAGTTGTAAGTGTGGCAAACAATGCACAGAAGACAAGTGTCTTTGCTGCTACTTGTGTTGTGGAAAATGTATTCTATGTTTTTCCCAATGTCGTACGTTCTACCAATATCGCCAAAGTGGATACCAAAGTTGCGACCCTAACGGATGTAAAGAATGTAACACCCTCACATGTATGTGTGACTGTTGCATCAAGAAACGCCCTACACCAACTGTAACCCGTACCCTTTCTTCCAACAGTCTACAGCGTACCGCCCTCGCCCCCGGTTCCCCCGGTGCCGCCTCCTTCCCCCGTGCAGAGCAGCAAATAGGTAGACAGACTACCACCCCTATTCTCCCTTACATTATCGTCCCCGTCGCCCTCATCATTGTCGTCATCTGCGTCATGATCTACTTCCGCATCCGGCCGTTCCACAGGGTGCGGTATCTACTGCGCAGCTGATCACAATAACCTAACTGGCAACTGGCATCGAATGTCTAGACAGAGTAATGATTGCTTGATGGCCAATCACATGAGCAGTGAGGTGACCAAGCACCTGACCATCCATTTGACATAGCATTTAATAGATGCACTGATGAGCGAGTTGTTTGGGGTGTTGGCATCTGAGTTACTTGTGAGACGTGTAGACGTCATCGCATCGAATCCGTGCGATGTGAATCTAGATAATTGCCTGCCAATGTTATAAGCTGTGATAACCGTGTTAGGTGATATCATGTTGTGAACTACGCTACTGTTTGGCGCCTCAGCTATCATCTGTGTTGCTGGGGGATGTCACCGGGACTCTGCCATGATGGCCAGTGCACGTCGTAGTTATGCGGCATTGATGATAGCAGTGTAAATTAGAAACATGTTTATCACGCAATGTAGCTTATTTGGATATTCTTCATGACACAAATGTGATTCCATTTTGAAGCAGCGTTGACAACGTTGGTCTGTGATGGATGGAGGTAACTGCGCAACCGGTACCAGTTGACCTGCATGCCACAGCCAGGATACCGTTCACATGCTTTATATCGGTAATACTTAAACTGTTATAGCTGCATAGTTGTGATGTAATCGGCTGTCCGTTGAATGGCTGTTACCCGGTTGGTCGTATCGCCGATGGGAGACGGCCTCAGTGTCCTTGGCTGAGGTACGTGATTCATGCCTGTGCAGATTGGTGGCATGGGAAGTAGAGGAAGATGACGGACGGGTGTAAGTGCGGTAAGCCATGTACCAAGAGTTGTACGTGCTGTTCCTGGTGTTGTCCAATATGTAAGTATGACGGGGCGTGCGAACCATGCAAAGAAAACAGAACACAATCAAGCACTTGCGATCGGGTCTCGTGCGGAAAATGTAGCTTTACAGATTTGTGGAATTGCGGCTGTCCATGCTGCACAAATAAATGTATAAGCATAGTCATAACTCCCGTCATAGTAATCATTTTCCTCGTCGTATGCATTATGACCATCTTCCGCATCCGGCCGTTCCACAAGGTCCGCGATTTCTGCGTCCACAAAATGAAAGGTTTACATCGCAATCATTAAAAAACTCCGACACTTCGTATTATCGCACTTAGCTCACAGTATTGTAGATAAACAGTGCACTGCTTGTCTAATGAACTATTAAATGTTCCATAATTTTGCATCAGCAAGTACCCGGCCACACTTTCATGCAGTATATGCAGACTATATCGGATGCACGTTGCATAATGGAACAGATGACTTTTCATACGTCTTACTCGGACGTTTATGCAGGCTCGATGTCCGTAGATATTTTGCCTTTTCATTCGGGAACCCCTCTCTTGTGCCTTTCAAACTTACTCAACTGAGGATTGCCAATGTCAGTCAAATTCTCACTTTCCCTTTCCAGTTCATTAAGTATCTTAGTAATGTCGTTGTCATATTTCTAACAGTATTGTCGTCACATGCCTGCTTCGCAGCCAATCTCTGGTACGCTCTCACGGCACCGTACAGCCCATCGATGGCGCGTCACTCCCTAGAGCGAGTGGCTCTGCGGACTTGCCTGAGCAGTTTTGTGAGTAGCTTGCATATCTGTTTAACACATCTATTCTATTTGAACTGCGCATAATGATTCAAATGATGGACTCCCATATGGCCGTTTGTGAGATTCGAAAATGTGACTATAAGGGAGAGATGTATGACATCCATGGGCATCATTGTGAGCTAACATGAACTAAAATACAGTATGCGTGAAAGTTTGCTAGTGTATGCAGTAAAGCACTGAGCTGATGCTCTCTCTTGTCTTGTCCATCTTATTGTCGTCAATGTTCACAGGAACAAGATGACGGGTGTGGACGGGATAGGCCCAAAGGGGAAGGGTACAAACAAATTTCAACTTAACTTAGGCATACATTGCATATGACCCACACTGAAATGTAAATCGATTGACGCTACTATTTTGATATGGGATTCGACAGGCACACAGAGGGCGCTATGTGGGTTGGGTGTGGGTGAGGATGTCAAGGGAAACAGCAGGGCCAACCGATTACCACGACAGATGCTTGGAGCGCATATGATATACATTATCAGTATCAATACATGTAGGCTGCAATGAACGTGGTGCGTGACGGAGCGGCTACGACGGCGCCATCGGGTACACCAACTTCAGCCGTTGACCAACCTAGGGCAATGTTTGTGACTCATGCAAGGAAACTTAGTGAGGATAATGCGGTGACGAAATAGCATTAGCGTGTGTTGCTACTAGGTCCACATGATACAGATACTGTGCTGTTAAAAAGTGACAGCTGTTGTGGTGTTAAAAATCTATGCGTTCTACGCCAAGCCAGTGTATGGCCTTGGACGGAAGGCGGGATAGCGGTCAATCTTACCCTCCTCAAAAATTTTGTCACCGACGAGATTAATCGGGGATTTGCCGGGGTGCCTAGGAGAACTGGGAAATGCAGCACGTATTGTACTCATCACCGCCTGGAACTTCTCGGGAAGCATGAATCGGAAAATAAGGAATACTAACACAATGATAACCAAGGGAATCGCTATGGTGCAGCAGCGCCTAAAGTTATCTTGTCCGCATAGTTTGCCACAGTAGGTGCATTTGAGGACGCAATTACCATCTTTGATCTCGTCTGCACAAATCCAATTGCAGTTGTTGTCAGTACAGTCCTTGCCTTTGTGAGGTTTTCCATCGCACGGGATTACATTTTCGGTATCGCGCTTGTATACAGCACCGTATGTGCCGTTTTTGTCGTAATTGTCGTATTTGACGTGTCCTCTGCATTCAGTAGTCTCTGGATATTTGTCTTTGCATCTGCCGAGTACGTAGCCGTTGCAAGGCCCTCCAGAACAATTACTAGGATCACACCAGCTACAGCAGCTGCAAATTACGCCGTTACATTTCGTTCCGCAACTACAATAATGACATAGACATGGTTTCCCATCTTCGCATCTTATGATGCATCGCTTGCAATCAATTTTATTCTTTTCTTGACACTTGCCATCTTTGCCGCTTGCATAACAATCTTCCTCACAACCACAGCGGGGAGTACAACATTTGCATGTTCCAGGTTGTTTTACCTCCTTGCATTTAACTTCGCAGCCCTTACATCCGGGGGGGCAAGGCGCCTCGCACTTCGTACATTTGTCATCAGAGCAGAGCTCTTCATTGCCCTGACATGAAACTGGTTTGCATCCACACTGGTTATCTCCCTGCCCCTCCACCATCCTCCCCCGACTCCACTAAAACGCCACCCAGGGCAACAGAAAATATATTTTAAGACTCCACCATATTTGAAATATCCGACGTGAACGTAGCATAAGTCATCACATGCAAGGTACTTTTAATCCAGCTGAGCATGCAAATCCGTATGTCAATCCCAGAAGGGTGACACCGAAGGCATCATACGCACTACATGCGTTGACGAGCCGACTCCATAACACGATAGCAATGGCGGTACACTCTAATATTTGTTGGTCAATAACGTAGACACCAACTCATCCATCTCATGTCATGTCAGCGTACCACCACCTCTGCTTTGGCACAACCAACGCAGCATGTGGCAACGCGTCTAATCGCACCGACCGTTGAGTTCATTGAACTCACTGCGACATCTCCATATTTCTCTCCAACTGAAGTACAGAGTCCCAAGTATTTTATACAAACGCTTCTTGTACTCCAAACGTGTGGGATGATGCGCAACTTTAGTCAGTGCCAATTCAGCATCTCCTTTTAATGATAGTACGTCAAACACTCGCTGCTTTCACACTGATTACTCGTAACAGATGGTCGCAATTATGTACAATTGGTGATACAATTTCGTAGATTGGTCCACCTTCACTCACCTGCTTCATATTTACTCTTTGTTTCTCGCCAGCGCATTACCAGTTAAAACTCAGTATAGGGGATGTTAGATCTGTTAACATAGTTCCAACGTTATGCTTATGACACCGATAGCCATTTAGTCCAATATGCTTTCCCAACTCGACGTATGATGTTCCCAATGAGCAGCGTAGATCAATGGCTGAGTTGCTTGCATAATTTTACACAACTTGTGGCGCTTACCCTACGCTTATTTGTATAGCTATCCATACAGCAAAGATTTCGCGTCGCCTAATCGTTGCCTACCTTTGAAGTTAGGTGCCTAATCTACAACCAGTATCACTAAATGGGGGAACTGCACTGATTTTTTATAAACGGTGTCGCTCTAACCCAGCATACGTCACTCTCAAAATATCTATCACAATCGCAATGTCGACGAAAAATAAGATTTCTGTCAAAAATATTATCACACCTATTACGCTGGTAGTTGGTAGGCAGTATACGTCAACTTTTCTGTGGTTGGATTAATTGTGAAAGACATTACAAAGTAAAGGTCCGACTGAAAGTCATCAAACTTTACATACCATCATTTCGGGATAAGACTTGTGCCCACCTGAACTGTGTAACCATGCGGATAGAACACACCCAGACATCCGCGCTTGCTCAACGATGGGGGATTTCACAACATGATATAATGCTGAATGGTATAACAAACTAGTAATCTATAGTAATGTATGAAAGTAGTAATCCGTTCATACGTGTCAGTGTAGTAATACTTAATCGATATAAAGTAACGCTTTGTCGCCATTAAAATGACGGAAAACGTGTTTGAGGATCCATAATAACAGGTTGAAGATGGTGACGGGCACCCGGTGTCTGATGTGCGGAATTGGCGGCCGGAGATGGGTTTGTAAACAAATGGCATTAGCGTACTGCTAGCTACTATCGCAAACAGATTAAGGATGTTAATTATGGGCCTCCGAAAACCATCGTTGATGATATGTTACAACACTAACAACGTTAGGGCGATCGATAATTGTAACGATCGTCTATGTCCATGGTCGATCTTGTATGTGGTGACGGAAAGACGTAGTAGTTGGTGTTGTTAGGAGACATTCGGGTTACGAGTAAGCAGCGGATTTTAATCCAACGTGTATACGTGCACAGCTACGAACAGTGTTTAAACCCGAAGTATATTGTGATAAAGATGTATATATCGGCCGCAAAGGCATTACAACTGCTTCGTAATGTCAATGCTAAGCTGGATAATTTATCAGGAACACTATAGGGGGTAGTATCGTATCAGTAGCCGTGGTTTACGATTAGATCGAGACTTCATGCTCTCAGCATTCCGCTCACAAATGTAACAACTAACTGTTACCTCAACCATCAGCATCATTCATACCTCTCATTAATCACCGGAGAGCAAGGTATGACGAAGCAGGGTGCAGCTTTCAATTTTGATTAGCAATATAATGAAAGGGGGGTGTCATCTGCAATGAGCAACATTCGCATGTATTCGCAACCGTGGAGTATGTGGCGGATCTATGCTAACTACTGTCCTATGCATCTAAAACATCAGATGCCAAGAAGCATTTTCCATGCCTAACAATGGGACACAGCCTAAATAGGAAGCAAAAATACATTGAATTATATCCATGATGCGGTAGATGAGGCATCATTCCCGATAGCTACCACCGTCTGTGTAAGCCGTTCATTGGTTTGCAGGGTTTTGTCAAGTGAGCTGCAGGAGAAGATGTCACAGCGTTGCGAATGTAAAGAAAGTTCGTGCTCTAATGGAAGAGCTCAGTGTTGCGAGAATAAAGGTTGCCAATCTGATAATAAATGTAAATGTTGTTATTGTTCATGTGAAAATCAATGTACAGAGCACATTTGCAAGTGCTGTTCCTGGTGTTGTAAAAAATACTCTGAGTGCAAATATTGCCAAAACAACGGAGAAAAACGTAGAGGGACTCATACAAGTTATCCGCGTTGTGAAAATTGGTTTACCTGTAGGTGTCATGGGTGTATAGTTCGCTTATGCGCATTACTGGGAATGACCGCCTTCTTGGTCCTCTTAGTCATCGTAGCGTACAAATATCCGGACAAAGCTCATAAACTGAGGCTTGCAGTAGTGAATGCATTTAGCCAGGACTCATAACCTTCCGCTTCATTATAAGCTCCTCCATCCAGCGATCGCTTATTGCCTCACTAATCAAGCAACATAGGGAATAATGATATCAACGTCTACATCGTTTTACCGACTCTCTCAATAATGAATGTCATCTGAGTTTTCAAGGTCGATGGTGTCATGCAATGTGGACAATAGACAGAGGACTCAGGCACTTGCTCTTTCACGTCAGCAGCCGAAAATCGCAATTCCACCCAAGGTCTCAACTCATCTGATGAATGCCAAGGTATCATTTTACTGACTGTGTGTGTGTCTACATGATGTGTAGAGTCATGCCCGTAGACGGCACGCTTCGTGATACCGGGATCTTTTCCACTCGATGTGCACTTGCTGCCATGGTTAGAAGACGTTTATGAGTACTATTGCAGTTATTACTAACATTGCTACGCCACACCGTAGCTAAACCAGACAGCAGGTAGCGCACCCATGGCGCTACACGAAATACACGATCGTTGGAATACAGTCTGTGTTACTCTATTTTTTGCAGTTGAGTAACATGGAATTTTTACAATGCTGACAACTACATTCCTCAACTTAGGCTTCGGTCGTGGAAGTGCAATGTGTAACTGGGTTGAGTGATTTTGGAGTGCAGGGTGAGTGCTGTGGCACATGTCCTGGCTTTAAGGGATTTATGAGATTTGATATAAGTTCGATTTGTCTTACGGTGATGGTCAAAGTGCAAGACGCATATGGACGTGAAACTGAACTGTCTCTGAATTGTTCCTGTAACGGTGATGGCACGGGGAAAGTAGGTAAGGAAGTCGCTAAACCGTGTGTCAGAGAATGTACGGGTTGTGGCAGTTTGCTGGATTGTGCGTGTAGATGTTGTATACGTCGACGGAGCAAAATATATTTAGGTTTAGCCTCAGTACTTCTTCTCACTTTCTTTACTTATTACCTCGTTACTCATTTAACTCCCGACTTCAGGAAATGGCACGACTACTTCTCGAATATATTGGGTGCTAGAAAGCTCCGATTCATTCCCAGGTCGGAGTTGGACGCACCCCAAATTACGCATATTACCGAGGAGATGGACATTAATCCATACTCATTCTTCCCGTCCAAAGACCTCATGTAGCCTAACGGGCTGCGTGGAACTTTAATATCGCAAAAACTGTGTAATCTAAATGTAGTAGAGCAACCCGAGTATTAAATTTGGCCATTTCACACGTATCCAGTTACAGGGACTGATCAACCAGAAAAGACATCATGTAATCAGTACTATTGTTGATATTATTAATGCATTATATTTACAGATCCATTGCTATGATCACTGCATGTCAAGCTTTATGAGAATTGACATCCAAGGGACGGCAGTATTGGGCCTGTTCCACCCTATTATCGTTTGAACAGGAAAGAAAGGTCCTCCGAGCTGAGCTTGGCCATGGACTCCGCGGAAGATGATATGGTGGCATCGAACACGATCATCTTCTTTTCCTGGAGCTCAATGATACGTTCTTCAATAGTGTCCTTGCAGATAAACCGCACCGCATACACGGGTTTTGTCTGACCGATGCGGTGGGCCCGCTGAATGGCCTGAAGCTCGGATGCAGGGTTCCACCAGGGGTCCATCAGAAAAATGCGGTTCGCGATCTGAAGGTTGAGACCCTCGCCACCTGCTTTAAGACTGATCAACATGACCCGCAAGTTGGGATTGTTGTTAAATTCCAACAACATGTTGCGTCGAGCTTCGAGGCTGGTGGAGCCTGCCAACACGGCACATTGCACCTGTGCTGTCTTGAGGCGGAATGAGATAAGTTCCAGCATCGAGCAGTACTGCGAGAACACAAGGCACTTGTCAGTGGTGGTAGTGAGGATCTCGGAAATTTCCGCGAACAGCGCCTCGATCTTGGTGCTGGACTTGAACTCGCTAAGTTTGATGTGCTGCAGGATGCTATGCTTGGATGTGCCATGCGGCGCGGCATCGCTACCAGTTCGCGCGGGTGAATCCTCCTCCACCTGCGGGGTATGACGTATCTTGATGGTCAGCGCTGCATAACATGTGGGACAGGTCACAACATTGTTATCGTCTCCGGTTACGTCATCGGGCCTGCTTTGGAGGTAGTCGTTAAGGCACGGCTGATGAAATGAATGCTTGCAGTTTGACGTACAGAACTCATCGCTATCCGTAAGCTTATCGAAACAAAGTCCACAGCTGCGCTCGCTTCCCGCCGCCGGTAGGCTCTCACTAACAGTCGCCTCGAGCTCCGCCTTCGTCTTTGGGTCCGGTGCGTTGCTTGCCTTCATTGCAAGCGAAGAGGGGCCATACAGAATCAAATACGGATGGTCCACTGCCTGTCGCAGCCTCGTTAGCAGGTCGAATATGTGCGCGTAGTTGTGGAGCAGCGTGCCGGAGCGAGCATAGGTGTCCTGTATGAAATTTAGATCGAGGGCTGGGCGCATCAACTTACGAATTTTATGGCTGACTGTTTGTAAAGCGCTTCGTAGAAATCGCGTTCGAAATCCGACAGTACATCTCTGCGTATGGTAACGTGCATTGGTGGCAGATTAACGTCCTTTGCTCTCTCTGCCTTCGTCCTTCTCAGCATGATCTTACCGAGGACATCGTTGTGCAGTGCACTCATCGCCACCTGACCTTCGTTACTATACCCGCAGCTGAGAATTGGCTTTAGGATGCGCTTGTTAAAGTAGGAGTAGTGCAAGATCCGCGAGTGGCCGCAGAAGTCACAATACTTGAAGTCCGAACACGAGAACTCGGTACACTCGCAACTACAGCCATACTTTCCGCAGAAATTATGCGCAAATGGGTACATTTTAAGGAAGCTGATGAGGCTGAAGACATCGCCGACCCTGTTTTGTAGCGGGGTCCCGGTCAGGCACCACCTGGACCCTGATGATCTCAGACGTATTATCGCCTGAGTTTCCATTGATTGGCTAATTTAGATACAAAACTAACCTGAGAGGTCGAGTTAGATTTTGTTTTGATCCTGTGCGCCTCATCTATCACTATACGGTCCCAAACCATTTCATGCAAAACGCTCCCCTCGCAGATAGTTTCATCAGATGCAGAAGGAAGAGGTTTAAGCCTCTTTTGATCGACAGTTTCCTTCTTGACATGGCTTTTCAAAGGCTTATATACGTTCGTGTTCGCACTGTCTGGTTCCATTTTGACCTTTATTTCGGTTGCTTTCTCCGGTAGCTGGGTTGCCAATCCATCGCCGGTCCCATCCTCCAGCTTCACCTTTATTGCAGTGTTGCTAATCGATTCCCTCTTGCGTTTCATATCACGGCCTGATTTGCCGCCACTTGTGCTTGCTTCCTTGTCTTTATGTGTTGTCCCAGACCTCAACCTTCGTCGGACGACTGTAGCTTCTTCGTCGTCTTCATAACTGCCGTCTGATTCCGCGTTGTCGGCTTCTATGGTGGCCATTGAGCTGGGTGTGGCATCATAATCAGGAATAGCTTCTTCATTATCAAGTATCTTCTTCTTAGACACTAGCTTCTTTATACTGCTTTCATCAAATTCCAGTTTTACCCTCACATTCTGCATGTCCCCATCAGGGCTACCTCCCGTGACGCCGATAGGAAGCTTATTTTCAGCGGATTTCGTAGCAATCGATGCTTCTGAATATTGCTCGCTCAGTCGACGCATCTTATTAATGAAGACAATGACCTTGTTGATCAATTCGGTTTTGGAACCAAAAGCACTCAAACCGAAGTGTCCCAACAGAGACTTTAGCTCCACCACCCTTGTGGACTTGAGCAGGCCCATGTCCAACTCATCAGAAGAGGCAAACCTTTCCAAAAGCTCGAGCTGTTTCATCTCTCTGACGTTGCTTTTCTCTGCCAGGACCTTTAGCTGCTCCACGAATACTTTGACACCACTGCTCAGCGACCCCAAAGCCGACTCAACATCCTTTTCAGGTATACCCAATGTAGTGAAAGCGTCCGTGATCTCCTATAGAACATTTTGGTGTCACATGATAGTTCGACCTACAATTTTCAGAAGCTTGGCCCCAAAGTAGTCTTCGTCCTCGGGATCCTCCTCTTCCACTTCCATTTCCACTTCAACTTTCTGCCGTTTCTACAAACAATGCAAATTATTGTATCCCAAAAGTCCCTACCGGTGATCCAGACGAATCGTTGTCATCATCTTCATATGCTTCATTGTCAGCTTCGCCCTTTTTGGCGTTGATCTCGTCTACAGCTTTCTTGATGTCAGGGAACA
This sequence comes from Babesia bigemina, assembly GCF_000981445.1. Lineage (NCBI taxonomy): Eukaryota > Apicomplexa > Aconoidasida > Piroplasmida > Babesiidae > Babesia > Babesia bigemina. The sequence goes on along the minus strand of NC_027218.1, from coordinate 2,944,676 downwards.
ACCGGGCGTGAATCTTGAGCACGATTGAGCCTGAGTCGGCCTTCCGCTCACTAAGCCGCTGCTTTTCCGTACGTATCGCAGTTGGTCCGCAGAAGTATTTCTGGTGCAGGACGAGCGTTTTATGAAGGTACATGCGACCGCAAAACTACACGCGCTTTGAACATATGAAGTGCAATCAACCAACCTCACACGCTATCTTGCTCTTGTTCTGCACCTTTCTGAACTCAGCTTCCACGATGGCGTACGTGGTGAGAACCACGTCATACTCGTGCAGCACATGCGTCAAGCTCTTTCGGTGCCTGAGAGGCGCTGTCAAGCGGCGAATGTGCACAACTCACGGCCCATGGTAAAGCAACACCGACAAGTAGCCATCTGCGACTTTGGTTTTTATTTCGTTGTACCACTGGAGCAGCGCCGCAAGAGGTGAGACTATAAGCGTGCAACCCCGACGGTTGAGCATAGAAACGTTCTTGGCATCCTTCTTGTCCGACTTCTTACCCTTTTTACCTTTGCTTTCAGGTTTACTTTCTGGCTTGTACGTCACTTGCGAATCTACCTGCGGTGCCTCTTTACTACTAGAAGCGCTTCCTTTCCTCGATGTTGACTTCCCAGCAGCATCGGCGCCGGATTCTATTGCTTGCGCCTTCTGCTGCGCTAGCAGCGCATCACGCTTCGCAGCGATCAGGAGAGCAATTGTTTGTATGGTTTTGCCCATTCCCATTTCATCTGCCAATATCCCCCCTTTGACTGGCCCCTTCTCTTGGTGGTACATCCACGTGACTCCGTCCTGAAACACCGTTAATTGTCACAAGCTTGCACCCTACCCTCTGGAATGGCAACAAAGGCACGAGCAACTCGGGCGGTTGTGGCAGCGACTCCAGCTCCGGGGTGATGGCTACCGTCTCAACTGCGTCCCTAATTTCGAACTCCTCGTCTAACTCGTCCGGATATTCCATTGCTAGCCTAATTTTTGCGACAACGACTTTCTGCAAGGCGCCAAGGCTATCGAAACCGTACGCATGCTCGACAAGCTGAGCCATAAGGGGATCAGGTTCCTCTTTCCCTTTACCTGTCTCGTCTGTACCTGCGATGAATTCCATTAATATTGACATATAAACTGACCCTTAGAATCTTCCTTGTCCCCAGATTCATCCTTTGCCGCTTTAGCAGCCTTGCCCTTCGCAGTTTTCCCCTTGGCCTTGGCACCGTCGGATTTCGGAGCATCAGCACTGCTGGCTGCCGCCTCATCCTTGGTTGTCGCTTCAACCTTTGGTTTCCGGCCTCTCCTGGTCTTGACACCCGATGAAGGCAGATCTTTACCGCTCTTGGATGCTCCTGCATTATCTTTATGAGTGCCAGCTTCCCCGTCCTGCTTGGCAAGTGTTTTGCCAGTAGCTGCTTGCGATGCCTTGGAGCTCTGTAGCTCGAATATGCACACCAGCGCCGGGACAGCGCAATCTACGTGCCTCCAAAGTGAAATAAAGCCGTATGGGCCACGTATGCTCTTAATTGGGATGCCGACAATGACGTCGTTCTTGCCGATGCTTCTCTGGCATTTTTGGCACTGCACGGCAGCTGCAATCGTATTTAGAATTCGCGCAAACCGTGATTAATCCATACAACACACCACTAGTACAGTTCTGGCTTAAATCATAGTATTAGACAAAAGCACAGGCAATGTAACGGGATCGTATTAGTCGCGTAGTACACGTCAAAATCCGTGGAAGGCTGACCTTCCACGCGTCACCAACGACAATGAAGGCAAAATACCGCACAGAACGCCAGTGTAGCTGAGATTCAACGACACATCAAGGTACAACGTGCACGCGACAACCTACTGCGATTGTGCTTCCGGATGATGCACTTATATTTCACGATGTCCTTTGTACGCTTCCCCTTGAAGTGGTTGGCGGTACTGGGCGACATCCACTCTCCCCTGCCGATGTCCAAGAGACAGTTGACGTAGAGCACATTGCTGGGTGTGTGCCACGCGGCAAGAGCGTTGGAATCCGCCATATTCGCAATATATGGTATCCGAATAAACGGCTAAAATTTATCAGAGTGATCCATGAATTTCATGAACTGCGCTAGCCAGCCAAAGCGGCATGTGTGTCAGTGATAGGAAAATATTATCGTCACCTAACCTGAAAAATCGGGTCCCCTAGGTAGGCAAGATGGCCGAGTGGTCTAAGGCGCAGCGTTTAGGCCGCTGTCAGTAATGGCGTGGGTTCGAACCCCACTCTTGTCACCATCTTTTCCGCGCACCGCCGGCTTATGGCTATATGTTTCGGCAGCGACGCAGTGGCCCTCGCAGTGGTTCATTTATTTCCACCCTTGTGAAAAAATTGACTCAACGTTTTTCAGTGCAACTCATAGAGGCTTAATATTAACACATAATTTAAGGCCATCGTCAGGACAAGATGGCCGAGTGGTCTAAGGCGCAACGTTAAGGCCGTTGTCAGTAATGGCGTGGGTTCGAACCCCACTCTTGTCACCACTTTTGGCCTATTTTTTTTACGCACAGCGACGCGAACGAGCCTCTAGTGACGCTAGAAGTGCCGGCTTTTGTCGAACTAGGCTAACTTATAAGCTGCTATGGGCGGCATCCGCACGGAGCACGTAGCCGGCGATGTGCACATAAGATCAACGCCATTTGGCAGCGCCACCGCTTCCGCGGCAACACGACGTGTTCGCGTTGTGGTGTAGTTGCGTTTAAGCATCAATTGTCGTTACACATAGTTGAGACAGCGAATATTTGGTTACTGTCGGTGGGACCCTCCGCCGAACGCTCACCCCATAGGTCACGTAACCCCGGCAGCCGCGTCGCCTCCGCGGAATATCAAAGACCTATTAGCCGAATATATCGGACAAGAACGACACTGTTGGACTGCGAATCGTTAGGTATGTTCGCGGCCTGTACAGCCCGCCGTTTCGTGCGCGTGCCTGAGCCCTCCGCGGTGTCGCGAGTTTGACGTGTAACGCGGCAGCCCGTTGACCGCGTGCGGCCAAATTGCACACTTCATTCGTGTTGCTTTTGTTTTCACATATTTTGGGATCATATCGGCCGCAGGTTCTCGGATTTATCGTATATCGTCAGGATGAAGGTCAGCAGAAGTAAGTCACCGCTTTCGCGTCACCGACGACCGTGTTTTAAACCCGCTAATTATTTGTGCAGAGGTGTCTTCTAGCCGCAGGAAGTCCCGCAAGGCCCACTTCACGGCGCCGTCGTGCAAGAGGCGCATCATCATGAGCGCCGCGCTGTCGAAGGAGCTGCGCCAGAAGTACAAGGTGCGCTCCATGCCCATCCGTAAGGACGACTCCGTGATGGTCGTGCGTGGCCACTACCACGACCGCGAGGGCAAGGTCACCCAGGTCTATCGTAAGAAGTGGAAGATCTACATTGAGCGCATCACCACCGACAAGAACAACGGTGAGAGCGTTCAGGTGGGCATCCACCCCAGCAACGTGATCATCACGAAGCTGCGCATGGACAAGGATCGCCACCGCATTCTCGAGCGCAAGGGACAGGCGGCCATGAAATCTAAGTACACCGAGTCCGACGTTAAGGCTTAGGCTGTCTGGCTATAGTGCGCTCTCAGACCTTTCGGTTTGGTAATATTGGCAGCATGCGATATATGTCTTCGACGAATGTGACGTAGTCTATGCGCTGGGTGCTCTGCGGGATGCCGAGCAGCTCGAAGAGGTAGTTAACCTCCGATTGCTCGAGCTTCTCTCCGCGCGTCGTGAGCAGCCTGATGAGCTCCCTCGTGTCGATGAAGCCTGAGCGTCGATGAATTCGGAGCATTGGGCTTGCTTAGTGACAGCGGTGTACGCATGCGGGTCCCCGCAACGGCCAGAAGCTGCACTCACCTGTGTTATTCTTGTCGAACAGCATCAGGGCCTCCCTCACCGCCCGCTCCGTGGGCGGCGGGGTGAAGTGTTGCACGAAAATGTTCACGAATGCCTCGAAGTCCACACCTGAAGGCCGTGCATATGTTTACAGTGCACGTCCGTACCTGTTGACGGTGCGTTCTTGAACGCCTCTGCAACAATATTAGCGACTTCCGCGTTGACCATCAACTTACCCTCGACTATCTGGTCGAGACGTTTGTTCGTTATGACCTGGCCGAACGACCGGAAGAGCAGCCTGAACTGCAGAGAGCTGTCTATGCCACTGATGCAAACGCACCTCGGACTGGTTGATGCAACCATCTCCGTTGCTGTCTACCAGCTTGAAGTGGTTCCTAAACGCGATGTGTACGGATGTGAAGCGACAGCTATCGCCGGCCGTCGAAAACGGGCGATGTGTACGCGGCGCTTTGTGCGTAAACCTACTGGAACATAACCAGATGCTCCGCGCTCAGGCGGAGGTGTGGCCGCGGGGCCATAATTACCGACGCTTATATGACTGTGCAGCGTCAAGAACAACAATTGTGCCGTATTAAGCCCCTATTACCGCCTAGGGAGTGCCCTGGGGAACCGGTCGCCACAGACGGTACGGTTGCCGCCTTTGGCAACATCAATGAGAGGCATTTATCGCACATATTTCACATCTGACATTATGCCAATAACCGATAGTAAATGAAAGGATGACTATCTCCCGTGCCCTTTTCGGGCGATCCTTCCTCTCCCCGAAGCTCATCCTCGAGCGGACGCCGTTTGGATCGTTGTTGTCAGCTTCTAAGAAAAAACAGTTCACCCCGACCCTACGTCAAGGTAAGTTAACGGTTTTTGGCCCAACTAGACTGGATGGCTGAGTTTTGTTTACGTTTCCATGATGGCCCCGGCTGAAGTCGGCCGACGTCAATCGTTGTTACGTCTGTATAACACATGCTCAGGAGCGTACCAGGTGCTGCCGCCACAGCCCATTCCGGCGCATATCACACGCCCGCCGTACGCCGCTTCCCGCAACGAGAGCGAGTTACGTGCGTACTACTCCCAGCCCTGCGTACATGCGGAGGTAAAGAATGCTCAGCAGATCGCGGCTATGCGCGCAGCGGCACGCGTAGCTGCCGACTGCCTAAAGCGGTGCATGGATGCAACCGCTGAAGGCGCTACTGCGGAGGACATTGATCGCTTGGGGCAGGAATTCATCGTGTCGAGAGGCGCGTACCCGGCTGGCGTGGGCTTCCACGGGTTCCCGAAGGCGATATGCATTTCGGTGAACGAGGTGGCCTGCCACGGCATACCCGACACGCGTCCATTCACGCGCGGCGACGTGGTATCGTACGACTGCACGGTGTTCCACGACGGCGTGTTCGGAGACTGCGCCGCCACAGCCATAGTGGGTGAGGCCACTGAGGCCGTCAACACGCTGGTACGCGTGGCCAAGGTTTGTTTGTTGCTCAGTGTTTTGCAACACATCGCAGGAGTGCGCAGACAAGGCAGTGGCTGCTGTTGCTCCCGGCGTCGAGTTCGCGCGGCTGGCCGAGATCGTGACCTCGCATGCTGCCGCCTTTGGATTCGGCGTGGTGCGGGAGTTTGGCGGCCACTTCATCGGCGAGCTCATGCACATGCCGCCGATGGTGCAGTTCAAGCACCCCAGCTCAACGCCTGGGGTGATGCAGGCGGGGCAGGTGTTCACCATTGAGCCCATCATTTGCCAGGGCGACCCCGCCATCTACACCTGGGACGACGGGTGGACCATCGCCACTTGCGATGCCGGCTTTTGCGCGCAGTTCGAACACACGGTCCTGGTCACGGACACCGGCTGCGATGTGCTAACTCTGCCGCAGGGCTAATGCGATATTAAATGAGTTGGTGTTGCTTCACACTAGCTTCATTCGATGTCCGGCTCGTCGTCATCGTCAGATCCTCCGGAATCTTCGTCTGCCTTCTTGGTACTCGGTTTGATTCCGATGAGTTCGTCTTTTCGGCGTCGTTTGGCAAATGTGCCATCATCGTCGTCGTCATCGCTCTCTTCCTCGTTAACTCCCGTGGAGGGATCACCTCCGACACCGTTACTTTCACCCGCACCTCCTCCTGAGGTGGCGATATTGCTCTCGTTGTCGCCTGATGCAACCTTGTCGGCGGTGTCGGATGCGGCGTTTCCGCCAACGTCAGCCCGACCCCTTTTAACGCCACCAGGCAGCTCAGCACCCGGGTTCAGGAAATTGTAGAGTGGCGTGTCCCTGTGGCCGACCCACTCCTCGTCCAGTGGCGTGCCGTCCGGGCCCACCTCTCTGAGCTCAATGGGGTTGTCGTCGGAGACGTAGTCGTGCGCGATCCAGGACAGTACCTCGACCTCCGAACATGGGCCGTATACAACGCCGTCTCCGCGCACCCACCGGAACTGGTATCGCGTGGGGGGCGCCGACTTGCCGCCGCGTTTGGGTCGGTTTTTCGCCGCGGCAAGCGCATTGCGTATGTCCTCCTTCGTCATGTAGTACACGTTCTGCCAGGTGATTGTGAGCACGTGCGCAAGGTCAGACACGTCGTATTTGCTGAGGTCTTTAGGCCCTGTCTCTTTCTTATGCTTTGATTCGGCTCCTTGACTGGCCGCACTGGCGTCCGCCGCATCCCGCTCCTGTTTACGAAAGCCAGGCAGGCAACGTTTGCCTGATTGCTGGCGCTTAACCTTGAGCGCATCCACCGGCGTCTCTCCCGGCTCCAGCAACGTGATGAGCCTCTTGATGACGTCGATTGTAGGGACGTCCTGCAGCTGCTCCATGAGGTCGGGAGTTGACGCAGAGGCGCGCACCGGCTGCTTTGCGTAAAACGCGCCATTTTCAGCCTGCAGACACGTAAAACTGGCATACAAACACTGATAGCGTACCTTAAATGACAGTGAATTCTGCTCCTCGAGGGATGCAACCCAAGGGTCGTCACCCTCGTCCCGGTTGAGGGACCTGTTCGTCGAGGTCATCTTCCGGTTGCTCTCAACGTAAGTCCCCTCCGTGTCGAATGCGCCCTCCTGCATCTCGCGGCGCATGTGGAACGGCTCTATCGTGATCCCGCCCTCATCCGCAACACGGTCGTCGCCCTGAGGAAGGTGTATCCGATCCAACGTTGCGATGGCTCCAAAAGGAGCCCGGCAACCTAAAGACACCTACCTCCGCATCTCCAGCGGCCCCTACTGCCGACTTCTCGTCATAATCGAGACCGGCGTCACCGAAACCGAGGTCAGAGGGGTCGGCGATGCCCCGTTGCCGGAGGCGTCGCTGGTCCTTGATGCGGTTGATCTGCGGAGAGATGAGCGGAGGCACAACCACTATACACATCCCAATATTACACCCGAATAATGAGCCCAGTAACACATCGGCCTTCGTAGATCGAGACTAAACGAAGGAGCAGAGTTGCGTCGAAGGCTGATACGAAAACACAACCCACCTCGTGTGGAAGGTACATTTTAATAACATAATTAGCGATACTCTACACCAGCGAGAGCACGCTACTTAATGTGTTCGCGTCAGCACCCATATGAACCCCCCGGCGAATACCTCCGGCGGCCGATTGGGTACTGCGCCACCACTTGCGACTTGTTGCCACCTCCCACGTAAGCGCCTTCGCACACATCGGCCAGGGCGCCCGCTTGCAAGCTGCCTCGAGGCGATTTCCACCGCGCAGTGGACTGGTCTGTGTTCTGCCTCGCGCCGCGATGGAGGATGCCGGTAACTTCATCCGCGTGACCGTCAAATGGATGGGCAAGCGCTTCAACGACCTCGAAATTAGCCTTGACGATAATGTAGAGGTGCTGAAGGCGCAGCTGTACTCGCTCACTGGCGTGCCGCCTGATCGGCAGAAGGTGATGTACAAGGGTCTCATCACGGAAAGCACGAACCTGAGGGAGAAGGGGCTGACCAATGGGACTACCCTGATGCTGATCGGATCCCCGGATAAGCTGGTGGAGCGCACGGAGCCCGTGCGTTTTTTGGAGACCATGACGCCGCAGGAGAAGTCTGCGATGCTCAGCTCCGCCAAGATGAAAAGGATCCCTTGCGTAGGTGGTTCTAGACGGCAATCATGGCGCGCAGGGTATCATGAACCTGGGCAACACGTGCTACTTCAACGCTGTGTTCCAGTTCCTGCAACCCGTGACTGAGCTCTGGGAGGGCATCGAGCTTCTGGAGGCCAAGGACGCCATCGACACCAAGTCCGACCGGTACCAGCTGACCAAATCGCTGCTGGACATGCGTCGCAACCTGCCGTCAACGCTAACGCGATACGTGCCGCTGCAGCAGATGCAACTGCTGAGAAGGGTCAACCCGATCTTCAACCGGACCGACGAGAAGACCGGCGTCTATATGCAGCAGGACGCCGAGGAGTGCCTCAGCTGCCTGCTTAGCTGCATCAACGGCCTGTCAGACAACAAACTAACCGACGAGCTGTTTGGGTACACTTTGTCGACGACCATCCAGCCAAAGGAACGGTCGGACCCTGCGGCTACGGAGGGCAGCTCAGTGACGAACGAGTCCAACTTCAAGCTGAACTGCTACATGGGCACGCAACTGAAGTCCGTGGGTACGCTGATGGACGGGATAATGATCTCGCTGAATGAGGACATCGTCAAGTTCAGCGAGCAGCTGGGCACCGACGTGCCCCACGAGAAGGTGGCTCGCATCTCCACCCTGCCGAAGTACCTCATTGTGCACCTCGTGCGTTTCGAGTGGAAACAGGAGAGCAAGGTGTCCAAGACGGATGCGGTGAAGGCCAAGGTGTGCCGCCGCGTGAACTTCGAACGCGAGTTAGACATCACGTCCATTTGCACCGAGGTTAGTTTGAATAGTGTTATCTAGATTGCCGATGACTGTTTATTCGTCAAGTGGACTTCGTGTTGAAAAACGCGCTCAAAACCGCACTCGTGTAACAATGTCGTCACCATGACGGATGACTCAATGAGCGTGGCGCCGCTGCTAGGGCCAACCCCAAACGAGGCCCTTACAGCCCAATGTAAAAATCGTTTTCATGCGTACAACGGCGGCAATTGCCAAGCATTTCATGCAGTAATGTGGCAACACCCACATCTAAGTCCAAACGACTAATTTAACCTCGCCGCAGGAACTACAGCAATTGCTGCATGAAGCTAACGCCGTGGCGATGCAGTTGGACTTCAACATGGGCAAGACCAACCGTACTGCGCCTTTCAAGGGCTACGAAATGTACCCGGGGATGTACGCCACGGGCAGATACACGTTGCAGTCGGTGGTCACGCACCAGGGGCGCACGGCTGACGGGGGCCACTACGTCTGCTGGACCAAGGACAACAACGAAGGTTGGTTACGCGCCAAAGTACACAGCATTGTTCGCAGCGGCTCCAACCGAGGACTCCGACTCAGATGTGGCAGTCGACGACGGCTGGCTGATGTTCGACGATGATCGCGTGACCGAATACCGTTGGGGCAACTTCGACCTCTGCGGAGGCAGGAGTGACTACCACATCGCAGTACTGCTACTGTACAAGGCGCAATGCGTAAGCGTGGACGCCGAAGAGGCGCCCGCTGGCGCCGACGACGCACCAATGGCTTGACCAGATATGTCAGATGCCGCACTGACCGGCGGCGACCATTTTCCGCCCCTTCCTGTTGGCTTTATACGTTAATCATGTGTTACCGAAGTTCACTCTCATCCTTTAGTCATTAAAAAACGATATTCTGCGAAATTCACCGCGGCAGGTTGGTGGACGGCCGTAGGGGGTGCCCTTCGGTCGCGGCCTATCTCCCGCATTGGCAGTGCTTCCTGACTGGAACGCTGGGCAAAATACTTGTATTTTAACAGCCACAAGTCATGGCGGATCAAGAGGTAGTCGCGGCTGAACCGGTGTGCGAAGCGCCGGTGGCGCCGGCCTCCTGCGAAGGGGTAGCCGCGACCGAGGAGCCGGCCCCGGAGACGTCGTCAACCGATGAGCCGTCCAACGAGGCATCAGAGACGCCGGTTGAAGAGCCAGCACAGCAAGAAAGCAACGAAAGCGAGCAGCCAGAGCCACAGGAGGAGGACCAGCGCGCGTCGAACAAACGTAAGTTTAAAGCCGCTGTTTGGCTGCTACCCGCGGCTATGACGTTACTAAACTAGTGACAGATTCCACACCTGCGGATGACCAGGTGAAGTTCTTCGTCGGAGGCTTGCACCCATCTGTTGATGAAGGTACGTTACGTGATGACTACGCGTCTTGCTACGCGCTTCGCAAAACGCCGTGTAGCTGTCTGATATGAGCGCACAAATGCGCCGGTCTGATCGTTTCGGTCGACTCGATGCGTTTTGTGTAGCAGTGTGTTGCTCTGTCTTGCTATGCGGTCTCTTCATATACATTATGGAGCCCTTTTGGTGTGAAATACGTTTGTTAACTTTAACTATGGGTTAATTTGAGTATATCTAAAGATATGTATCGTATACGGAATAAATGTGGATTTGCGTTTCATGTAGTTTCCGTGCTGCCGTGCAACTACCACTATGCTTTTTATTTTGGCCGATGTTATCCCTCATTTCGGTTTTATATGGCGCTGCTTATACAATATTTGTCACGGCTTCACTGACATGCTGCTGCAGAGGTCATAAAGGGTCACTTCTCGAAGTATGGACGGATCGTTTCGGTGCAGATCATGCGCGACTTCTCCACAGGGCGCAGCAGGGGCTTCGGTTTCATCACCGTCGTCACCCAGGATAACACGGAGAAGGTGTTCACGGACGATCACATACTCAACGGTAAAAGGGTGGATGTGCGCCACATGCAACAGGACCCCGGCTCCACCATCAAACGCAAGATATTCGTCGGTGGGATCTCTAAGGCACTCAGTGAGCAGATGCTTGAGGACTATTTCGGCAGATTCGGGACGATTGAAAAGGTGATAATAATGCGTCAAATCGACGGTAGCTCGCGCGGCTTCGGGTTCGTTGTCTTCGCGGTGGACGGCGCTGCCGAAAAGGTGCTGGAGTCACCGAGCCACTTCGTGTACGGCTCTAAGGTCGATGTTCGCGCTGCTGAGACTCGCAGCAGACAATCTTCGAACCGCCCCGATGCTTACTTCAAAACCCTGGCGCAAGGCATGAAAGTGAACGGACATGATAACATAAAGGGAATGCCTTACCCACGTTCGCATCACATGCAACCGCCGATAATGCCCCCTCCGTCAGCAGCTCCGGTTGTCGGTTACGACCCACAGATGCTCCAGCAACACATGATATACCAGCAGTATGCCATGCAAACGCAGTACGCGTACTATGCACAACAGGGTGGTGCCCCTGGCGGCAGGGACCCGTCCCGCTACCTGCCTCATCGTCCAACCAACTTCGGAAACCAGCCATACAGCCAGAACAACATTGCACGCTCCTACCGACCAAGACCGTATTGATATTAATCCAAACGAAGCCATATTCCGGGTTTTGTAGGGTACCCTCCTGCACAATATTTTCCAAACCGCCGCAGAGGATATTAACGTGTTGTCCGTCCAAAACTCATTTGGTTGCTCAGAAAGGCGGCGTTCTGCAGATACATGTGTGTGGGGATTGCCATCTGTATGCTCAGAGGCGCCCTTTAAATTCATAAACAACATGAACGATTACGACGTAAGGTAGTTGGTCTGTGTCGAGTGACGGTTGCTCGGGATGCGCTATGGAGAGGGACTCAAGCGCAACCTTACTTGGCTAGTTTAAGATTCCTGTGGACCACAATGATCAACTACGAAAGTGAATATCGCACACTAGAAACTGGCCCCTGACACCAACCGGTATACGTCTGCAGAGGACATATCGAGACCCGTCCGTGATATTACGCGCTCTCACGGCGTCACGATGCAAATCCGCCCGTTCTCTGCGCGTCACCGCACAATATCCGAGGTGCGTGCGCCAAACGGGCGGCGGCGCTCATCAGTGACCGGATGCGTCAATCAGAGGGAGGCCTGCAAACCACGAGGCAGGCACGGCTCCAAGCTACCGCGCGACACGGAAAGTAGAAGTTTACGATCTGTGCAGACTGCCGTATACCTTAGGGAGCGCCATTATCGCCTTCAGTGTACCAACCTGCGGTACAAGTGGCCTCCACAGCGTAGGCAGGTGGATGACGGCTGCTTTCGGCCCGAATTTACCGCTGCGTTGTGGAACTCCAATAACATGGTCAATAATATTGCATATTATACAAAACCATCTGTAGTTAATGTTTGTTGGTTACCCTCCAGATCTCTACTCGTCAGACCGTGGTGTTGCCCTTGTTTTCTGCCAACCACCGCGTGGCAGGCCGCTTTAAATCGGCTGAATTATCACAATTGCGGCGGAATCTAGTGGAATCTTACATATTTCCACCAGGTTACGCTCCATCATCCGTATTGAGGTCACAATACACGATGTCGCTGGCCCCTTTTCATGCTTTAGCTTCCGCTGTCAACGTCTTCCAGCGGCGCACATCGGTATTTAGAGCCCAGCATTGCGCTTATGTCACCAGTTTGTGGAAGGATGGCGTGTGTCGTTACAGCAGAGTGTGTAAGTGTCTACACAAATACAGAGAGCTCATGTACCAGCAGTGACACAGACGAGGTGTACGAGCACTCCACCCTGCTTCTACTGGCAGCGATGGGCGTCTTCTGCGGTGGCATCGCGCTCTATGGCGGATCAAGTGGCAGTAGACAAGGGATTCCAACGAGTAAAGGCGATCCCGCCTGGCCAGCCTAAATCAGGCGAGGTACAGGCGCACCTGGTAGCTGATTCGCTGCACATAGATGCGGTCAAGAATGAGTTGAAGTCCATGGGAGCGAAGATGTCAATGCGTGGTAAGTGGAGTTGCTTGCGTTTAACACCTACGGGCGCCACGTAACTACCGGTGTAAATGGATGTGAATGCAATGCAAAATTAATATATAAAACCATGGCTATAACGTCATTTTAGTTGTGTCATGCACGTGAATTGCATCCTATAATGCAATGTATAACTGTTCTCTGATAGTATAGCCGTTTTAATGTTTAAATTGATGTGGCCTGTATCGCGGATGGCCACTCCATGTCTTGCGCACTGATTCTCTAGCGCACCCGATGGATGGACGTTAATCATGCGCGTCCACGGTGTAGTGGAAATAATATTGGTGGAACCCATTGCTCGCAGACGGAGTCACGCTAGTGGAGGGATGCGCTGAGCTCGGCCACAATGAGGGCCTGGTATTCATCCACAAGGTGAGTTACGTACATTGCGCGAATTCGAACACTGACGGTGCAATACCTACTTTTGGTTTGGGTTTGGTTAATGCGAATGCTCCGATTTTGCGTACACTCTAGAACCGTGTAAACTGGCCACCGCAATGTGGAACACTGGCCGCCTGGTGGCTGCCACAAGTGAGACATCTGATGGGACCCCAATAATGCACCTGCAGAACGGTTCTATCGTACTCTGGGACGCGGCAACGGCTGCCTTCGCTGGCTACCGGAAGGTCATGGAACGACATGCCACGATGTGGGTTCCGCGCACAATAATTGCAACACCCACGTTTACAGCCCGCTTAAACTCCCGAAGAGCATGATCGCAGAATTCAGCGAAACCATCGATGTGGTCGACGCAGATCGCAGTTGCATGGTCAAGGGTGTCCTTCACCTGGGCAAGGATCACACCATCGCAGAGAAGGTAGGAATTCGCAAACTACGTAACACGCTATATACATTCAGATAGCAGTGTCTCTAGCCATGATGTCCGCGGTTAAGCTGAACAACGTCGAGCTAACTATCCGCCAGAAGATCGTCGTCAGCAACGCCGAGCTCGACCGATTGCGCCAAAGCATGTCCAGGCGGAACCTGGACAAGCTGGCGGAACGCCTTTTTGAATACCAAACCTTCGCGCACCACACCAGGTACTGGCTTAATCTAGAGCACGACCTCCTTGAAATCCCGGACTCGCTGTGGGAGGAGGACCACCTGAGGGCGCTGTTCCGCGCAACTCAGGCGGTGTTCGACATGCCTCCCAGGCTCGAAAAGCTCAACCATCGCATTTCGTGGCAGCTGGAGTCCCTACAATCGCACTCTGAATTCGTGAGGCACAAACACTCCTCTCGGTTGGAGAAGATCATAATCCTGGTCATCACCTTCGAGCTTGCGCTGGGACTCACGCAGGCTCTGTACAAACTGGTGTGACGCGCCATTCCCACAAGTGTCGCAAAAGCGCCACTAAACTGCCAGCTAATCTTACAGAACGGGCATATAAGCAGACTGGTTTGAGTCGTCCGCCAACTGCATTTTATGAGGACCCGAGCCGGACGCCACGACCGATGAACCCGACGTGCGGCTGCTGCTGGCGTGCAGCCGGAGTGTACGCGTATGAGCCGGGGCCGCTGTAGGTGTCGACCCTGCGGAAGTCGAGTAGGTTCTCCATCTTCTTGGCCATGTAGTCGAAGCAACGCGGGCAGACAGAAAGAAGGTTGGGGAACCCCTTTGAGGGCAGCACCTCGCGCATCAGGTAGTAGGTGTGTCCGGAGATGAGCCCGATTATGTTTACGACCATCGGTGCGCCCATGATGAAGTTGAAGAAGAGCATCGCGAATGGCAGCTGGTAGGCCTTTACCGTGAAGATGTATATGGAGACGGAGTTCCACATGTCGCGCTTCGACCAGTAGTACACGATCGCGAACAAAAGTGCCTCACAGAGCATGGGGTATCCGGTCGGCCAGTATATCAGCAGGCTGAACAGCGAGACCAGCAGGATCTGGATCACCACGAAGTAGAGGTATGCGCCAACCGAAGAGGCAAACACTGGATTGCGCTCGAGCATTGACGAAAACTGGGAGAACATGTACGTGTGAAAGACCCACCGCAGCGAGAATGGTCCCGCGTACAAGCATCCCAAGAGAATCCGGTGCACTTCATACTTGAAGCGGATGATTTGCCAGTCGAGCAGCAGGGAGTGCGGCGAGACTATGTTGAACGTCGTAATCAGCGTCAGCGCGAACGATAGCGTGATTATCATGCGCGTGATGCGCGGCAACGACGCGTACCAGACCTCCGGGCCGTTGGCGTCCATTTGACAACGTTGTTGTTGGAGTCCCCGTTCAGGAAATCGGCCGGGCTAGAGCCGGCAGCAGCATGCGATTTGCACTAGTCACACCTAGTACAGGCGGCCACACCGGCACGCCAGCGAATCGCGTGTCCGAAAAGCCTAGTTACGCTGAACCTATGTGCAGGCCACCGACGATTGCGGTGCAGCGAACACACACCGAAAACATCAGTTGTTGACGTTTCGGATTCTTTCTATACCCTTTAAATTGACAACACCAAACAGAAAATCGAATGTGAAACTCGTCCGTACGCTTTCTGTTGTGCCTCCCGCGGGGTGTGGCACGTCTGCGGCAGGCGCCAAAAATTCACCAAGTATCAGGATTCACAAAATTCGTCTCAATTACGAACGATAAATTGTCAGCGTCCGCTGCGAGAAGTGACGGATGCTCCCGGCAATGCCCCTGTCCGAGACCGGCAACCAGCGTTACCGTTGTCGTGGGCCCTGCCGACGTTGACCGCTACCGAGCGTTCGTAAGACGAGACTTGTGTGATTCCTGGGTCGCCTTTCCCAGCCGGTTTTGTGGCGTGTTCGCTGGAGAGGACGGGGCTCGTGTTGAGCCCGAAACACTGTGGACTTCTGGTCACTGTGTCACGTCCACCCGGCGTTGTCTGCCGTGCCTCCCGCGCTCTGTAGCCCGTATAGCTGCAGCAATGTCGTCATCGAAGTCGTTGGAGGTCGAGAAAGCTCCGGAGCCGTCGGAGTTGGTCCGCCCTGACGGCTCATACTTGTCCCATCTGGTGGAGGACATGCTGCAAGAGATGGGAGTATCGCACTATGACAATCGCACGACCCATTTGCTGGTTGACATATTGCAGCGTAAGTTGATCCAGATGCCAGAGCGTGTTGTTTTGAATTTGTTGATGTTATAGCAACCCTGGACATCCGTGCATTCCGTCTGGAGGCTGCTAGGGGCCTTGTTCGAAAAGGCTCCCCCTTGCACCCAGATATTTTAATTGTGCATGTGATACGTATTGGCGCGGATTTTCGCACTAGGAGCGCTGGGATATGTTTTTAAGTTACCGGCGCTTTTTACATCGTCATGTGTCTGTGCCACCGGTTTTGACCGGTTTGCCCATTCCGGCCGGCAACCTCGCCTCCATGTCGTCGTGCAGCACCTTTGCACAATGTACACAGATTGTGTTGGTTTAATAAACAATGCTTCGTAACACGAATGTCTATACACTGCGCAGGGGAGTCGCTTTCACTGCTCGACGACGCCCAGCAGCAGAGCGAGAACCGCATATCGCAGGAAAAGCAGCGCCTGCTGCAGAATTCCACCATCGCAGCCAAGCTGCCCAAACTGAGCGTGACCGTCAGTGAGGAGGACGCCCAGCTGGCCTGCCAGCAGTACCTCTCTCGACACGTTGGGAAATCGTCCTTCCTCCAGGTTCGAAACACGGCACTAAAACCGATATTGTCTGCCAGGACATCAAGGAGATGCAACGTTACGCGAACAGCGTGCGTCTTGGTGTGAAGACGATCACCCTGCCGCCGTCGAAGCAGAGCAGGGGATTCCTGGCCGCTCTGCGCTCAAGCGAGTGAGTGACATTTGCGTCCGACTGAGCGTTCTGCAGGGCAGCAACATTGGGGTTCTTCCCCACCGGCTCGCCGCCGCACCTCCCCGAGAACATCTCGCTCAACACCCTGGTAGGTGACTGCGTGCTGAGGCTGACGTGGCTCAGTTGCCGAATTGGGACGTCGCTCCGAAGGAGGACAAGTGACGGAGCGGTTGTGTCAATGCTTGTGCGTAAGTGTCGCCGTGTCTGCGGCAGCAGTGGCTCAGCATGGACTCCCATGTTGCCGATCCCTGCGGTCGACAACACCTGCGGCTAATGCCGCGATATAACAACGTACGGCTGGATTCCGCCGGCAGCTGCTAAAAACCTGTTGTAACATAGACACTTCGCGCTTTCCAGCAGCCTGTGTAGCCGTGTTGACGTATTACCGGATCTGGCGCCCGTACACATCGCGATGGGGTGCCGACGCGACGCATTAGGTGTCTGGCTGCGTTAAAATCCGCGGCCACAACGTACACACCGAACCCGCCCGTGTACCACGGGCATCGCACGCAGTGAATGGCGACCGTCGAGGAGATAACCTCGCGCTTCGTGGCGCTGAACGCGCGGCGCGAGGCGATCGACGCCGAACGCGCTCCCAAATGCGCACCTGGCGCGCGTATAGGATGCTGCACGTACCCGGCGGACCTGATCGAGGGCTATGTCGCGCTGAACGAGTGCATCCTGGGAGCGCCGGGCGGCCTGAATGATGCCGCGGCGCAGGCTGCCACGGCCGCAGCCAGCCATTCGCTGAGCGTGCTGACCGACGAGCGCGTCATGTGCATATGCGAGAACGTTTTATACGTCATCGTGTACCACTTAATCGAGACGAAGCAGACCGACGCCATGCTGGGCGCCCTCGTGCGCAATGAGGCGTTCTTCTGCGTGCTGCCGCAGGCTAAGACCGCCAAGCTGGTGAGGAGCGTGCTCGAGCGTCTGTCGCAGGAGGTGAAGGACCTTGACGTGCTGTACAAGGTCTTCAGCATCTACCGCGGCTGGTGCGAGTCCAAGAAGCGGACGTTCCTCGGGCTCCGGCTGGACCTAAAGATCGCGATTTTGCTGCTGCTGCGCAGGAACTACACCGCTGCGCTGAGCACGCTGGACCGGCTGCAGCAGGAGGTAAAGGCGCTGGAGGACAAGCCGCTGCTGCTGGACATCCACCTGGTGCAGGCCAAGGCGTGCCTGCTTGTGCGCAACCTCGTGCGCATGAAGATCGCACTCAGCAACGCCAAGAACATCGCGTCCAACATCAACACGCCGACTTACGTCAACGCGGAGATCGACCTGCTCAGCGGGCTGGTGTGCCTCAGCGAGAAGGACTACAGCACGGCGTACTCGTACTTCTTCGAGGCGTACGAGGGCTTCCACATGGCCGTCGGCGGCACCCACAGCGTGCTGTTCCCCAACCTCGCGCGGTCTAAGGCCAAGGCTAAGGTGCTCGGTGAGCTCACCGCCGCCGACACGGCGGGTCCAGCGCTGGTGTCAAGCGCCGCGGTGTCGCTGATGGTGGGCGAGGGCGAGCTGTACAGCTGCCACGCGGCGATATCCGACATATCGCCCGTGTTCTTCTCGTTCTACAACCTGACCGAGTACAAGAGGGGCGCGGAGGCGGATAAGGCTGTCGGTGACGTGCCTGCGGTGGATGCGTGCAGCAGCCACTACCTGCAGTACTACGGGATGCTCAACCTCGACCTTGCGGCCAACGGCCCGGAAAATGCGGAGCAGATGCACTACGAAAGCGGCGAAGAGCCGCTGGACGTCAGCGTGCTGGCGCGTGCCGACGAGCGCAAGCTGGTCCAGGCGCTGAAGTACCTGCTGCTGACCATCGTGATCACGGGCCGCAACGACGAGATGATACCGCTACTCGCGGCGAAGAACAAGCAGAAATTCGTGAACCACGTGGAGTGCAAAATGATACAGCGCATCAGCGCGTGCTACAAGAACAGCTCCCTGGTGGAGTTCGAGAAGCTGCTGACGGAGTACAAGCAGGTCATCCTCATGGACCCCGTGCTGCAGCAGGAGATCCACCGTCTGTACGAGGCGCTGCTGGAGCGCAACATCACGCGGATTTTGCAGCCGTACAGCAACGTGCAGATAGACTTCGTTGCGAATAAGCTGTGCCTGCCGCAGCAGAAGGTCGAGAAGAAGCTCGCGGAGATGATTCTGGACGGCAAGTTGCGGGGCACAATCGACCAGGGGCAGGCGCATCTCGTCATTTACGACGAGGAGGAGCACGAGACGTTCTACGAGGACGTCAACCAGACCATCGGGCACATGACGAAAGTGATAGACACGCTTTACGAGAAGGCGCAGCGCGCGATATGACGCGCCAGCAACACCATTAAACATTTAATTTAAATACACACTTCCCAGCGGTGGGAGTCGGTGCCGGCCGCTCGACGCATCAATGCTTTTCGACCGGCGCCGCAGGTTCCGGCAGGACTACATCGAGCAGGTACGAGCTGTGGCGTCGAGCTTCGCAGACACGGCCGCCTGAGAAGGAGCATAGTGCTCCTGACATCAGGTGGTTGGCATTGACGCAACGATGGATGGCAAACGTTTCTGCCGTGTTGCATCTCTTGCCGAAGTGGCACGCTTATAAACTCCGACACACGATCAATATGACAGCAGCACACGTTTGTTCAGAGATGCGCTCGATGTATATCCGTATGCAACTCCTACGGGCTCTTCAACCTGCCCTGCCGCAACCAGAACAGAGTTGAGATCAGCACCTCCGGGTAGGTGATGCATGCCACCGCAGAGGCACTGACTAAACGACAGTGCCAGCATGCGCCTCCAGTATTTTGCACAACCACAGCACATCCAAACGGTGTGCGGTGTTAATCAAACATTCGCCGGCGTGGCTGTTGTTTGCATACGAATGCTTAAAATGGCGGTCATCGGCCCTCAGGGAGTTCCTGCTGTGCTCCAGCAGATCTTGCTTCTGCGTGATACACGTGCCATCGGAGATCTACAGTGACCGTTCCGTGAGAAGTATGTGACTGGCAAGGAGTTTCACAATTTGTACCAGGACGCGGGGAAGAGTTCACGCCCTGCTCATGCAACGCCAGCAGCGCGTCGTGCCCCTCGCCGTCACCATGCGAGGTGTCACTCACGAAGCCGTTCACGTACAAGTCGAAGTGCAATGACTGCGTGTGGTACACCGTCGACGATGGCATCTTCCTCTCTGCGGGTGACTCCATGGTCAACGTGAGTTCGTGGAACCGGCGCCTGATAATGGCGCAGGTGTGGGACCTCAACGTTCTGGATATCGCATACACGTTCGGCCTGAAGCTGTCAACTGTGAAAAGGTTGGCGGTGGAGAAGTCGAACAGCACGAACCCCCTCATCGCAGCCGGCCTCGCCTGCGGGTCCATCGCAACATGCGACATGCGCGCCGGGACCACGTTCAACTACAGCAACGTGAAAGTAAACGCGGAAGTCACGGCGTTATCTTTCCAGCCGCATAATCAATATCTGTTGGTAGCTGGCTACGAGGACACGTCGGTGTGCGTCTGGGACCTGCGGCGGCACAACAGACCGCTGGTATCGCTGGGCAACCGGGGGAGTTCCGACATCCTATCCATCGTGCACGGCTGCAGCGTGGCATACGGCGAGAACGGAGGTGCCCTGTCCAAACCCCGAGAACTACCCATCGCACTGTCTCAGGATTTCGAAAATGAAGACCAAATATGGTCCTACGTCATGGGGACCACAAAGGGCCCGTCCATCAAAGCGCAAGCATCTCGGGAAGGCCCATTGTCGCCGGCAGTTTCGGCTAAACAGTCCGAGGCGGATTCTGTCCTGGGGATCAAAATTGGAGCCGGGCCAAGTTTGCCGCTGGACAGGCCGCCGCCCAAAACCAAGCGGCTTAGGAGCACGGTCTCTGTGACTGACCTGTTGATGGGGATGGACTCGAGTGCAGCGACTTCCACATCCTCCAGCAGTGCAGCGTCCAGGGTGCCACAGCGGAGGACAAGAGGCCCGGCGGGCAGCAGCCTGATGGCGAAGTACAAGCTTGTCGACCACAACAGGCGCCTGTACTCCGGTCCCGATTCGACAGCACGGCCGGTAAGCGTGCCATGTTTTGACTTATAGCAACCTTAGGAGGCGCAACCCAGTGACGCTGGCCCTAGCCCCGTGCGTCCGCCGAGCACGGCACGCGGCCCGAAGACGCCCAAGTTCAAAGAACGAGGAATGCCGACGGCGATTGAATGCAGCCCTGAGGGCAACTTCCTATTCGTCGCACGTAGGTTTAAGCCACTAACTAACAATGACCTGATTGTCACCAGGTCACAAGGGCCACGTCGAGCAGTATGACGGCAAGAACTACCGCGCCATCAACCAGTTCGACATCGACAGCCTCACCAAGCCCTACCAGACCGGCAGTCCGAAGAGCTATGCGCAACGAATGCAGCTCCACTCCATCGCCAACGGCGACTACTTGCTCTTCAACGTCAGGGAGCAGCTGGCGGTACTGGACGTCCGCAAGGGCGCGCTGTTGAACGTGGTTGCCCTCCAGTGGGAGAACCACGAGTCTATAGTGGATGCAGGCGCCTCCAACGCCTCGGATACCGTCCAGATGGCGCAGAAGTACGTCACCGACTTCGCCGCCATGAGGAGCAGGCAAGATGTGTACGCGATAAATGAGCGCGGAGAGCTTTTTGTCTTACACCCAGGTAACTAGGTACCCGTGATTCGCTAACAAACGCCGTTGCAGACAAACGGGTGATTTTCCGAACGCACGAAGAAGGAAGACAGCGTCAGCCTAACGGCCCGGAAGACAGATGGTTATAGTTCGTGCTGCGCAATGAACGCTGCACATAGGCATTCTACAACCGCAGCAGCGCCGTCGCAGCTTCTAAACGTGAAATATAAGATTTGAAGGGCGGCATTGGCGAGGGATACAGCCAGAGACACCCATGAAGCTACCACACATTAGCCCATAGTTTGGAGTAGTTTATGAGTGGCACGGCACGGTGCCACTTTGTTAATTATTAACATTTAATATCCCTGCACATTGAGGAATGGTACGACCGCAATACGCGCCTGCTTCCTACATGTGTAATGCACTGCGGCCTGTCTACCAGTATCACGTCGAGACGGCGCAAGGCATGGAATCTCGGGGTTTTGTGAAATGGGAGGACAATAGGGGGCTCGAGATGTGATCAACATCGCTGCACGCGTTTGGCAGGCGCTGCAAACCACTATTGCAGCGGAATCGCAAAGTCGGTGACTCCATGGCTCGAAAAAGAGCGAAGGATCCACCCAAGCCGACGGATCCCGCAGAAGCTGATGATGGCGCGGGTTCGACGCCACTTAAGCCGAGACGTCGGCGTACCATCCTCATGGTTTCCGAGTTCTTCTACCCCGACATAGGCGGTATCGAAACGCACATCTGCGCATTGTCAACGGGGCTGATTGAGCTAGGTGAGCTGACATCTCTATAGTGGCAAATCCCGTGCAGGATACCGCGTGGTAATGGTTACGAGGCACTTTGGCGATCGGCGAGGCGTGAGGTACCTGTCCAATGGCATGAAGGTGTACCACATACCCACCATCTTCTACATCAAGCCATGTGGGATGCCCGGATTCTTCGACACCTTCCTGCTTGCGCGCAACATCTACATCAGAGAGCAGGTTGACATCGTGCACGTTCACCAGGTATGGTTTTAATCACCATGCGTAGGTGTGACTTTCGCTGGGTCACCATCCCCCCAAACGTGTCATTTCCTCACCACTTCACAGACCACCTCGCGCTACGCCAGCGAATTCGTGCACGTGGCATACATCATGGGGCTCAAAACCGTCTTCACGGACCACAGCCTATTCAGCTTCACCGACCTTGGGCCCATCACGACTACGGATGTGAGTTAGACACCGCCGGCGCATGACTCACATGCAGTACCTGAAGCACCAGGCCGTGGTGCTCAATCACACCATATGCGTCTCGACCACGCACAAGGAAAACCTGGTTTTGCGAACGCAGATGGACCCAACCGCCGCATCCGTCATCGGCAACGCCATCGTGAGTATATTGGGAATGCGAACCGAAATCCCCGCAGGACCCGGACATATTCCTGCCCAGTGAAACTAGTAGAAATGACGGGCGTATCATAATCGTGGTGGTCAGCCGCCTCACCCTCAAGAAGGGCACTGAGCTGCTGACCGACGTCATACCCATCGTCTGCAAGCGCCATGAGAACGTCGACTTCATCATCGGTGGGGACGGCCCGCTCTACGCGAGCATCGTGGAGTGCGTCGACAAGCTGTACCTGCATAAAAGGGTCACCCTCCTAGGCGCTGTGCCAAACTACAAGGTCAACGCCGTGCTCAAACGGGGTGACATTTTCCTCAACACATCGAAGAGCGAGTCGTTCTGCATTGCCATTCTAGAAGCAGTTTCGTCCGGGCTTTTGTGCGTGTCCACAAACGTGGGAGGGGTGCACGAGATCCTGCCGCACGACATGGTGCTGCTGGCCAACTACTCGCCGGAAAGCATCGCCAATCGTATTGATGATGCCATCGAGATGCTGCCGTCCGTGGACCGGCAGAAACTGCACAGCAGGGTGAGACAGATGTACTCCTGGGCCAGAGTCGCCGGCGAGGTTTCGCGTGTCTACGAAAATGTGGTGCGGGAACCCCGGCGTCCCGTGATTGACGTCATCAGCATATACTGGGAAATCGACACCATATTCAGTAGGTTACCCGCTGCCATATGTTCCATCCGGCCACAGGGGGGTTGCTAATCGCCATAATCATTTTCTTATACGCGGAGTGGTGGATTGCGGAACTCTTGTACCCGAGGTTTGCCATCTGAACTTACGGTCATGCGTTTCAGGGAGGAAATCGACATCGCGCCGGACTGGTCAATACACGGATCGCAAATGCGGGAAGAGACCTCAGAAACTAAAGAATCGTGAATCGCAAGCTGTGGGTGCAATAACTGGCACGACATACCTCTCACCCCGCGCAAGGAGCGCCATCTGAGGCGTGTTTGGCAACATCGGATCATACAAAAATCTGACGTTATACATGAACGTCTGCCATTAAAAGCTAGAATGTTGCTACGTTTGTTTGTGAACTTGCTCTTCCACGTTTGCTCTAGCATGAACCAGCTGAGCAACAGCCGTAATCTGCATGTGCGGCCCCGGCCTTCATAATAAGAAGCGGTCAGTCTCGCCATATATGGTGCGCTGGTTCAGCAGGTAGTTGGCCTTGTACTCGATCTGCTCAATCCACGATAGCGACTCTGTTGCACTCATTACATAAAAGGGACTCCCATACACCCACCGTACTCGTTGTCGATGAACGCCTCTATGAGGAACCGCGTCAAAGAGTCCTTGAACTCGAGAGTGCGATGCTGGACGTTGAGGTGCAATATGCCTGTAGATATAAGCGAAAGCACCACCTTGTTGTCAATGGTCGCCCCGGGGCGCAGCTGGAGCATCGGCTTGCTTAGCAGGTAGCGAACGGTTTCCGACACCGTCACCCAGAAATGCACATTGTTATTCAACCGGTGGCGTACTGCCTCCATCGCAGGCAGGCTGAGGAAGCGGTTCATCAAGTTCTCGAACTGTCCCACTTCGGTCGCCAACGCGGCGTTGTGGACGTTGCGCACGAACATTTTGCAGCGCTCCTCCTGCAGGTACCGGGCCTGCTCTTCCACGGTTCCTTTGAGAGGGAAATACTCGTCGTCCACAGGACTTACAGAACCGGCCAGAATCTGGTGTACCGCGGGCAGGTCCAGCGACAGCTCCATCTCACGGTATGACCGTACGAGATTACTCAGCAACTTCATGTTGCCGCCACTAACTTTCATCAGCGCTTTAACCACGCGATCGCAGTTCCAAATGCCCTGCTTGAGTGCCGCGCGAGCGACAGTAGGCTCCAACTCCGGGACATCCAACCACACGAGAGACGACCGGTCGACGGTTGCCTCAGCCGACGGTGGCTCGTTGGGCTGCATGGACACGTCGTCCAACTTGGCCGACAACCGCTCATCAACCAGTGGCATGGTGGACACGCAGTCGTCAGAAATGAGCACGGAGTGCAGATTGTTGGCCTGCATACCGGACAGCAGCTGGTGGAGGAATCTGCCTCCACGGTCGTTCAAGAATGGCGACCTTGTGAGATGGTGTACGCCATCAAAGCACAACACCAGCCTAGATCTGTGAAGTTGCGATAATGCTGAGCACGCTTTGAGCAGATACTTCGTGGCCTGTCGAGATATTAAAGGCACACAACCTTTTCCTACCCAGGTGCCAGTGAGCAACGAGCTCGGGTTAGCCTCGCCTCGCGATTCTATCTCCGCCTTCTCTGCGATGATGCCGACGGCATATAGTCCGTAGAAGAACGGCTCGGTGCTCCCGACCGCGGAAACGTTGTGGATACCGAGCGTGGCTGGTGCATGCTTCAGGAGCAGAAGACAGGTGTCGTGCCACGTGGCACCGGTGATCTGCAGGATGTCATGTTCACCGTTGACCTGCTAACCTCAGATTTCGAGTTTACAATCCCTTGTACGGTAGCGGCTACGCGCTTGTCAAGGCGCTTTAAGGACACTGGAGAATAATGTACACGATAAGCCAAAACGTACATATGCGCTTCAAGAAGGATCGAATGTGGCCTTGCAGCTCGGGTATGTCGCCATTGACCGCATCGAAGACCTTAGAGCATTCGTCGTGCTCGATCTTGCCGACAAGCGGGTTTTGCGATATCAGAGAAGATGACCATTGCGTCACCATGACCTGCGCAGCCTATGGAATGCGCATTGCTGGCAGCTCCTACCTGGAAGTTGTGGTTCGCATTTGCGCCGAAGTCGTAGTATGCGTAACGTAAGTCATACGGGCCTGGGATTTGCCCCTGTTTCATAAGCTCCTTCAGCAGCGTTGTCTTGCCACGGCCTTCCGGGCCGACCATGAAGACTGCAGAGCGATGTGTATGGCAAATAACCCAAAGTCGGTAACACTGACGCATACACATCGCATTGAAGTGAATGTATCAGTCAATACTAGGCCCAGGCTACGACACTTACCCTGTCTGCTGCTCTCCGAGGCAAGGGCCTGCGAGAGGCGACCTCGCAGCTGCCGCAGCAAGGGCGATTGAACTACAGACATGACATTAAAAATTAAACAACTGCAAGTGACATTGCGCGGCTCAGCCGTTGTAGCGGGCGGCCTTTTCGGTCAGACGCCGCCACAGCAACTTCAGGAAGTCCTCACTCTGCATCGTCTCGGCACACGCGGCGCACAGCATTTCGTAGGTCACGGTGATCGGCATGCTGCCGGTGGGAAGCGCCATGGGCTGCTGTTCGCGCGGCTGGAACTGCGGGGCGAACGCCGGCGATGGGAAGTGTACAGGGGGCATGACGGAAGTCCGCGGCGTATAGCCCGCAGGCGATTGGTTCCCACCGCGTATCAGCGGCTTCAGCATGTTCACGAACCTCTGAGGATCTTTGCTCGTTGGCTCCGT
Organism: Babesia bigemina; assembly: GCF_000981445.1. Lineage (NCBI taxonomy): Eukaryota > Apicomplexa > Aconoidasida > Piroplasmida > Babesiidae > Babesia > Babesia bigemina. Next base: position 2,918,691 of record NC_027218.1, on the reverse strand, counting down.
GGCAGCGACAGGCGGCAGGTTACTTCCGGTGCTCGCCATTGGCGCAGGGGGCATGGGCGCCGAGGCTGCGGGGCCCGAAGGCGCCCCTGACACATTAGCCCTTTGCTGATACAGCGTTCCTGCATTATTAAATCCACCCATAGCCCTCATCTTATCCGTGTCTGGCGTCGGATACACCTGCTGGAGGGTATGATGTCATCGTATACCATGAACATACGGTCGGTTCGGCGTGGGCGTTGAGGGTGCTCGCAGCCACAGGGGGGCTGTTTGCCGTCACTGCCGCCGTAGGAGGCACCGTGTCCGGCTTCGCATTTTTGCTGAAACCGGGCACGGGCTCACGGTTGACTGCCACTGCAAGGATCTTCTCGAATGTCTTGACGCACTCCTTCTCGTCATAGAACCAGAGGCTGCGGGTGTTCTGCATAGTGCGCTGCATACTCGTTAACTGACGCGGCATCGCACGCCTACCGTTTGCATAGACAGCGCGCGGTAGAAGATGTAGTTGTTTTCACGCGTTATCTGGAATTCGGGTGTGATGAACTCCATGAGATGGCGCTCCGATTTGCGGTTTACCACGATTAGGCTGTGGCGCGGCTCATTGCTGCGCTTCAGCAGGTACAAAAACCCCTCAACTCCACTGCGTTCCCATCTGCGGACGATGTACAGGCCGCGTAATACACCTACTGTTTGTTGTCACTTAGCACGTAGGCTGTTACGAAGGGAGTCTGGTGAAGAATCTCTTCCACGTACAAATCCAGGCCGCGCAGCAGCTTCAGGCTCAGCTCGCAACGTATGCGTTTGACCTGCGGCATTTAAAATGTGGAATTGTGCGCATACCTCGTCCAGAGAACCGCTGTTGGCCGCGGACTTCGGCGCCGACGTATCTCCGGCCCCGGGAAACTCCATCACGAACTAGGGAGTTTCTTACAAATTAATCATTAGCATACACATTGAACACGCCACATACGTCAGACGGTGGCGCGGCGTCGGACGCGGAGCATCAGCACACTACGCCCGCCGCGAAATTGGACGGAGCTCAAGAAAAGACACGTTTCTGAACCAAATGCGACTCGCTGTGAGAGTGTGTGTGTGCCACGGCCAACCAACCCATCGGTGTGAAAGACTGCCGAGGTTACTGTTGAGTCTACGTAGCGAACCCCTGGCCTTCGTTTTGGCGTGTATTTGGTTCCATAGAACCAATTAGTGCATTCACCGACGCCGTATGTGGCTCGTATACCGCGTATCGAGCAGTGCGCTCACTCCGGCTGTAAACGGTGCTCCGGTCGGTGCCGTCACGGCCCATACGAACTCCAAACACGCATATAGAATTCGCATGGCGCGTTCACCGTGCCAAACAAGCTTCATAAAGCCCGCAAATGTATTCTTTAAGAGAACATTGCAACTACGTTTGCCACGATGGCACTAAGCTGAATGCTTGCTACCGACGGTATCCATATAAAGGCCAATGGAATACGGCACGTGATACGTGCGCACTATGACCTTGTCCAGCACTCTCGAGATGAGGGCGTCGGGGTTGTCCGGTTCTGCAGCCGCCATACTCGCTTTAACGTTCTTACGGGAGGCTCCGGAGCTGGCCGTGGCCGCCATCTGCAAGGCGCGCAGCAGCAGCATATACGATTCCTTGGAGTACCTCGAAAGCGGCTCAGCATCTATACCGAATTCAGCAGGTATTTCGACATCCTGCTGAATAACGGCGCTTGTGTTGACATCCCAGTGGCTCACGGCGAAATGCGATGTAACGTGCGATATTGTGCGATCGAGGCACGCCGTTAGCATTCCTGGAAGATCCGTAGACAGGCCTTCGGCACCCGACTGCGACGACTTCAAAAGCCGCAAGAGGAATGTGTGAATATCCGGGATTGCGAACGGGTTCTGAAGCACAAACACTGCTTGCGATTTTACAGTCGCATCAGCGGCCATTTCGAGGCCTCTTCGGAATCCCTCGGGGTACGTCATGCGAGGAATACGTATTACCGATTGGAAACCCGTATTATTAGACACTTCGTTTCCGTGGTTGGGTAATGCAATGTTGTCTTGACTTGTGGCTTCCCGACCTCTGGGGGTATCCGGCTCCCTACACTTAGGACAGATGGCCTTGGAAGCGCTTTGCTCGTCGTAATGCTGCTCGAAACCAACACATGCGAACACAATGCGCGTGCGCATCAAGCTGGCGTCAACAGGCACGCCAACGCTGGACGCGTACCTGATGACCTCGGCCAACATCTGTTCCTCCACCGACGACAGAACCTGCTCAAGCCTCGTCGCGCATGTCTCTCGGTTCTTCTCAGCACAACCACACACGCTCACCGTGTTTGGCAGGCTCGTGTTGAAGTACTCGTACAAGGTCAGCAGGTCCAGAGTGGAAACGGACAGACGGTAGCACACCACGCACGTGCGGTACTGCCCCCCGATTTCGGGCCCGCTGGCATGCATCAGCGTTGACAGGACGCCGTAGGAGTCTATACCAGAAGCGCCGACGGCAACCGTTGGCAGATCTGGCATTACTGCGCATGTGAACAGCTCGTGCAGCAGCCCCTCCTTGCCGATGTATACGGGACACGAGTGGGCATACAGAGCAATTGACACCGTATTATGGTACCTCGGATCGTCCGGATGAATCACTTCAAAACGGTGGCAAAGACGGTAATCCACAGCCACAGTAGCACCGTTTACATCGCCGTCATGAGGTCCGCTCGTTTGGAGACCGTGAGACAGAGACGACACAGTATGTTCTCTTGAGCATGGCGTAAACCGAACCTCCCTTTGTATGCCGAAGCCATCATCGCGCAAGTTCAAAGACACCGCTACCGTTAATGGCAATGCAGTCTTTTCGGGGTCGCTATCCTTCCGTGTTTGCAGCGGGCTGGCAGAACAGCACTGCATCGCCAACCGCCTCGAAGCGCATCCACCCAGGAACAAACGATCGGCACCAATTTCAAACCCTGACATGTGCAGCACATCCTGCTTTAGACGCAGGCAGTAGTCGGAACTGTGGTACTCCTCAATTAACCGTCCGAGCGGCCCTTCAGCCGTGAGGTCGCGACCTTTCGACCCGCTAGGTGACGATGCCAACAACTCACTCCGTACCAACAAGGGGTCAAAGAAGGCCACGTGGAAAGAAATGCCCGTGCCCCAAACGCTGTAAGTGTGCAGGGGTGCTTGGTAGCCCAAACTGTCATGCATGTTTGCAGTGGTGCTCCCAACGATAAAATCCAACCTTTTGATGGCCACGCGTAGCAACAGTTCCAGTGGCGAAGCATCGCTATTCAACGATTCCTTGAAGCAGTCGGCAAATCTGTGCGCCAAACGTGAAGAACTCCCGTATACGCCCGCCAAATATTTCCCCGTGGCAAGTGCACGCGAACTGGTCGAAATAGCCATGTCTTTTAATGCACGTTCGGTGACTACGGCCAGGTCGAGATGTCCCACACCATCGCAATGCATCAGTGGCGGGGAGTATGGAACGTCGGTCTCGCTGTCGTCACCTCGGGAATCACGTAGCCGCTTATGAACATATTTGACCACCTTGACTGTGGCTCTGGATGCATGCCTGACGATGAACCGTGCCAGCCGGTACACTCCTTTAGTTATCTGCACTGTTGAGGAGCCTAGCATCTTTAAAACGTCTCGCATGTCGTAACCGTTGTTACTCCAGCACGACTCACAGGTATAACAAGGCTTTATGATGCTCCTGACCCCGTGGTCAACCAGGTGCTTGATGTAAGCTTTAACCAGGAAACGCTCGCTGCCGCGCCGATTCAGGTAGAGAACCTCAACACATCGATGGGCGGCTCTGTCCCTGACGCCACCTTCGCTCATAATGCCATCAACGGGGGTTAGCCGTGCCGATAATCCTTTGACCTCTCCCAAATCCCGGCGAGAAGAGGTTGGCGACGCTCCATAGGCATCCACATGACTCACGTTGGCATCAGACGACGGGGACCTGACCGAACGCCGGTAACGCTTTCTCGCAGGCTCATCTAACCCACACAAAGCGATCGGGTCGTCGAACTGGTTGTGCAAGCGTCGGTCTAACATCGCGCCAGTCACTGTACGGTCCACCAGTGATCCCACCAGGTCCCGAAGATGATGCAGCAGACGCTTATCTGCAGACATCTGCACGGCACCTTCTATACGCATGGAGTTAACGTCACCAGGGAGCTTGGGTCGTATTAGCTTTACTCGCTTGACTGCCTTCGCATTTTCATAGGCTTCTATGACCCTTTCCAACGAGTAAATATCCTCGGGTTCATCCTCACTCTGGGCTGATTCGTGACTTTCTACCTCCTCACTTGGAGCCGACGGCTGCGGGACGTTCGCAGCGCTAGGAGGATCGGCAGTCGGAGTTGGCTGGATGTTGCCGAATAATGGCAACTGCGGAGCAGCCGCATCCGTGGTCTGCTTGCCGAAGAGGTTGGGGAACGCAGGTTTGGGGTCCGTAATACCAAACAACGCCTTTACTTCATCGATCACTCCTGGGGTCGCCGCTGCTGGAGCGGCCTCTTTGTTGGCATCCTTACCCGCAGCTGCTGTGATTGGTGGCTTGAACAGCGTGGGCTCCGTTTCGTTTCCGAAGAAGCTGTTGACCGTAAATGAAAACAACGGTTTCGGCGTTGCTTTGTCTTCAGATGGTGGCGGTTGAAGCCCGAAAGCACTCTTCGACGACTTTTCCCCTGGCTCACACGTGCTGTCGCCACTCACCGCATTGGCATTGCTGCCCGATTCTGCTGGCAGGGTAGATGCGCGTATACCACTCGATGGCGGCATACGTAGCCGTGCAGATTTGGGCGGTGTTCCGACAGAACCGGTATTGCCTGGCGGAGCAGGTACAGCCTTGTCCGAAGCCTGCTCTGCAGCAGCGGGAGCAGCACCAAAAGTAAATTTTGGTTTGGGCTCGGGCGTAGCGCCGAATGTGAAAGGCTTGACGTCATTGGAAGGGGTTGTGGCTGCAGTCTGGGTCAGCAACGGCTGTGACGGCGCTGGTGGAGGCATGCCTGGAGTTGGGAAGCTTGAAGCAAACGGGTTAGTGTTGTTTGCAGGGGTCGCGGCTCCGGGGCCAAACCCGAAGATCTTCTGGTCTGGCGCGGTAGGGGGTGGTCCGAATGCGAACGGCTTAGGTTCCGAGGCCTGCGCACCGAATCCGAAGATGCTAAATGGCTTGGATTCCGGGGCACCCTGCAGCTGCCCGAATGAGAAGGCAACTTTGCTCGTCGCTGGGGGATCGAAACCTGAACCAACGGCTGGTAAACCGCCTCCAATAGGCGCACTCACAGGAGGGAAGCCCGCAAAACTAGACTTGCCAAAAGTGAACTTCGGCTGCGGAGGTTCGACGGGTGCAGCCGGTGGCTCGGGTTTCGGGGGAATTTCCTCAACATACGGCGTTCCCGGGGTGTCTGGTCCTAATCCTTCAGGGTACTCAAAATCGGGGTCGAAGATAAGTTGGCGTGAGGCAAAACTTGCGAGCTTTGAGCCGACCACCGAGCTTGTCGTCTGGAACTTGTTGGTCAGCTTCTGCAACGCCGCGCTGTCGTACGTCAACTGGTTGGCATTGGCGCCCTCAAACTCCAAAAACTGCTTGTCGCCGGAGCTGTACACGGTGATATCGTACTTCTTGAACAGCTTCTCGGCGCTAGCCGCAGGTTCGCCGTCGAAGCCGAAGATCGAGTTGAAAGTTTCCATGTCCATAGGGTTCACGCCCTTCTTCGCAACCTTGTACACAACCAAGGTCTCCAGGAACTGGACCCTCAGGCAGGCTGCGAACCTGTTCATCAGCGCCGCGTAAAGCGCAGGGCAGTCCTCGCGGCGCAGCAGCGTGAAGTAGCGATACAGGTTGCGCGACGCAGCCGTGTGGCACACCTCCACGGCAAAGGCCACAACCGGGGACTCGCGCAGTGATTCCGGCATGCGCTGTTTGATGTCGCAAAAGGTTGCGGAGCCGCCAGGAAGCAGAAGCTGGGGGATATGCAGCAGCAGCCGGTATCCCCAAAATTCGGCCTCATGCGGAGACTGGTACACCAGAATGTCCATCACCTCGTCAAAGTTCGGGTTCGCGCCACTCTGCTGCTCCATCTGGCGCTTCGACTTCCGGGCATTCTTGTACTTGTGCACGGCCTCGTAGCCCTCCATCAGCTTGTCTAGACACGTGTTGAGCAGGCCGCGGTTCTGGGCGATGTCGTATTCCTCATTCTCGCAAAGCTGCTCGTTGGAGTAAATCAAAAAGCGAATGCTGATCTCGAAACACTCGATGTAGGCGCGGTGCTTGGTGCAGTGCTGCACCGTGAGGTCTTGCCAAATGCTGCGCAGGCGGTCACGCAGGAAGTTGTAGACGTCCAGGTACGAAAACTTCTTCGGCATCAAGTAGGGCTTCTGCACCAGGTCTGCGTCCACGAAGTAGCACAGGATGTTGAAGATGGTGCGACGACACCAGACCGCGGGTCGGGTCTCCTCCGGCTTGAACACGCGGCTTGCGTCGGAACGCTGGAAGCTCTTCAGCGCCAGTCGCGGGTTAACCTTCGTGCTGCAGATGCGCTCGAGGTCACTCGCCGTGTTCATCTCCAACTTCTGCTTTATCTCCTTGGCGGGGCACATGCCCAACACCTCGCCGACCATGCGGCCGGTTTGCTTTCCGCGCAAGAAGGACGCCACTTCCTGGTGCTTGAGGATCGTCGCTCCCAACTCGCTGCCCTCCAACGGACGCAGCAGCTGGTTGCGCAGCGTCCGGCTAGCTGGAGCTGACCCATCGCCTAAGCATGTTAATCCGTTCCGTAAAGCACTTACGATCAGCGATCGAGAGGTAGTCCGGCGGATTGCACGTCATCTTCTCGAGTTAGTACGCGACGACTTATACAGGCCGCCTGGCGCTACGCCACGAGGCGAAGACGCATCGTAAAGCCTACCGGCGCGACACGCACTGCCACAGTGACACCACGATTCCCAGTCGATTATGGGAAATCAGACCCATGCGACGGTGACATGTCCACGCCGCTGCCGATTCGGCGAAAGAAATATTCGGCAGATTCGTTTGAGGCGGTTATTAGGCGCTAGAGGGGCGTGGGAGGGCAAACACCTTACACGCGCTGGAGCTGCAACCAGCAGCAAATGTGTAGGTGGAAAACTGACGTTTCTAATAGAGATGTCTTAAATATATACAGCGCGGCGTTATCGTGGTATCATGTGCCCTATCGGAGGGTATAGGAGCGTCATTCACGCCTGTCTTCGGATGAGACGCATGGCCTAACATGGCAGAACGCAAATCCCCAGCACGCTTGATTAAACCGGAAATGCGTTGCTTCTGTGCGCCAATATATAGGTGCCGCTAACGAATAAGCGGCAGAAGCTTGCGCAACAGATCGGGCTGGACCGCTTTCCACAGCTTGTAAATGTGCGACGTTCCACGCTGACGAGGCATAAGCGATTTTTCGTCGCCTTGGTTTGGCTGGTACTTGGGTTTCCCGCACGACCTCCTGTAGCTGCTGTAGACGCACCGCACTCTGCCCGCACTACGATCAGGTAGGAACCGCGTTCCTCGGCCGTTGTAATGCTGAGATGCACTTAGCGGCGTAGCAACCAACTGCGAGTGCTGTGCCGTGCCTACATACTCTTCACCTTCCACCTCCTGTGCTTCTCGGTCAAATTTCCTAGAGCCGTGTTCACATAGACCAACATCGTCCAAATAAGACACGACTCGCATGAAACTTTTCCTGCGAACGCAGGCGACCATGTCGTACGGGATGCGGAGGCACAGCATGTGGAGGTTCGCCGCCAATACGGCGTCAGCATGGCTGATTACGTAACGTGACAGCGCCGTGTTCAGCATAATACGCGCCCCGTAATGATGCAGGTAGCCCATTTTGGTGTAGCACCGCTCGATCACCTAATGCGAAATGTTTTGCGAACGCCGAGTCACCTACGTCAAGGATGCTGGCTGTACTAAGTGACTTGCTGTTGACGTACAAGTTGCGAAAACATTCGGGCAAAATGTTGCGCAACTCGTCTCCAAGCTGCTCTGGAGGACTTCCGTGGCCATCGGCAATTATACACAGCAGCATTGACACCACACTTGGATCCATAGCCTCTATGTGGTTCCCGAATTCTTCTACACATCGCGAAGCAAAATCCCGCAAAGTATACGGGGGATCGGAGGAGTTGCCGTCATGGTCATGCCGTGTCAATTGGCCATGGGTGTCAAAAACACTTAGGACCTTATGCAGCGACAGGCACTTCGAGTTCAACCTTCGGCAAAATTAAAGTTAATTTACAGTCTTACCAACCTTACGATGTCGTTGAAACAGTCCAAATTCTGTGAATTGAGCAATTCGCATAACCGCTGCATTTGTGACTCCAACTGCTTCATGCCGAATATGGACTGCTGCACATCTAAGCTGAGCGGCTGTTTATCTTCACTGTCGCACCGTGCTGTTATGTGATGCAAAGCATCGCTGAGCATGCGAAATAATGTTGGGTCAGCACCGACATATGCAGACCGAACCTCCCTTGAGCCCCTAAGCAGGTCCAGCTTCAAGTACATCGACGACGTTAGATAATCTGAAATACCGCATTTGGGTAGCGACACAGCGCGTGTTATCTTTGGTAAGACATCCAGCAACATAATCGAGAGGGCGTCGGCAATCCCATGTGCATGTCGTACCAAATCACGCAGGGCAGCATCTCGTGCGTCGCCCAAACTTTGCAACGATTCTATATTCACGTGGCTCACTATATCGGCAAGGTTTCGGGCGCAGTCTTCAATCGTGCTCGTGTGGACGTCTAGAGTGGAGGATAGCTTAAGCATAATCTCCAGTGCTGAACCCAAGATGGCGCCAGAATCCGAAGCCGCCACTACACGGGCGCCTCCCAGGATGTTCGCACCATAAAGGGCGGCTGTTTTGCGGACAATCTCGAGGTTCAACCGATTTAATTCGTCAAGAGGCACCGGGCCGCCATCGAAGTCAGCGATGCTCAGGTAATTGAAGCCGGCACCAACCACTTCGTCTGCGGCCACAACAGCATCGTCATTCACCGTTTGATCTGGTCCATGACTTTCATTAGTGTCGCTCACAGCGTCTGCAACTCCACTCGGAGTATCCTTGGCATTTCGCGGCAGGAAGCTGTCCAGTTGCGATATCACTGTTGCGCAATCTTCCGCAGAGAGCAATTTGGCCCCGTGAACCGTGTAAGACAGGCATGTGCCGATGTACGTCAGGAGCTTGCGATGTTGCGCAGGAGTGAAATACAGGATGTTGCGCGCAATGGAGTCGTACAAGTTGTAGAGGGTGCGACGATCAAAGAGCTGATTCTCGCTCAATATCCGAAGGGCTTCAAGCAACTTGTCCGGACTCAGCTGGGAACAATGCCTGTTCAAGGAGCGCAACACATACTGCAGACCCGAACCTGTAACAACATGTCGTAGGATCATACACGATGGCAAATGCAACTACCGTATCCAATACCAACGTGGATATATCATACTTCTATGAATGAATTCATAGCCAGATGTTACGCCACAGCAATGGCATTGGGGCACAAATCCGTGCATACATACCTCTTATGTGGTCCTTCTTGCGCTCACAGGTTTCCAGGCGTGCAATCACGCCTTCGTGGATGTGCACAGGCCGACGCTCCAAGGGCCGTCTTCGAACGGCCTGCAGGGCGTCCTGAGGCTTGACTTCCACAATGTCCATTGTGTATACGGTTACACATACGCCTTATGTGCAGGAATGTGTCGCTGTAAACGACGACATTCGCACTTTACCGGTGGAAGACCAGATGTGTAGCGAACAACAGTGACGTCATCCCTGATTGTCAATCACGGAAAGGTCGCACGTGCATACAATATGAACTTCATTCATTGATAACTAGTATGGAATCCGGGTTTTGATTGGTTTGGTGCCGTTATTATGGGTCTAGTTACACGCCCAAACAGGAAGGCAAGGCAATAGATGAATCTTGGAGGCAATTTTCAGACAGCCACACTCAGGTTATAATTGTAAATATTAAACCAATATGGTTGCTTACACTTCATTTGAACTGCAAATGTGACCCAGGTGACGGATGGAGGACAACCTCCAACGTCATGTAAAGCGTGAGCCAACATCACTTTTTCTTGGGTATCTTCCTTTTTGCGAATTTAACAGGAACCTCCGCATCCAATGTATCCGCCTGCATATGTTTTAACGATCAAAAGATGCATATCACCTTGTGTTTGGTGAACACCTGCTTCTCCTGTAGTTGCATGTCGTCAACGTTCAACAAAGGCGTTTCATAAGTTGCATCGCGAATCACATCCAGAATGTCCGGTTCTCTTTTTGGCGCCGCTGGAGGGTTGATATAAGGGTCCAATGAGACTATAGAGTGGGAAAACACGCTTTCCTCCGGCTTAACTACCTCCCACTGGCCAATTGGAGGTGCGGCGTACTGCTCCTTGGGAAGCTCTGGTCGGTTTTCCGTAGCGCGTTGACTAGGTTCATAAGCATCAGCCCCTTGCGATTGGTCCTCAGGCTCAGGCTTAATACGAACTGCAGCCGGCGTAGGGGGCGTTGGCCTCTCCGGAGGTTGAGACTCCATTGGCTCCAACTTTATGCGGATTTGCGATGGCGCCTTATTGGCGCTTGTTTCGGACGTATCAGGTTCCATTTTTATGGGGATTGATGGCGGAACGCTACTGCTTTCTGCCTTCCTTGGCGGTGGCGCCGGGGCAGCGCTTGGCCTCGGTGCCTCCAGCCACCTAATCTCACCTGTGGCCAGATTGTGATAATACTTGGCCCCCTTAGTAGGGTCGAACTTGAGCGTCCAATCTGCGAAATGTGTGGAGGAGTTCACATTTTACATACTTGACGTAAGGGAGCTCGCAGCGGTTGGAAGTACGCCGTCGAAGTCCCGAGGCCGATTCTTGGTTTTCAAGCCCGTAAAGTTGTTGTAATACGTCAGTGTCCCGTCTTCCGGGTCGATGAACGCCATCCACGCTGCAGCATGCGTTGACACTATAGTAACCATGACATACTGGTGTTGCGATTGTGATCCGGCTCGTCGGGCGGCGCCCCGGACAAGACACGCGAAATGGTATCCAAAACTTGCATCTGCTCCTTCTCTTTGTCCACAGGTGGGCGCAGAAGGCGGTTATGCGTGGAGAATGAACTGCCTACAAAGCCCGAATCACCAACGGGCTCGACGATGCTAGGCCCGTCCATCGTGACGCTGTTTAGGCGAGCGATTTCGGCCGCTTCAAACGCTTCCTGTTCTTTCCTAGCCACGTCTCTGCGGTGAGACTCGATCATCTTATTGCGAAGCGACGAGATATGCCGGGCGCTGGATTCATGGTTCTTAATATTCTGCGACGGTGTCAAAATACGACGCAACCAGCAGCTCACCAGTGTTGTACCCGATATCCAGCACTTGCATACCTCGCAGTAATGCTTCTTGGTCGATACCCAGTAGTCCGTCATCGTGACCGGAAGGCGCTTTGCAATTTGGGATTAATGGAGGAGAAGAAAGTGCGAAAGACGCCTCAATAGTTTACATATTAACCAAGTAATGCCCTCATGTGGACTTCCGCGAAAGAAGTCTGCGAAATGATGTCACGAGCGGGTTCTGTCATAAGAGGTAAGGTCCCGAGCGGCTACACACCACCAAAACCAGAAAGAAGATCTACGCCCTTTTAAAGTTAACGGCGCCGCCTTGTTATAGGGATATATTTTTAACAGTGTAACTGTAAGGCGATTGAGCTTCCGCCGCCAAGTGTGTGAGGGCTTAAGAGCCGCTCTACAAACGCAGCTTTTTAGCAGGAACCTTAACGTGTGATTGACCGCGTAGTAAATATGAGCACTAAACGCTCACTGCCTGTTAATTAGGGTGATATTGCTGCGGATTGAGGTTGAGCGTCGCGAGATAAAAAAACGCCTCCACTTAACGGTGAAGACAAGCTCTATTGCGAAATCCACCACGCTCATCGTATAAAGTTTCGCTATCTGCGCTAAATTAAAGCTGCGCGGGTTCGCGATGAAGCGATAGCGATGAACTAGACTGCCATCTATAGGGGAGGGGGGGAGATGTGCCGGTCACGCGGCCCACCCGACAATCGACGTCGACTACCTTCCGGCCTAAGCGCGATCCACGCGACCCATAAATATATAAACGGGCATTTTTATAGCCGCCGGGGTTTAAATGGGAAGCTCGTAAGCTCCATTTCCGACGACACGCTACACAGACTCAACACCCGACATAGGAGAAGGGGTCCATACGGCGACGAGAGCTAAGCCACGCTAAACTCCGCCGCTGTGCCCTACATTTCAAGCTCAACTTTGGGTTTGCTCAGGAGCACTAAAGCAAGCCCGAATTGAGCCACCTAAGCTAACCCACCATGGCGGGCGCTCAGGTTTTTATCAAGCTTTTTAACGGCAGCACTGCCGTTTTCGACGTCAATGGCCTCGAGACCGTCGCCGAACTCAAGAGCAAGATCGCCGAGATTTACAACTTGAGGAACTGCACTCAGTCCCTCTGGGTCGGCATCATCGAGGCCCAGGATGCCACACCCATCGCTGAGCTCATCGGTGAAGACAACACCATCGACCTCGTGCAGCACATCGACATCAGCGGTGGTGGTAAGAAGCGCAAGAAGAAGCAGTACACCACCCCCAAGAAGATCAAGCACAAGAAGAAGAAGGTCAAGCTCGCCGTGCTCAAGTACTACAAGGTCGAGGGCGACAAGGTCGTCAGGCTCCTCAAGGAGTGCCCCTCGAGCACCTGCGGACGCGGTGTGTTCATGGCGGCTCACCACGACCGCTCTTACTGCGGCAGGTGTGGCGCTACCTACTTGAACGCCGCAGAGTAACACCCGCTAATTGAACTGTAGCGACTGCTTTAGTCGGAGGCGTATTGCGTGGTTTCGTGTAAATGGCGTCTGATTTCGGGTTTACTAGCATTACAATCAAGTCCTATGGCTTGTGCTGAGGCCTCAGTTGTCGGCTGCGAACATGTCCTCTATGTCGTCCGGGTCCTCCTCTGGCGCCGGCGGGGCGACTTCCTCGGGCTGCGCGTCCTCTTCGGCTGCAACCTCGCTCGACTGTTCAGGGGCGTCAACGGGGGCCTCATGGTCGAGGTCAGGTCCGACGACGTCTGAACTTGTGTCCATGTGATCGTCGGACTCGGAGGCGGCGGCATTCGGCACCTCGGCGTCGGAAGCTGACTCCACGTCGCTGCATTCGTCCGAAGCCGCTTCAGCGTCTCCGAGTTCCGGTTGTGGCGGTGATTTGGCGGGATCTGGCGGTCGGCGCATTTCGGATTCGCCAGAGCCGACCTCCATCTCCATAGTGTCTGCTCCGCCGTAAGGTGAGACGCTTTGTGACAAACGTTCGTGGTCTTCGCGATCATTATCACGTTCAGCAAGCTCCATCTCTCTTATCTCCGCCTAAGGTGGCCGTGAAACTCCAATCGCGGCAACCCACCTCCCTGGCTTCCACGTACATGTCGTTGATTATCAGGCGGGTGACCAGAGATGACCTGTCCCCGGGTATGGTCAGCAGCCCACGAATCAAGCACAGCTGTTTCAGCTTCCTGACGCGCATGAGCAGGTAGCGCTGCAAGCGGGTGAAGCCGAAACCACAATAAACGTACGTAAGCTGCTTCGCGCCACTTCAGCGGGAACCTAGATAGCACGTCAAAGTACTCCATCTTCTCTCCATCGTAGGTGGAGTCGATCGCCTCTCTGTGCTCCTCGAAATGCGGCAGCGTGGCGAAAGATTCGAAGTCAGGTCCCCAAAGGGCAGACTCCAGGCCGTGGATATACTCCGTGGGGTATGCGTTCCACTGACGCCACGCAGGCAACATACGGGTGATACTGCCTATCAGCTGCTGGACTGCGATCTTGCTGCTGGAGGTCTTCATGAACTGCCTGAAGTGCGCGAAGACCTCGGGGATCCGCTTCTCAAAACTCGACCTATACAGCCACGCGAACTTGTTGGACGCGGACGTGTTGTACAGCACGTCGCTCAGAATGTACAGGCGACTTATCTAAGAAAACATGAGAGCGCGTGACTCGAACAACTACCTTCTTATCAACCGTCGGCGTGTCCTCCAGAATCGAGTTCACGAGGTAGTCGGTAACCTGGAACGCGGACTCGCCGTGGTTGATGATGAACATCATGGCCTCAGCCACGCTCCCCCGGGTCGTGGTGCAGTCGCGCAGCAGCTTCTCCAAACGGCTGATGTCTGAGTGCATCATGGGGGCGCGGCCGCTGTGCGACATCGTCATCGCTGTCTCTGCACCGAGAATGGGCGGCACCGTGGGCATCGGCGGCGCCGGCGACGTGTCGGTCTTTTCAACGGGCGGATGCCACTGCAAACCGCCGGCAACCACTTGGAACGGTTCTCTGCGCCACTCCTTATCGGTGTCACCCTGGAGAAGGGAGTACACTTTCCAACGGTAGTATATATGCTCGGGAGAGTTGCGGTTGAAGATGAAGTTGAAAAGGCCTTGCTCGGACTCGTTAGCCATGATCATGGCCTCGAATTCAGCGCCGCCCTGATTCAAATGAAAAATTGGGGACTCTCAGGGGAACGCACCTGGACTACGTAGCGAGCCATCAAATCGATCACCGCACGTTTCATTGGTGACGGGGGCAACTCAACGTGCACTCCGCGCTGTTACAACGTCAACTAAACGAAATGCTAAACGCACCGCATCGGCCAGCAGTGGCGGGAGATTGGATGAAGAGGGCATGGGCGATACGGCGACCTCGGCAGGTTCCGCGTACGACGACGGAGACGAGCCGTGGGTTGGCGATCTCCCGCCTCCGTGGTACGACCATCCCAACCTGCAGCGGTAGCCCAATATTTCGGCGCCATCGAGCGATTCCTTAGCCCATTGCGCATCTGAGGGGTGCGAAAAGGTCACGAATGCGTAGCACTGCTTCGGGCGGTCGGCGGCACTGCTGCGCATAACTTTGATGCGATTGATCCGTCCGCAGCGCCCGAATTTGCGTTCCAAATCATCCTCAGTTATCTGCAGAAAATGCGACTACAGGTCTCGAAACCTACGGAAGGTGGCAAGTTGCCAACATAAATGGTACATGGGGCGTCGGAGCCCGAGTTGCGCCTAGGGTCCACCCCTGCGCTGTGCACGGCGGCATCTGGAAGGCCTGGCGACAGCTTAGAATCGCGCATGCGGCGTTGCAACGCCTTCTCTTCCTCCTGACGCTGCTGCTTTTCCTTGAGCTCTGCACAGCGTCAGATCAGGCAGGGCGAACACCTGCCTTGGATGAAAGCGTCGATTTCACGCGTCTTCCCAGTTGCCGGAGGCCGCGCGGCAGCCGCGTTCGCGTTGGAGGTTACCCATCTCAGATACTCGGCGCTGTGCTCATCGACCCTCTCAGCCGCCGGATCGCCTCCAGCCTGCACGGCATGTGAAGGAACCCAGGTGCGACCTGGTACCTGGGCGTCGAAGATTCCGGAAGCTGCTAGACTTGAATGGGACGTTTGCGATGGTTTGGGCGCAGGTTCTCCACTTTTAACGAAGCGTACGGGCGCAGTTGCAGCGACGGCCGTGGCGGGAGCGCCGGTTCCTTCGAAATCGCGCACGTACTCCGCATATATCTTAGAAGTCTCGAGCCGTTCCTTCAAAAATGTCAAATTATGTATCGAAGTTGCGGTAGAAGCCGTGTCAACGCAATGTCTAACGCAGCCGAAAAGATGACGCCGCATCTCTCCGTACCTTTTCCTTGGCCAACTCCTCCTCCTTCTGCCGCTTTAGCCACGCGGCCACATGTGCCATTATTCTAAGTAGCGATGTGTAGCCAAAATTCGTAGTGGTCGGGGCGTAGCGCTGCCGTCTGTGTCGCCGGCGACCGACGCGCCCGTACCGACGCACGAACACCAAATCAAATGCAACTGAATATGTAAGCACATTTAACACGGTAATGTGTTGATACGGGCGCTCAGTAGAATATCCAGTACATGGGACCGGGTCCACGGCTGCCGTCTGTGCGCGGAGGGGTCCACGGGTAGTGCTCGTGGATGGTACTGTAATCCAGACCGTACTTGTACATGTAGTGGAGTGCGATGGTGGAGGACAGAGTGAACCACAGGGAGCACCACATCAGCTTGTGGTCCTCCTCGGCCTCGTGCTTGCTGGGAACGAGGCGCTGCAGCTGGCGGGCCTTGAGTCTGTTGTACAGCACGAGCCTGGTCACGTCAGTGCGCTCCGGGCCGTGCAACCCGGAACCGCGCAGCACCTTACCCGGAGGGGTGATGTCGTCGACGGTCACCAGCGGCTTGCTGGGGAGGTCGCCGTTGAGGTGGGCCAGCGGGTCCTTCATGTGCATGAACACGGAGCCGCTCTCGGGCACCAGCGGGCTGCGCACGCCGACCTCCTTCTCGATGGGCACGATCACGTGCTGCAGCCTCGGAGGCGCGACGAACTCCCAGAGGCCAAAGTCGCGATAGTTACCTGAAATAGCATTAGCCCAAGCAGCTACAAGGGTCACATGGACGATGGGCCACCATTGACACGAACACTAAAACCACAGGCATGCGCTCGGAACGCGTGACAGTGCAGATACGGCGCGATGCGAGCGTACGGCCGGCAAGTGCTGGCTTGCGCTGTGTGAAAACGCCAAGCGTCAGAGCACTGGGACCGCGAGATGGCGGCAAGACGATACAGGCATACACAACGTACCTATGAACAGATGCTTCCCATTGTGCAATTTTCTGGACGCGCGAATCAAACCGGAGCTCGCCATGGTCGATTCACGTGCCGATCATTTACGGGATACGATGCGGCAGTCCGCTGCCCCGGCAACGAGAGCTACACAGGCAGCAGCGGACGGTGGTATAATTGAATCCGCTAATATAGCGTGGTTGCGGTTTTATTTCCGCCTGTGGTTCTGTTTGTGGATACCCGAACTCCCCCAGCCACCTCGGGTCGCAGCCGCGCGAAGGTGACGGGATGATGTAGGGGCACGGCGGCGGCCGCTTGCGCTGTTGTAGACAATAATATCACCTTTCACTTGCAGTAAAACACGTCATTGCGCAAACTCGCACGCCGCACTGATACGGGGCGGCGCGTGCAGAGACGACTGGACCGACTCAGGAACGAAACACAAAATTTCCACCGCCGTCGCACAACGGTACCGAGACGCATCACCACTGCGAGCTGCTGTATCAGTAAAAAAAGGCTAATAACGGTATCTGCTGCTTGGAAGGACGCAGCGCGCGCTGCGGAAGGAGGCCTGCCTGTCTAGGACCGCCCGGCTATCCAGCTCATTACCAAAACCAGCGGAGCCACAGCAGCCCAAAGGCAGTCCATAACTGTTGAGAGGCGGCCGCGAGCGTGGTCGTCGAGAACACCCCATCGACGCCATGGAGGGGTCGCGAACTATGACACTCCTAGCGCCGCCCAGTACGGTGCGCACGTTGAACGACGATGCCGCAACTGCAGTGCTGGAAAGGCGTTTCCGCATACTCAGAGTAACCCAGCCACGAAGGGTCACCTGGCAGGAGGGCACCATCGACAACGAGGGGCAGCACAAGAAGAGCAGCAAGTGCTGCTGCGTGTTCACCAGGCGCCAGCGATACGAAGACGAGAGCTCAGACGGTAGGGCTTGAACAACAAAAGCTCACATCACACTGCAGACGAAAGCAACGCGGCCGGCCCGAACCCAGAACAAAAGAAGCCGAGTGGGTGATGCACGAAAAATACGACCGACCCCAACTGGCGCCAATGCGCGTGGCTCGGCACTACACTTAGGAGCCGCGCGTATTAGGCAGCGACCGCGCAGCCGAATCTGGCGTAATGTAGACTACAACGCAGTATTCGGAAGCGCGACGTTACGGCGAAAAGAGCCGAGATACGCACGAACAGGCCGAATCAACACTCGGATGCCAAATTCAGATGAAACCTATTGGAAGGCGGCTGGGAGTGCTATTCGTTATGTAGCGAAGGATTCCGTGGAGGACCTCGCACGCGGCACCCGAGGGTGTACCGCGGTAAAATTTAAGCGTAGTCCGCCTCTATAAACCTTGTCAAAATTCAAAGGTAGCTTGTATTCAGTGGCCTGTGTGAACGTGCTCTGCGCCGGTTGCAGGTGGTGTAGCCTACAGACGCCAGATGGGGCGACCGGCAGCGAGGCCGCTACGAACGGCCAACTTCACCAATAAATTGCTCTCGACGTGGCACTAATCGGTATCGCGACACATTACTGGTTCAATTTCAACCGACCAGTCGCGTGAGCTGCGCCATAGCCGTTGCCAAACCCTACCCAGCATAATTGGGTGAACTGTCGCGCGACAAACGCAAACCAGGCCGACACAAGATCGATCGCCTACCGCGAGCACTAGACTCGTATTCATGTGCAACCAGGATTGAGGCCGCTTGAAGTCAAAATGGTGCAGAATACCACCCAGGCGGAGCTGACCCCCGATGAAGACAGCATCAGGATGATGTTGACCTGCAAGGTGAGCACACCACCACAGCTTTTCGTGGTTTAGTGCGGGAATTTGAGTGTGTCGTGGTTGTAGGAGGCAGGGAAGGCCTTTGCGGAGCTCAGGGTGCCGCAGGCCATAGGAGGCCTGTCGGCGCGTTCCCGCTCCGGCACGAGCCTTCCATGCCGTCAGTGACTTCGTGATGCGTACTGTGGTTCGAATTTGAGTAGCGATGTTTAGAGATGTCGTTGGAACAATTTTCGTTGAACCCACTAATGCCCCGCAGGTCCACATCGGAACCAAGAATGTCGAAAACAAGATGAAGAAGTACGTTTTCACCAGGACCCAGGAGGGTGTCCACCTCATTGACCTTTCGTGGACCCTGAAGAAGGTCAAGTTGGCGGCGAGGGCCATTGTTGCCGTCACCAACCCCGCCGAGGTCGTGGTTGTGTCCGCTAGGCCCTACGGTAGCCGTGCCGTGCTCAAGTTCTCGCACTACGTCGGATCCCAGCCCATTGCCGGAAGCTGGGTGCCCGGAACGCTCACCAACCAGATCACGCAGAAGTTCATCGAGCCCAGACTCATGATCGCCACCGACCCCAGGACCGACGCTCAGGCCCTCAAGGAGTCATCATACGTGGCGCTCCCCGTCATCGCTCTCTGTGATACCGATTCCCCGCTCCAGTTCGTGGACATCGCCATCCCCTGCAACAACAAGGGCAAGAAGTCCATTGCGCTCATGTACTGGCTCCTGGCGCGCGAGGTGCTCTACCTGCGCAACCAGATCCAGAGGCACATGCCGTGGGATGTTATGGTCGACACCTTCTTCTGGAGGGACGCCGAGCAGCTCGAGTTGAAGTTCGAGGAGCAGAAGCGCGAGGAACACGCCGCTTCCCTCCGCCCGCTCATGCCCCCGAGCGTCGAGGGTGACTGGAACCAGATGCCCGGTGCACAGGCTAACACTGACTGGAAGGTCATGGCCGCCGGCAACGACGAATGGGGAAACTTCGTCGACGCCAGGACCACATGGCAGTAACTGAGTAACCCTAATAGATTAACTGTGCTTCAAACCCACTGAAAACGCCTTCAGGGGAATTTTCTAAGTGACCGTGGTGCAATGCGTGAGCGAAAATTTGCAGCGTGGAATAAACGGACGGTCGCCGCCGGCCTGGTGGGCTGGGCAGCGAGAAAGCGCTGACAACTCGGGAAGGCAAATGTGTACGAAAACCGCACGCTCAATGGAAAATAGTGCACTCGAACAGTTCAAAGCGAAAACTACCGGGCCAAACGCGCACCGGAAGACAAAAAACTCGGGGGGCACTTTGGCTAGGCAACACCGCGGTCAACGCGCTAGCCAGAGATAGTATCGGCGCCAGAACCGCACAAAACAGTGCGTATTTGTACCGCCAATTCGCACAATTCACACACGGCAGAAGACACGCAACAGGGGCTGGACACGACAACTCATCGTGGTGTGCTATGTGGTTGTCGTATGATTCCACACGCGGTGTCCGCCGATGACCACCGGAGCCGACGACTCTCACACAACAAGCAACGCCACAAACGTCCTACGCATACTGGGTGACTGACCCTAGGTATTCCCGTAGCATCGAGGGCACTCCCCGCTGTGTGTGAATCCGTTGTGGCGCACGACGTCGCCAGCGGAGTCGCGGAGGAAGTAGACAGGCGTTGTCTACCTAACCACGCGTCAAACAGACAGTGTGTGGGACGCGAAGCGCGCGAAAACGACCGCAGAAACGCCATCCAGGGGGCTCTGGGAACGACATCACCAGCGTCTGGCTTGGATGTGTGTATGTACCATAGGACCACGATGAGATTCAAACAACAAACAAGGGGCCAGCACGCTTCCAGAGTCGCCGAAGATGTGCCGAGGGAGCCGCGGATGCTCACCAGAAATCCCACTGTCGAGCATGCCGGCGTGGTGAGGAACATCGGCGACTGCCCCCTCACCCTCAGGAGGTCGATCAGCGCGTGGAGCTCTGCCGAGTTCCAGCGAAGCACGTACTGCCAGAATCACCCGCATGCGTTTCAAGAATATGCCGATAAGGGGGCCAACACCCCCAGGTACCAGCTTTTGTCAACGCAGTCCAACAACGAAAACAACATCGCACTAGAAACTGCGCACAACAGGAGGGAGCTGTATGGCGGCCTGTCAGTCGATGAGGCCTCTGAGTTGCGCAACAGGCCGACGATATCGCTCGCCGACCTCAACGAAGGCGTGGACTTCGAGGCGCTGCTCTACGGACCGCTGCATGACGACAAGCTCAAGGCGGCACATCAACACTCCATAAGTACGGCCGACCACTGCCGATTCGAGCAGCCGCGGCCCGTGTGGCACCTAGTCAACGCAATCGCTTCGGATGAGGTCTACAGGAATGCTGAGGATTGGGGAATTGACCGGTCTATATACACCAGGTATGCCAGGTCGGGGTTCTTCGCAGACTGCCACGTGGCTGACTCGATGCACCACGGGGAGTACCTCAGCGGACCTGACTGCGAAGAGTTCGCGGATTGCAGAATTCCGCTTATTGTATGTATCATATCTACGAGCCGCGAGGCAAGACACAATGAAGTGCAGAGGGGAATCGTGCCGCTGGCAGTCCACATACTTGATAGGTACATCGAGAAACACAAGCATTCGATGTCGAGGTTGCTCTCAATCGCCTGTGCGCACCTAGATCTAGCGTCGAGCGAAAACGGCTCCAAGCAACCCTCCCTGGCCTCCAGCATGAACGCCTCCGACGCCGCTGCCCTGGATGCCGCAGCCGTTGCCAAACACCTCAAATCTAAGTACAAACACGACAATCTCATCAAGCTGTGCTTCAATTTCTCTCCTGAAAGGAGGCGCGGGGACGGCGCGCCGCCGGATGGCCATACCAACACTTTCCACGACTTCAGCTGCCGCAACTTCGACACTGACTCCTGTTATGAAGAGGGCAGCGAGTTCGACGAAACGACGCAAAAGTACAGTTCAGCGTCGGTAATGAAGGCGGATGTCGTATACAACTTCGTGGCCGCGGCGTGCTTCTTTATCGCCGACAGATACAACGGGCTCTCAAATACGTCCGTCAAGGCCCTGCTGGTCAAGTGGGAGTCCATCTGCCACGTGTTCACAAAAACGAGGCACGCCGGAAGATATATTCGCGAAAACAGAGCGACCGCACTCTCCATCATCATGTCGTTTATGTTCGATATTTACTTCGTCCTGGAGTACAAGCTCACCACGCCGTTCCCGTGCCACATGGTACAGGATCTCATACTTTCGACAACGGACTTCCACTGCTCCCCCAACCCTGGCGAGTACAGCGTATACCAAAAAATTGCAGCAATCATGGCGCGCATTGCCTATGTTGACGACACCTTCCACAAGTTCCAACCCAGCATCATCACCCTGGCCATTTACGGCGTCGTCAGGCGCCTGGCGGTCCACAACGAAGTGGTGGAGGACGAAAATGCCTGGCTGCTCGTGGACGAGACTGATTCGGAGATACGCAGATGCTCGAGCCTTCTCATTAACACGCTGATCCAGTACGTCAACACCGACATCCTGGACGTGCTCACGCAACCGGTGTATATGAAGCACCACACCGACGAATTGTTCAGTCATTTGTTCGAGGATCTGTGTGATCTGGATGCGGGGCATCTCAGAAAATTTGCGAACACTCTCATGTCACTGACCTGACCGTCACCGCGACAAACATTTTAAGTAATCCTAAAAGTCATTAGCACTTGTTTATGATTGTATCTATGTTTGTATTAGTATGCGGATGTCTGTCTCGATATTGGACGAGTATTGTTATTCCTGGCAAGGAGGTGAGTACGAAGCGTTACATGGGCGCCAGATGTCAGGTACTTCGTTCACATGTCTAAAGCTTTATTAGCAAGCACGTGCGGAGCTCTTCAATTGTATACATTAAATGAGTCTTATACATGAAAGTGGAGCTGCTACATGGATGCGGGGATCCCATGTTGAATAAAAGAAGTCAAGTATTGTCGGTAGCAACGTATGAGATGGTGGGATTAGGAACAAAACTAACGTAGAAGCTCAACTACTATTGGCAAGGTATAAAATGCTAAAATAGGAAATATATAATGAATATAGGCGATGCGGACAGAAAGAAACGGACTGAAGTACGTTGAGTCTGAGTTTGCCGCTGCGATATTACAATTCTACGTGTTCTATGTTAGCCTATGGTATATACGTTATAGGGACGTGGAATAGATTCAGGGCAATGTCCTCCTAAGTTCTGTCACTAATCGGATTATATCTGGGTGAGCCTGAACGTATACATGCTTTGGCAAATGAAGCACATATTGTAACAGTCACCATCCGTGATTATTGAGAAAACATAACAACAAATTGTGGAGGGCTAGTGGAACTGTAGTGACGATTCCACCACTTACCCACGTGTCTACCACTGGTGGGGCTGGTTGTGCACAACTTTGGCGCTGGAAAGCGTCATTTGGCCGAACTTTACAGTACATAGCAGGCGCATTAGAACATTCATAAATGCTGAACCCCCTGCAGTGAATATCACCCAAGTGTAGGCTTTTAGGGGGAGATAGCAACAGTACGGATATTCAGGAAAGTCCCTATGAAAAAAATTTGAGTTGTTATGACAACATGTATAATCGTTCATACGCTTCGATCTCGATGCTGCTATGCATTTGTGTAACTCATGATCCACCGATATACGCCAAGACCACTCAAACACATGAGTAGGCAAGAACGAGTGTACAACGTTATTTATAAACTGCAAGTCTGCACTAAATACAAATCGGACACGCAAAGATTGAGTTATGTTACTTCAGAACAACAACACGCCAAATCGCGCCATGAAACAAATTAGGTAGAAGATCAGAAATGTTAGTACCCTTATTCGATGACACCTGCTAATGGTGTAAGGGTGTATACATCGAATGGCGGCTAACGTCATTTACAAAATGAGATAGGTTTTGTCAGAATTCATGACGGCTGCTAAGAACCTGTGTGCTTAATTCTTTCTTCTTGATCTGCTTCTACATCTCTCCTTTAATTCCTAATCAATAGAAAGCCCAGAATCCAGCTAGGTCGTATATTACATCCATTACACGGCCATCTATACCGCCCAAGGCCTTAAATACATCTGAAGCGCTCAAGTTAGCGCGGTTCTCCGTAGCTGAGTAGCCAACACATTCCAATATTCTAGCAAAACGCGTCTCTGCATTAGAAAATACCACATATCCAGTTGCATCATCGGCTGCGTCCTTCAAAGAACGTATGCCAACGTATAACATTGGTGCAATACCTACTAGGATAACGGCGCACGCTTCTGGGTCTTCAGAGCACGATGCCTCCCACGTAGCTTCAGAACTGTAAGCGGACACGTATTCGGAAGGATGTTTTACGCCATCCAACAGCTTCTCACAGCCATCCAAAACTTTGCGTAAGCCTCTTGCAATAGCCGTAGGCTTGACACCCCAGGCCTTTATAATGTTCTTATAATCGCTCTCCTCGATGCTCATAGAGACAGTAGGGAGCCTTTTGGGATTTTTACTCATACGTGTAGAGTATCTCCCAATCAGTTCTTGTACGAATGGCTGATCCTCAATATCCGGTTTCTTCATAAAAAACCTAGAAAAATGTTTTACTCTCTCCAAAGCTGGCACCTCCGTAAATCCAACAGGGTACCGTATCAAAAAACGGTGAAGTGCGGCACTCATAGCATCCACGTTTTCGGCATTGTCTCCCTTCATGGCCATCAACCAATCAATGGCCTCCTTGAGGTTGCGAGGAACGTCAGTCAACGAAGTTAGTAACATTCTGAATAGAGTTGTTGGAGTCTGCAAATGATATAAGCGTATGAACTTTGTTGTTAATTTACAAAACGGGCCTCTAGAAACAGCTGTCTTAATAGCGTATCAGTAAAAATGCCGTTGGTGCGCAATATAAACGCATTTAAATGTTACATACAATGCTTACGGCACAGCGAATACGTATATGACGATGAGCTGGATATCCCATAATAGACAGATCCGCACCACCAACGTAACATGCAGTAAGTTGCACGCGAGTCATCGGGTAGACACGTTTCAGACAAAAATGCCAAATACCGAGCCAACAGTTGTTGGTATTATTAGTATGGAGTTGTAAAGGTTTGACAATATTCCGATGGGTCGCAACTAGCACGCTACACAGCCCGCGGTGTCTCGCGGAACCTCCTCTTCATAAACACCGCGGTCATTGATAAGTGCGCTGCTTTTGCCGTCTTGCACAATACGCCTGATTGCTTTGAACTTCAAGATTTCGCAGCGATTCTCGTTTTGGATGATTATTAAGGTAGAACAAAAGCATGTGTCTGTGCGCTGCTTCTGTTTTATAGCGAAATACTTATGTTCGCAGCTGTGGTAGTCGATTGCTGCGAAATCTTGCGCACATCCATGTTCGGTGTCACTGTGTCCATGCAGACAATTTGTGTGTATTTGTATCGCTGAGATACGCGGGGTTTGAGAACTCATTTGCTACTTGTGCAGTGATGTTCTAGCTTTGCTCCGCAGGTGCTTCGTCTAAAACTTCGTCGATCCGCGGCTGCTCCAGACGACGTCGGCTTATCCTGAATTTGGCAGTATGCATGAAAATTCCGATTCCTTAAATGTAGTTGCAACCAATTCGACACATCATTTCCATGTGCCAGCATAGGCGAAATTGAATTCAACGGAATGTAACTTCTCCAAGGTACACCATTGTTAGTTTGGCGTTATCTACGGCATTGAAAACCTGAAAGACACGCATTACTGTAACCATATCTTCGCACAAAAACCCCGAATAGTGTGTATGGTCTGTCTGAATTCCGACGTCAGTATTCGTGCTACGCTTAGGGGTCCAGGTTCTTAACCATAAGTGGCATAAGTCGCATGGTACCATGGCAGGCATAGAGAAATATACTGCTCTCTGTCTATCTGGCATGCAACCAATAATTCATCGTAACGTCAACTTTGACCGTTGTATTCGAACTCAACCGGACGCGCAATGGTCTCCCATAACAGTGGGAACCGCACATTAGTCACTTCTGGACAATTCCTCTTTTTGCACTTTAGGTGTTCTATATTCGCAAGTTATTCAGGCATAGTGAAAATAGTTGTAAGCATTATACAGCTGGCAACGTTGACTATTAGCTTATGGTAAAATTGCGAAGTACACTACGTGCAACGCATCGGCGTAATCCGTAGCCCGGTAAATCTAATACATTGATATTACAGTTATTGCTATATACAAGTTTACGTGAAGCATTCGCAGTCACCGCAACTCCTTGTGCGGGAAAGCAGAGTAACTGTCAAAGCGCTTCTTTTGAGAGATCCACTGCTCGTGTATTGTAATAACCCGGGTGGTAAGCAAATGCGTCTAGTATATGATGAATCGTATATCGAACTTTATCTGGAAACATAGACCAGGCAACGAGGATGACTAGTGAAATTCCAACAATGGCGCCAACAACAGTGCAGCATAGCACAAATTTATGTTGAGGGCATAGTTTATTGCAGTTGGTGCATTTACAGTCCAGTTCATAGACATCATGTTCTTTAAGTTTGACGATACCGTGACATTTCCCAGAACATTTGGTACCAGTATTACACCATCGACAGCACTTACAAATGCACCTAGCACATCCACAATTACAGTGACAATGACAACATATACACGACACTCCTTTCCTACAACCCTTTAACTCGCAGCACTGAGCACTTCCATTAGAACAACAGTTGACTCCACATTCACGATTCGTCTTACTTGTTTTAGCCAGGTCTGCGGGGCAGTGAACGCTCCTAGAAGGTAGCAGTCGTTGAGTTATGCAATACCTTAGTTATTGCAGTCAAATTCTATCTACATTAAATTTGCAGCATTGAACGAAATCTGAAAGGGTTCCAATGAACCCGTGTCGAAGATGCACGGCAGTGGGTAACCACGGACCCGCCAATCTATTGTGTCTACTTTATAATAGTGATGCTTTTCGCGTTATATTTAATGTCAGATTGTCTACTATACAGGTAATAAACCTTGAAGTACAAATCACAATGGCAGATTCTGGACGCGACGTCTGAAAGCAACCATTTGCGTTATTGGTGTGCCACACGGCATTAACGTATTTATTGACGCACTAATAGGCGCATATATTTTCATATTGTTCAAAAATATCCGTTTAATTCGTGTGTGACCGTGTCTAATGTCTATTCCATTAGCCAAAGATAAGTGGTACCACTAAAAGTTTAAATCAACCGGTAATAGCGACGATGCATTGTTCCAATATTACACCGGTATCCATCTATAGCGCATGGTGTAGCATTACGCTTATCTCTTAGTATTTAAGCTGTAAAATATAGTTTTACTGATTCGCTATCCGACTAATGGTGCCCAACGTAAAAACGGGTGTTGGGGGTACCAATTACAACAGAGGATATGAGTAATAAAACTCGAGGGCCATCGGGAACAGATAACGGGCAAAAATTGGGTTGATTAATCGTTATTCAGACTTTGCTCTGCAAATCCTATAACTAATTTCGTAAATTGAGGTACAATGGTCATAAGTGTGACATCGGCACTACGCTCCTACAAAGAAATCGCTTGCTATATTCTAGAATAACCAAAATCATGTTGTCGGTATCAACTATTTCATTCCGAAAACCAACATATCAAATTGCGCTTCGGCTGATGGTATCCGCGTCAATGCGAAAAGTAATTTTCTCTCAACCATGTAGAATCGGCGATCATCACTCCTCAATCGTCACCGAAGTAGTGTGCTAATCTGTATAGCTATAGAATCACAAATACCGCATCGCTTCGTGTGACGGTGAGCAGTGCGATATAACCCGGGTCGGCACCTAAGAGGTGGTACGCAACCTTATATTGCAATGACATTTTACATGGATTTACTGTTGCAAGAGCTGCTATTATGGCATCCGTCATAAAACTTTGGAATTATACACGAAATCAGCCAGACAGAGTAGAAGTCAACGCCAAGAGGCCACCCACCTGCTAGTCTCAATGTTATGGTGGGAACAGTAACTGCTTTGGCAGTCTACTACCGTAATTGCACCTCAATGTTAGCACATAATGTTTTTGAGGTGGAAGTGAAGCCTAATTGTGAGACTTAAGCCAATTGTGTGAAAGTTGCCTTTAGTCTGATCGATTCAACGGTAGCGTGGTGAAGATGCCATTTGAATAAATCAACATTAATTTAGGAACATACATTGGCTCTAATGATTGCAATCTCAGATATGATAATGAAAACATTGCCATTGGGAGGAGGTATTCACATAGGATATCATATGAACTGTCACCCCTCAGATTCGTGCCAGGTTGAGGTGTGAAAGCTGACAGCCATTAATAAGACCGAATCTGCCATATGACGCATAGGGAATATGATGCGTCATACTACCGTTCTGATGGTATATGAGAAATGTGATGTGTACTGCGGGAAATTATATCAGTGATGGTGCCGTAGTTGAAATAAGGACAGCGAGATGAAGAGACAATCAAGCTACTAAGTAGTGTTGATTTATCTGGATCAAAAAAGTGCTGAAGCAAAAGATAGACACGAGTAAAACGTATATATAGAGAGAGGCAACATTAGATTCGCGTAATTCATTGATGGCACAGTTAGATATACAATCGTGAATCATTCCATACAATGTTAAGAGTACTGCAAAAGGTCTAGCAATAACACCCTGGTAACATAGAATTTTTAAGAGTACAGATGTAAATGAAAGCGGGTATTTTATGGCTTATGTTCCCGTACGGACAGAAGCGTTACCAGATGATACCATGGTCGTCCCACAGCAGACCGTTTTAATGTTGCGTTATGCGACATGAATGGATATGGGATTGTGATCTTGCGTCTACCGTGTTTGAGTCCAACGTCCATGTCATCATTATCTGGACAACGCCACTCTCCGATGCAAACAGTGGTCATCCATGCTCATGGTGTCAGTGCTCTGGGACTGCAGTTCAAGTATGCATGCGCAGCAGGATGCACAGCGCCTCGCATGTGAGTACGTAAGCGCTGTATGACTCCAATTTTCAAAATATGACAGAGCCTTAAGATAGATAACCTGTTGCCCCGGGTGGCGTGTGAATGGAGTCAGCGGGGAGGATGGCGGAGAGGACGGAGGAGGCAAGT
Organism: Babesia bigemina; assembly: GCF_000981445.1. NCBI lineage: Eukaryota > Apicomplexa > Aconoidasida > Piroplasmida > Babesiidae > Babesia > Babesia bigemina. The sequence continues at coordinate 2,890,084 of NC_027218.1, read as the reverse complement.
GGAAAAAACCAGTGCGGATGTGGAAAAACCGAATGTACTCATACTGCAAAATATGGCGTCTGCTGTGATCGCACTTGCAAGGTATACAAGGCAGGTTGTCCGCCCGGATGTGAGGGCTGCAAAGTAAAATGCAAGGCGAAAGGGAAATGTCAATGTTGTACTCCCCGCTGTGGTTGTGAGGCGGATTGTTATGAAAAGGGGGATGGCACGTGCAAAGGAATAGGCACGTGTACACGATGCAATGCAAGATGTAAGCAAGATAATAAATGTTTATGTCATTTCTGTAGCTGCGGAATACACTGCAACGGTGTAATTTGCAGCTGCTGTAGCTGGTGTGATCCTGAGAATTGTTCTGGAAAAGAGTGTAACGGCTTTGTAATCGGCAGATGCAAAGACAAATATCCAGATACTACTGGATGCCGAGGTCACGTCAAATACGACATATACGACAAAGACGGCAAATACGGTGCTTTATACAATCGCGATGCTGAAAATGTAATCCCGTGCGATAGAAAACCCCACCCAGGCAAGCCATGTACTGGCAAAAACTGCAACTGGCTTAGTGGAGTACGAGACGTGAATGGTAATTGCGTCATTAAATGCACGTACTGCGGCAAACTATGCGGACAAGATAACTTTAGACGCTGCTGCACCATAGCTATTCCCTTGGTGATCACTGTGTTAGCATTCCTTATTTTTAGGTTCATGCTTCCCGAGAAGTTCCACGCGATTATGACTAAAATACGTGCCACATTTGCCAGCTCCCCTAGGCACTCCGCCAGATCTTTCAGTAATCTCGTAGGTGACAAAATTCCCCAGGAGATGAACACCGACCGCTACCCCGCCGTCCCTCCAAGGGCATACGCTGGCTTGGCGTAGAGTGCTAGTATCGCAGCAGCTGTCACTTTTTAACAGCACAGTATCTGCATCATGGCAACGTAGTAGCAACACACGCTAATGCTATTATATCACCGCCTTATCACCACTATTGGTGCGTTAATCAATGATAACCAAGGTGGATTGACTGGCGTTGTTGTACTAAAAATCGCCGGCGTAGCAGCTCTTCAGCACTCCACGTTTATAGTAGCGTACATTGTTTGATGCCGGAAACGTATGTCATGTACGCCAAGCTTTTGTCATGGTGATAGGTTGGCCCTTTTGTTTTCCTTACCTTTTTAACTAGCACATAGCCTTCACTAGAAAAGTAAACTCAGATATAATCTTACCATACTCCACCATTCCACGTTTTGATTTGCCATATATGCAATTTGTGTCTACGTTAATTTGATAATTTCCCGTACCCTTGTCGCCCTCTGAGCTTAGTTCGCCCACACCCCTCAGCAACTTGTTCCTGTAAACATTTACAACAATAAGATTGAAACCACATGAGCAACCATCGGCTTAGCGCGCCAATTTATCAACTAACACACTTCAACGCATACTGCATTAAGTTGATGTTAGGTCACAATGATTCCCATGGGTATCCATCCCTCCCACAGTCACATTTTCGAATCTCGCAAACGACTATGTGCATGTCGTTCATTTGCCTCATTATGAGCAGTTCGAATAGCAGAGACGTGTTTAACAGATATGTAAACTATTCGCAAAACTGCCCAGGCATGTCTGCAGAGCCACTCGCTGTAGCGAGTGATACACACAATCGATGGGCTCTATGGTGCTGTGAGAGCGTGCCAGAGATTCGCCGAGGAGCAGGCTTATGACGACGGCACTGTCAGAAATATGACAACGGTATTACTCAGATACTGAATGATCTGGAAAGGGAAAGTGAGAAGTGGACTTACATTGGCAGTTTTCTGTTGAGTGAATTTGCGAGGCAGAAGAGAGGGATAACCGTATAAAAAGACAAAGTGCGAGCTAATTGTAAGCATGAATAAACGTCTGCTGGAGACGTAAAGCAGGTAGCCTCGTTCAATTCGCCAATGTGAATCCGATATCGTCTGCATATGATGCATGAAAGTGTCGCCGGGTACTTGCTGATGCAAAATTATGGAACATTGAATAATACGTTATACGAGCAGTGCTCTGTTGATCAACAATACTATACGTTGTTTGCGATGATAGAAATTGTTAAAGCTATTTAATGAGTGCTACGCAAGCAGTTCATTTTGCGGGCGAAGCAATCGCGGACCTTGTGGAAGGGCCGAACGCGAAAGACGCTCATGACGCAAACGGCGAGGAGGATGATGAGGAGAATGAAGACGACGATATAAGGGATGGCGGTGATAGTAACGAAATCATCTATGTAAGACGTAGCACTGGATTGAGCCGAAAAAACGGAAGCAGAGCGTGCACCGGGAGCATGGCTATTGCAGTCGGCAGGAAATATGCCTGTCTTTTTACCTGTACAACATGGGCACAGACATTTACATTTGGAATTATTACACTTTTTACATTGGTTCGCACATACCGAAGGAGCGCAATCGTAATTGCGGTAGCCACTTTTGCGCTCTAAGGAGGGTATAAGACATTCAATGCATCCTTGATGCTCACATTCCTTACAACACCAGGGACAGCAATAACAAACCACATTCATTATACAGTTATTACCGCATTCCAAGCACTTCTTCTGCGCCATCTTTTACTCAACATACAGAACCATGAACCTCCTACCTCAGCCAGGGACACTGACCGTCTCCCATCGGCGTCACTGTAGCAGCCAGATGAACGCCATCCAAATCACAGCCGATTACATCACTACAATGAAGCTATCACAACTGAGATAGTGCCCAGTCAAGGCATGTGAACGGTATCCTGGCCATGGCATGCAGGTATACCGGTGCCAGTTGAGCAGTCGACCTCAATCATCACAGACCGTGCAACGTTGGCGGCGCCGACAACTGCTGTAACATGTCATGTAATGAGTACCTACCTAAGCCACATCGGTTGGTTAATATAATAGTAATATACACTGTTATCAGTAATATCACACAACCACGCCGTCCACTGTCCATCACGTCACAACCCGGTGGATCCTATTGCTTTCATCTCAACTAGTAACCCTGCAATTACACAATTACTCATCTAGCATGGCACTCAGAAGCTGCCTACTTAGGTGGCCAATTACTTAGCTTCACAGTGAGATGACGTAGCCACCTCTCACAAGTATCCAACGTGAAAACGCATTGGCGAAATTAAGATTGACGTTAAGGTCATCACTCTGGTCAGCTACTAGGTCACCGCACTGCTCCTGTGATTGGTCATCACCGCAATCATTACTCTGTCTAGAACATTAGATGTAGGTGGCAGTTAGGTTATTGTGATCTGCTGCGCAGTAGATACCGCACCCTGTGGAACGGCCGGATGCGGAAGTAGACCATGCCGCAGACGACGAGGATGATGAGGGCGACGGCGGCGATGGCGGAGTAGGGATGGGGGGAAGGTGTGGAAGATTCGGCGTCGGTGGAATTTGGTTCAGTGGAGACAGCAGCCGAATGCGGTCCACTGGAGGTGTGAGGCTGAAGACCGGTGGGAGCAAGGGAAGAGGCGGCAACGGGTTGCTGTGGACGTTTCGCAACACAACAGTTACATGGACAAGTGCCAATGTCACAGTTTTTACATCCCGAAGACGAGCATGACTTTTGGAATCTACGCAAATTGTAGAAATGCAAACATAAAATGCAACGGTCACGTTGCCTGCAACAAACTTCACAACACCTGTAGCAGCACCTACAGTCACTCGTCTTACAATCTGTACCACATATACACGTAGCGGACCACCAAGCCATCTTCCCCTTCCCCTCCCAGTCCCCTCAACCTACTAACATATCAATCACTTAGGCAACGCATTCACCGACACCCATGCTTCCGCCAGGGATACCATATCCTCGCCTCTTGCATGACAGATATATCACACCCATGGAGGTTATATGCAGACTGCTTACCCCGACCCACACCTCGATGATGCAACGTCTGGGATATTTTGAAAACAAACATTAATTGATGCGCCGTATTCATCATTGTCAAAGTTTCGTGTGTGAAGCACCATTAAAATAGGCAATTCTGCTCTATCCTTGGCACCCACCTGGAATCCAGCAGGCATGCTGTGATACCAACAAAAAGGCATAGCGCTTCAGTTGACTGCCTAGCTTTCTCAACTTTGATATGGAGCCACTAGTACCCACAGCACCTCACATATCGTTATGTTAATACTGTGTCACGCAATCCTACACTGTTTATCGAACCCCCACCGTGATGGCCTCGAACTCCACATGGAGTGGAGATTTACCTAACACCGTTCGCCGCTTCCTAAACTCGCCATTTGACCAACATGTTAATTTATATATTGGTGATTAACATTAATATGTGAAGAATTGGAAGTTCTGTTGCTACCTACCTCATCAAGGCGCGAGTTGTGACTGAGTCCCGTAAGATATGGAAACCGCAATTTAGGAATCATCAACATGATTCAGTTTGACATTATGTGACATCGCATGGAGTGCGTTGTGAACATATAATGATGGCACGAAGCCATTCCTCTGTGCCTCACCACCGGTGATCCAACACGGCCAGGTACGGCATAGTGCTCTCTCAACAACATTTGTGAAATCAGTGAAGTCCATTGTTATGTATCAGTTGTTACTCATTGCGGAGTATTAATTGCGTTGTTGGGTTTTGAAATGGCAAACGTAGACGAGTATGAGTGCATCTCACCTTTTATGTTTCTGAAGGACCATGAACGCAGCACGGACGTAATGAGATGTACTTTTATTCATGTCTAATATGCAGGCATTATACTTCACCCCAAAGTTGATAATACTAGAATATGATATAGGATTGGCAATTACAGTAATTCCAACCTTCACTGATGCTGCCGTTGGATACACCAACATAGCGACAAACACGAGCTACGACAATTAAAGTGTATAATTGCCTAACGAGGTACCAAATCTGCGTTACTCATTCCTTGGCGTAATAGTTCTCGATCTGTATGGTGGAAAGAACAATACCCTTGATGGTTACGCAGCGGCATTCAAGTGGCGGTGTTTTGCGAAGGGTCTCCCCGGGTCCTACGACTTTGCCGTAGAACTTCAGTGTGACAAAGTGATTACTCCGGGATGCTCCCAACGACTGACTGATGTCCCTTACGTTTTTCTCTTCACCGTCCACGTAAACTTGGTCGAAGCAACCGGGTGGATCCAAGACGTACGGTGCTGGGCAGTAGAATGCCGCCTCACCGGCAGCCTGGATGTCTATCTTGCAACCTATTTGTTGTCCGTTAGCGTCGTAGATTTCGGGTGTCTCAGGCTTGAACAACTCATCTGATTCGTAGGTAAAACCGCAGCCTTGCATGTAGGGGTCCGTGGTCTCTAGTTGAACCTTGACGACATTCCAAGTGTATTTTTCTGACGCGTCTATGATACTGGAGACAATAGGTTCGGATTCGTCAGCAGACAACGCATCACCGGAGATGCTTGACAAATCCAATGGTTCGGCCTTCTTGCCGCATACGAAGTTCATCCGCACGTGCTCACTGCTTATCGGATCTTTGGAAATCAAGATGGCGCTTCTACTCGTTCTGATTGTCAATTGTTTGTGCTCATTACTTTTCGGATCTGTTTGGTATACAACTTCCAACGCGGAGTGGGTAGAACATATAGAATCTGCATATTTCTCACGATTAAGTTCGAGACCATCCGTAACCTCGTTAATTTTATAATAGAACTCCTCAGGTGGCATAGGAAGCCAAGTAGTCTCCAGATTTTCAGTATTTACATCGTTTTGCAACTCAGAATCAAAAGCACATGTCATGTGCAACGTTGTGCCCATTTGCATCTTAATGGTCTTCTCTGGTGCATGATATATAACAAGATACATGGGCGAATCGATTTTGTCGCTTGATGGCACGCCCTCACTCCAGGGTAGAAGCATGTAGGGGAGTGGCGTGTGAGACTCCCCTGCACGACGTACTACATAATCATTAACAATTTTGCGGTTGGACGCCAAAACAAGCCTTGATGTTTCGTATCCACTTCGGTCAACACAGACACAGGCATAACTGAGAGGTCTGTTAATGAAGCCCATGCGTAACACGCGAAAACCTACAGTGGGATATGGTGTCACATTCCTAATAGATCTAGGGAACGGCCTAATACTATTAGAATAGAGATCATATCCCGTCGACGCACAGTTACCAGGCAACAGCTCCTCGTCTGGTCTGCAGTGGATACCAAAGTGTTCATCTGTCGTCGACATATCGTTGACGCATTCATACGTTCCCCCTAGACCGTTACCCATAGGCTTGGTGGAACACCCGTCCTTGCTCCTGTCTGGGTCAAACACACTTGGCTCCCCCAGGTCGGATCCAATGATGTCATAATGATGAGTAAGCGCGAAGGACACATTGACCACGGCGCGTGTCTCGTTGGCAACGTTTTCGCTTTTAGATACCAACTTCCAGTGATACAAGAATGAGTTCAATCCTCCCTTTAAAGCCAGAGGTTTGTCTGAACGGTACTTCAGCTTCACCTCACCCCGTGATATTTGAGATGCATCCAACTCAAGAGCATCGCCAGCAAGGGCTTGGTCGTATGCAACTTCGTCGTAATGATCAATGTCACGCAGTGATTTTATCTGACGCAGCGTGGTCATGTCCTTCGGCAGAAACTCAGTTTCGTATTCATAGACAGATGGCAGTTGGGAGAATGGGACAGTAATTGCATCTTCTTCTATATCCCCGTCGTCATCTCCCTCGTTTTGTTCGTCGATAGACGACGAATTCACTACCGGTGCTGGTAACCGTATCGTCAAGGTGCTGCCTGGATGAAGTACCACCGAACACCAAGGGCCACGGATTGGCCGCACCCGGTTGCGCAACATCATACTCGCTATGTCACAAACGTACTCGGTTTTCCGGCGAATCTTCATCTTTGCCATCACAGCACCTGTCTCGGGATTTATGCACCTGCATTCACCATGGAAAGGAGGTAATGCGAAATTAATAAAATATCGTGCTACCACCCAGGGTTTACTTTCTTCGAAATTCAAATAAGCGTTTGGGGGATAGGCTGTCACAATTTCATCGTTGTTGTTGATAAGATATTTCATGCAATTAGGAGGATCAATCCAGCCTTCGCAAAGAAATCCAATACGTGATTCGGACATAGGATCTGCCACGCATGAAACCGCTCCGGTCTTTCTATCTATGGAAACCTCATTCTCTGCGTCAAACAGAGGCGAGGGGCGGCTTCCACAGCCCTGGAGTGGTCGATCCATGCGTCCTCTGTCTAAGTAGAACACGCCCAATCCATGCCCTATCTTCGCTATTTCTTGAGTCAGCGGTGTTTCTTGGGTCCAAGGAAGCTCTTGCATCCCATCGAAATCATCGAGGCGGTGCAGTTGACGCTGCAATTCAGCATTCAGAACCAAATCTTTAGGTCCGCAGATAAATATCAGGCGACGTTCTGTACTGGCAAATAATTCGTTGGCTGAAAAATCCAAACGCAGTTCCGTTGACGTATCATTTGACACCAACCAGATGAGTGGATTCTCGGCTTCGGAGAGCAATACATTCGAAAGTGGTATAGAGCGAAGCTTGCCGTTGTTACTCACATACGAGTTGACATCACCGTCTTCATTCGAATTAGGCCGAGGATGCCAAACATATTCTGTCCCTTCGACATAGATCGGGCATATCACGGTTTCTTTAAGAGGGTATGCAATATCCATCCGACATCGAACGACAGCATTGTTGACGAGTAACTCGCCCTGGTAGTCAAAATTATATTCCGATGCGTATATGAATCCCCCACGATGCAGCCATATTGCGCAGAAAGCTAACACGGCATTGATCAGGGCGGAAATTCCCATGGTGTTGAAAGGCGTTGTATGTTGCGCTTATCCCCTATAATTGCAACCGCCTTACAAAACCAAGCAGTTCTAATGCATCAAATAACGTAGCAACGTGTGCGCACATCAATAATACGGACAATAGCTTATTGAGTTCTGTAATAGTTTTACAAGGATGACGGCAGCTGTCCGGATGCTTACCGAAGAATAACCGCCACAGTTCAGACAAAAAATTAACAACTGAAGGAAAAGACCTGATAATAGATCAGATTTGAGTTGCTGTGCATTTTTTAGGAGCATCTGGTCATTGAAAGATCATCGTAGCACTCCACTGCGCGTAACTGGCCGTGTGCCGTAGTTGCCAATGAACGAGAAAGTGTCACCACGATCGCAGATATCGGAATAAACCAGCCTCAGATCGTGACTGATACATGTATACACAAGAGCAAGAAGTACGTTGACCTGGTGGAGGACCTCAATTGGTGCCAATTAAACAAGCACACGAAGTTCTTCGTTGTACCCTGTGCGTTGACTCGCTATGGACTTTTGGTGCGTGCTAATATTAAGCAGATGCTTTAATTAGGCAGCTAGGTTGGGTTCGACGCTCATCTGGTACAGGTGGTTTTCCGGCAAACCTATGGTTTTGCGATGAGGATGAACATGCGATCAAGACTATCGACCACCGCCACAGACGAGCACATGAATCACGCCTGGAAATACGGACACTACGAAGGTCATAAGGCGACGAAAACGGCTGATATGAGCAAGTCAAGTCCTAAACCGTAGCTAAAGTCTGATAACATGAGAACCGCCTTGAGGCGCAACGCAACTCTGTCGTAGTTATTTGCGTTATCTTTTGCCACACCTATGTTGATTGAATCATACATTAACAGCTATCACAGAGGATTCACGTGTATGTTGCAAATTGCTTGGCCGCGCTCTCAGTTGCCTTACGGTCACAAAGAAATGGAGGTGGCGTGAAGAGCAGACAACTTTTTTTCGAAGTGAATAAGGCACGACGTCGTTAATTAAGACAAAACAAAAGTATGGACTTAGGGCCGACCTCAATGAAGATAACCATATGTATTTTATGCCGTCAAATCGGCTTATGTAACACACTCAACTATTACTAACATAACCATCGTGCAATCGACGCCATTTAATGATACGTATTGAAAATGACGGACCGTATATGATGCGTGCTGTTCGTCGTAGTTGCTTGTAGTAAATAAGAGCCGCCGTCGTCGATGGAATCCAATGACGTTACGCAAAAGCACACACTAAAGCGTATTACTGAACTCCAAATTACTGAAGACACGGAATTCACATTTTATTTGTGCATATTAAACGAATATATCGGCTAATACGAAATGTGCGTAAATTTGCGGCCGATGCGGAGGCGTTGGATTAGGCGTTACACCCCTCATGGGGGTTAAACTGAGCAATTTTAAAGCCTTCGTCACTCCAATTTTAATGAACGCAGAGGCAGAAGTAACTGATGCCGATAACTCGGCGACTGAGAGAGACGAGCCCATCAGGAGGCCGCGGCGACCTCTGTATACACCTCGGTCTCCGCAGTGCTCCAACGACGTGACAGACGGGGCTGATGAGGCGAAAAACGACACTGGATTAATCAAAGATGGGCATCTATCAGAGCTGGATCGGTCGCTAATTGCAGTTCCCTATGAGGTTGGATTATCGAATATGCGTGAGCTGGAGCACCTTATGGAGAAGGAACTTCTGCTTATCGCGAGCTACCTTTCGAAGCGACTAGTGCTTTTGGAATCGCACGACATTGTGCTTGAGAAGCTGCAAAGGGCACTAGAAAGACTCCAACGGTTGGATTCATCTCTGCGGAGAATTGACGCATCGCTGGAAACAGTGACCTCCCAGCTGTCTGCACGCATAGATACATTCCATACCGAATCTTCATTGGGAACAGGAAAAGTAGACAATAAATTCTGCTTCGATGACTATCGGCAACGTGTTGCTTGGGTGGTGTCGGAATACCTCTTGCGAAGGGGCTATCTCAGTGCCGCTACGCCGTACGTGGCACAGGAACAGCTAAATATGTTGGTTGACACGGACTTGCACGCCACCGTCGACCGCATATATCGCGAGCTTCTGGATCGCCAGCTATCAGGGGCGCTGGAATGGGCCGAAGCGAATTATGAGACCCTCGTGAAATTAGATTCCACACTTTTGGAGGACATCAAAGTGCAACAGGTAATTATGCGTCTACAGGACGAAGACGTCACGGGCGCTATTTCGCTTCTCAAGTCCTTTGGAAGCGCAATGCTTGAACGATGCGAGGACTCCAGGAAGCTGTTTTCTGCCATAGTGCTGCTGAAGGTGACGCATCAACGAAGACAAGGCAACGTTGAGCCTGTAGATTCACAGGACCCTGATCAGGTACCTGGTAGCACAGAAATGGGTGATCGCACGGACGACAACAGTTCGCAGGACATGCACGAACAAAATGCCCCTGCAACCCCTACGCAGTCGAACGAAGACCCAGAGACCGATTCAGATGACACCACGCCCCAGTTGATCTGTATTTACTGCGATGAGACCGTCAATAGCGAGTGTGAAATCTGCAATCACTACACTGATTTGACAAGCCCCGACCGGTGGGACAGTCTGGCAGCCGAGTTCTACCGCTGTATAGTTTCAATATACAATCTTGGTCAGCAGACTCTGCTCGAGAACCTGATGCACACAGGTTTCTGCGCCATAAAGTCCACCAGCTGCGCAGATCACAGGAACGCCACGTGTCCCGCATGCCTTCCGGAGTGGCGGCAATACGTCGACAAAGTGCCCACGACAACGAAGCTGGACTCCGTATTGGTGTGTCCGGTGACAGGGGATGTGATGGGCTACGACAACGCGCCGTTCACCAGCCCTGGCGGCTGCGTGATATCGGAGCACGGGCTCAACACGCTGATCCGCAGCGGCGACGGCAAGCAGGTTGAGTGCCCGCAGACCCGGCTTATGGTCCCCAAAGAAGACTTCACGAAGCTTTTCATCACTTAGACCGCGGCGTGAGGCTATGTGCGATCATCAAGGGAGCGCACAGCGCAGTATGGCACGTCACACGTAAATGTGTAGGCTTCACAGCTCGCCCAGCGCAGCCGTAGCGGCGTCCACACCCGCACAGAGACTAGTGACGATAAACATGTACAACAACAACAGCTAATGCAGCGCGGTGTCGAAGATCTACGGCGCGCGACGTGCGGAGGCCACCGCGGCGCGTTGATCGTCGAAGGCGGGCTTTCAGGTGTTACCCCCGTGTCGCGATAATTGAAAAACTGGTATATTGTCGATACGGTATTTGCGGTGTTTAAAATTTACCGTCACTAAATTGAAGGACCTTCTGCGCAGTGTACCTGTTCCACCGTGACAGAGCCATGGCATATAAAAAGCAGAACACCGCGTCCGCCATTGGCGCCAAGATTTCTCAACTGTTGCGGCTCGACAGGGGCGAGAACTGGATCTATTGCGGATTCTTCGTGGCGCTCATTGTGTTGTACAAGCTCTTCTCCGATGGCGACTTCTCGTTTTTGCTGACGTTGTCGTCCATGATCAGCTGCCTCAGCTTCATCGTGGTGACCTACTGCATCACTTCGGCCAAGTCGTGCAAAGGCATATCGCTGGAGACCATGAAATGCTACTTCGTGTTGCTGTGCTCGAGGCTCATGTCGATTGTGCCCTTCCAAGGGTGAGTGATGGATAGTTAAGACACAATTCCGTGCTTTCCTCGTCTTTTCGTTTACATGCAGGGTCTTACACTTCGATGTGTTGCAACGTCATCAACTGCCGTTTCACACCTATGTTGCAACCCGTGTGTATAAATTCATAACGTAGTGTTTATGTTGATCACCAAAGCGGATGGCGTGTTATCGGCGCCCAAGCATCTCGTCGAAATGTGTATGTTAATGACATTACAGGTACCTGCCGTCGGACTCCAGTGGCGACTTCCTCTACCAGTTTTCGGAGTTCGTGGCCTGCTGCTTCGCCGGTTACATCGTGTACCTCTGCGCGTACAAGTACCATGACACCTACGAGAAGGAAACGGACACCATGCCATCTTACTACGTGATGCTTCCTAGCTTCCTGTTGGCCTTGTTCATGCACCCCAACCTTAACCGCAACAAGTTTGGAGACACGTGCTGGGCGTTCGCCCTCTACGTGGAAACCTTCTGCGTTCTTCCACAATTGGTCATGTTCCGCGCGTCGGATAGGGCTAAGAAGTCGACTGTACACTTCACTGCGGCACAGTCGGCCGCCAAGTTTTTGGGATTCATCTTTTGGCTTTCAACCTTCAGGGAGCTGAATGCACGTGGCAACATGCTCACTCACTACGTTGGACACTGGGTCATCTTCACGCAGTGCATCCAGATGCTGATTATCGCTGACTTCGTGCTCCACTATATGCAGTGTATCACTCGCGGAATCTCGGTGGAGCTCGTGATGACGGAGGATGTGTAACCCGACGGTCCGTGTCGGATTAGTAGCATTGTAGCTGTAAAATACGCATAATGCTAGATTTTTTGATACTGGTGTTGGTGAGGGTGTTCGCACAGGCTACTGTGTATGCAGTGGCGCCCGCTCTTCCATTTTTCGTGTTGCGCGAATCTCGCGATGTGCTCGAATACATCGCGTTAGACGCCGCGTCGCGGCTCAAGTTCTTCGAGAACACATCGCACTTCATATACAGTTTCACGTGGTTGCTTACATCGGCTGTCCCGCAGCTGCCGGCGCTTGATGTTACCAAGGTGCTCATCCTTCTGGTAGACATTGCTTCGGCGGCGCTATGGTACAATACGACGCGCCTTCTAAGCAACTCCGGGCTGGAAAAGAACAAGCATGTGCGAGGATGCGATTTTGTGCGTTGTTTTCTCGATAGATTTTACATGTGTGCTCAGGCATCCTCGCCCTTGTTCATTGCGGCTCTGCACCTGCTCAACCCGTTCTCGGTAAGTAACTGCGACACGTGTTCGATGAAGTTTCAGATAATGTACAATGAAGGCTGCAACGCCGATAGCGTACGCTATTTTTGGGTTTCTCTCGCCACTTTCGCTGCTGTCAACATCAATGTAGAGCGTGGCGCTGGTATTAAGCCGTACGTCATCTATCAGCTGGCAGCTTCCGGATTTTTGATCAACGGCGTGTTCAAGATGTACGCGGTGCTGCCTGCGCTCACAATGGTCGCCGTGCACAACCGCCTGCAACAGAGCAACGAGCCGTCCATCACGTGGAAGGAGCTGAAGCAGATGTTCGCGGTCATTTGCCCGCACATATTCCTGACGCTCTCCATTGTTATCCTCTATTACACAGCACGTGGGGAGAGCGTGGTTTGTTTTTGCAGTTGTCTCGGCCATTCACGGGCAGGTAAAACGTGCGTTGGAGCTCGAGTACACCGGCCGCGGAACTGGTATCGACTATTCACTCTACTGGTACCTTCATCGAGTCCTACCCGCCGCATTCGAAGCAACAAACACGTTCAAATCACAGGTGAGCCGAGATGTTTGCATGGATGTGTCATTGCATTTTACAAATGCTACTTCATGGCGGATGCTAGCATGACTCACCATGCGACATTGCCATATGCACCAGCTGTACGCTGAGACGCATATACTACGTGCTACAACGTGTTTATTGCCTTGTTTGAACGCATTTATGACCGTAACGGCCGTCTGCTAGCATGCAACGAGACACTTCGAGTAATTCCACGCAGATGATGATCTTTGTGCTCCCCTTCCCGTTGTTGGTACTGCTGCGCAAGCGGCCAATGGAGTGCCTGATCACCACATTTGTCATCGCAATTCTGCAGCACCCCAACCTCTCGTTGCTGGGCCTCTGGTATATCGTCTGCCTATGCGCCCTGCATTACCCAATGATGGACAAGACGATCGGGTTCACTAAGATGGTGGGTTCACGCAAGAGTGGCGCTAATGTGCACAGATGATGGTTGCCATAGGGGCGATGTGCTTCTCCGTTACGGCGTACGTTACGTGGGTGGGCCGCTACATAGCCAACCCCAACTACTTCTTCGCCCCGCAGCTACTTATATTCGCAACCATATGTAGGTGCTAGCGCAAACCGCCCATTACGATTGTAGGTATATTGCTCGAGGACTACACTAAAGCGACGTTCCAGCTGTCTAATTCAACGTCGCAGGTCCATAACTAATTTCACGGAACCGCTAGGTCGGCGTTTCTAGTCCAACTGTAACGCATATGCGCAATACAAGCGCCTAATTTAATACTAATAGCTACTAAGACCCCTTCGTACGTTAAACGAAGCTGCTGCGCCCTTTTTGTGGCGGGCCGTGCGGCGCCCTCGGCGGATAAACGTAGCCTTCCACGCTACACACTGGCACAACCAACGTGCAAAGGTGTAAACAGCCTTTATCGCATCCGTATTGGCTGTCTTTACACCCACGAACGTTGCAAACATGAACAACGCCGTGGAAGCCTTCCGTACCGTGTGTCGGAAGGTGATGAGCTGCTGGTATGAATCTACCGCTGCCTTCGGTCATTTCCACTCAGGACCGCTCTGAACCTTGCCGTTGATAACGGCTGGGGCGGCGACTCGTCAGAGCAGAAGCGGGAGGCGCTGATAACGCAGCTCATCGACTTCTGCCTCTCAAGTTAGTGCCGAGGTCTCCCTCTACACAATTTTGCAGAGAAGCAGCTCTACACCGACGAGGTCGAGGACCTGCTCTTTGACAAGATGCAGACGCTTTTCAACGTAGATATAGAGGACCAGAGCGAGGTAGGTGCCCTTCGCATGAACTCCATGCTGGAATGACATGTCGCCGTATATGCTGGGTTTGCACTGAGACACGCTTTATTAACCGCTGTGATGCCAATTGACTCAATGTGGCAGTCAACTGTTTATTCTGTTGCGTGGTCCTTTAATTCTCTGTTCTGATAGACGTATAAGTCGGATGAGTAATGCGCTAAACCGTAGATAAGCAAACGTGAAGTATATGCATGTCCCATCAAAACGCCCATTACACGCACATACGTAGTGCACCTATTGTTCGATGTCTTTTTTTTACCAGTTGTGTCTCATTGTACATTCCGTGTTGCTCCTCTCGTGTACGGATGGTGTTTGCCGTGCCGTGTTACACGTCGGCGATTTTTCTGATATTCCAGTTATACCAACTTGCTCATATATAGCCCTTGTTGATGCAACACGTCGTCGTAAGAGTTTCTAAATGGTATGATGATTCTCAGGTCGAGATCGCACGGCTGTTGGTGCAGCTGCACAACACGTGCAGTACGGGCGACTTAAGCTTCGCGGTGGAGCTCAACGAGAAGCTGACCAAGTGCAGCACTGAGCACTGCAAAGTCAAGGATGAAGTTGTGGAGGCGTCTAGCGGCGAGTCAGATGATGATACGGAGGGTGAAGGACAGGATGGTGAGGACGGCCAGGATGCCGGTGCCGCCAAGGGGGCGGGCGCAAAGCCAAGGCCGCGCAAAACGGAAGAGCTGGAAGACGGTTGGACCAAGGTGCTCTGAGGCACCCACTACCGCCAGCGTCACGCCGTGGTACGCAACGGTGGCATATAAGGCCACGATCGCAAACAAAACCTGATAAATGTTAGCTGAGTTGCTCCCGGATGCTATGCGTGTGAAGTGACATTACGTGATCAACGTATGCATTGAAAACAGCCAATTCACCGGCTCCGTGCCATAATGGCAGCGGTATGGTGTCGTTATAGCGCCCCGGATCAATCCAGACACATCTTCGCGCGTTTGGCAGCCTCGGCCATGCCACGCTTCATGTACCGCTGCTTCTTGACGCTCTTCAGCCTCTCCTTGGCAGCCTCCGCACGTTTCTCCTCCTCGATCATCAGCTTCGCCTTGTGCTTCTCCTGGTCCGCCTTGCGCTTCTCGAGGCGGCTCTTGCGGATGGTCATGAGCCGCTGCATCATCGCCGCGACCGAGGCCTCGTACTCCGAGTGGCCCATGGTCTCCTTTGAAGGGTCGCTCTCGTACACCTGAACGGAAGTTATGGCGGTTTGTGTTGGATCTTACCTTCGGGCGGGACGAGAACGGCAACTTCTCGAGGATAGGTTTCGGGATCCTGATGGCATTGAACCTGCGCGTGGGCCTGCGCAAAAGCGCCTTGGGCTCGTAAACGGAGTCGGGGTTGATGCCGCTTTCGGTGCGCAGCTCGGCCATCGTCCGCACGCGACGGAACGCCTCCCAGTCAACCATCGGGTTGAAGAAC